>NC_141338.1:18593304-19165804 GCF_037954235.1 Aulostomus chinensis | reverse complement strand
AGTATAATCAACCATTTGTTTATGCTCTTTGAAACTCTTATTGCAAGGCGAGGAACATATCCTCCCTGTAGACCTATAAAGGTACAATAATAGCGCTGCGTCAATGCTTCGTTCATTGTTGGCTAACCGTTGTGTGGAGGAATCATTTCCTCGTGTTCATGTTAACTTGGTCACGTTGAGGTGGGTCAGGGTGACGTGTTACTTCAGTGATACCCTTGCACTGCTGACATCGACATTTCAGTCTGGGGCACCAAAGGACAAAGACAGAAGGAATCTGAGCTTCAGGGGAGACTCGCCGATGGAGAATATGAAGAGCGTGTCATGTAAAACAGCTGAAGTATGTGTGATCTGATGAGTGATGGATCAGAGATACAGTTGTTCTGGGGGAAGATTACACTTCTGTCTACTTCCTAAGTGTCAGAAATTAATAATTGACTCAGGACAGATGGTGTTCCCGTATTTTGTGTTCTTTGAAGTTATGTAAAGCAGCAATGCTAAGCTAGCTTGGCTAACTAGTTGACTGTCTAAAGGCTTTAAGAAGCAGAACTCTAAGTCATGTCAGGAGGAGCTTTGTCTCAGGGGAGGCCCATCATCTCAGACTTTGAAAACCACCGATCCACAGTCTAGATCATGATTCATCATCAGCAGTGCCAAAATGGGCCCCAAGTTGGGCCAGGTCCAAACTATATTCAGTCTAATTGGGTCCATTATCTGGCAGCAGGGCCTGGGTCAGCGTCTGTTTGCCAAAAAGACACACAATCAACTCTGATCACGTCCTGTTTCAAAATCATCACAAAAACATCTCCGATGTGGTCAGACTTCATTCCTGGACCTGTGGATCAGGTGGTGACAGGATGCATGGTTCACATGCCGGCCCTCTCGTCTGTTTGTGTGTCATCTGTTAGACCTTTTGTTATGTGCACTTACATCTTCTTTTAAGGTTTTATTTACCGTAGGTAAGAGATGGAATGTAGTGGTTGGTTTTTGTGTGTGTGTGTGTGTGTGTGTGTGTGTGTGTGTGTGTGTGTGTGTGTGTGTGTGTGTGTGTTTTGAGTTGGTCAGAACACTAAGATATTCTTCAGGTGTATTCTGTGGTCATTACCGTAATTTCCAGACAATAAGCTACTACTTTTCCCCCTACTTTGAACCCTGCAGCTTATACAGCAGTGCGGCTATTTTTTACAGCTAACGGCCACTAGGGGGGCTTCTTTGGTTTTGAGAGCGACGAAGGAGAGACTCGGAGAGTGGCTGACGAAGCCACCCTGAGGCTGTTCCTTTCCGATACTGAAGATGAGGACTTTGGTAGTTTTAGTACGCAGGAAGAAGACGAAGATGAGGATGGTTGAGTGACTTTTCTTGTTACAGCAGCGTTACTGGATTGATGGATTAATAGATTAATGGACTGGACTTTTCTGGTAGGCTGGTTATATTTTAAGCAGACATTACTGCACCTTTAGGCCTACTGCCGTGTCACAGGCACTTTTAATTTAGCACTTTTAAAAAACACATTTAATTTAGGCATTGCCTCATCAAGCGCTGTAAGCTTTGTATATTGTTCGTGCGCTGAGAGAGCACCGTTTATTTCTGCACAGTAAATACGTTTCGAATGCTGTGAAAGTTTGTGTGTCTGAAACGCTATGTGTCATGTGATACAGTACAGTTTACACAGCACGGTACATGTTCCCTACTATTGCACTGAATGGTTGCACTTGAATAAGTTATGCATATATGCAACTTGTTGTTTGTAGGAAATGTTGATAAATGGGAAGCTTCCCCAAACAGCCATCTCTTTCCTGACAGTCCCCTCTGTGCACGAACCCTTGCATATGGTAATTAAACATTAAAACACCCGTGGCTTACAGTCCAGTGCGGCTCGTATATGTACACATTTGTTTTTTTCCCTAGATTTCGCTGGCGCGGCTTATATTCAGGTGCGCTTTATAGTCCGGAAATTACGGTAATGTTCAAGTGAGTCTCAGGTATGGTGGCTGTCCAGTGGCGTGTACTACCTAAGGGGCTTCATTGAAAATTAAAATGAGGCAACCAGAGTAGCATGTGGTATGTGGTGAACTGAGCTGGTGGGAGCCCCCCCCCCCCCCCCCCCCCCATGCTTATCACTTAGACTGCCTTACCGTTCCTCTTGTCCCCTCTCTCCATTTTGCTAACTGGTGCCATGACTCACTTCAAGCACTTGAAGGCAGAGACTGTGACAAATAGTTCTCAGTTATCTGGCTGTTGCAACAAGGAGGAACCTGTATTCATCAAGATTCATTACCAAGTTGAGGAGAACAAGTCCTCGTACCCGCTCGGCTACATCGGGTGTCGTTTGTTCCAACCCTCTGACTCAACACATTTTCGCGCATCAGGTTTGACTTAAACACAAAAAAAACCACTTCAGGTTATGAAAAAAAAAATTTGTGTCCTGGCTTCAAATGTCACTGTCACTGTCACCCCCCAGTGTGCCCATGCCCCCCACCCCCACTGACTGCTAGTGACTGTATGATATCCAAATATTCAACAGCAACACTGCTTGAACATGCATTTCCTGCCTCCTTTGTCTCCATAAATGTATTTTTCTCCCCCTTTCAACGACGCCAGATGACTTTCTTCTTTCCCGTGGTCATAATTACTGCAGCCACTAGATGGCAGTGTATACATTACACATTTTCCATCCATCCATCGTCATCTTCCGCTTATTCCTTACTAGTAAGGGTCGCGGGGGGGGGGGGGTGGTGAGCCTATCCCAGCATCTACGGGCGAGAGGCAGGGTTCACCCTGGAGAGGTCGCCAGTCCATCGCAGGGCCCAACACATAGAGACAGACAACCATTCACACTCACAGTCACACCTACAGTCAATTTAGAGTATCAATCAGCCTCGTCCCCTCTTGATGTCTTTGGACTGTGGGAGGAAGCTGGAGTAACCAGAGAGAACCCACGCAGGAACAGGGAGAACATGGAGACTCACACAGAAAGATCCTGTGATGGAGCCTGGACTGGAACCTGGAACCTTCTTGCTGTGAGGAGACAGTGCTGACCACTGCACCACCGTGCAGCCATTACACATTTTTACCACTTTTATTTCTGATGGTCTGCTGCCTGGCTGTAGCCTTGAATGCTTTACTTGTTAGGTTTGAAGTTGTACTTAAAAAAATCTGCTGTTATATTTTAGATTGCGCATTTATCACGATCACTGTACATGCAAAAGTCAAAGCCATAAACGCTGAATATAAACAACATGAAGTGATCCCAAGTTTGGATGTGCTCCATTTTCAGTCACACAATGCGTGTAAACAAACAAGAACATTATCACTTTATGAAACAGAATGTGTGGACTGGTGACCTGTCCAGGGTGAACCCCGTCTCTCTCCCGTAGATGCTGGGATAGGCTCCAGCCCCCCCCCCCCCCCCCGCGACCCTTACTAGTAAGGAATAAGCGGTAGACGACGATGGATGGATGGAAACAGAATGTGTCACAGCAATCGCTTCATCTTCCTCAGCTTGCGTTCATTGTTGAAAGCCCAAATCATGACTGAACAGAAAAATCAAGGAATTTCCCAGCCCTCAGTGTACGTGTTTGTTTTCAATCAGTCAGACTGGGATAAAGAACACAAGACCTTCATGACCCCCAGCCTGAGGGTGGGAGCTGTGTACAGTAGTTTGTTTTTCTAGTTCCAGATCTATGGGTCGTTTGTGGGTCTAATCTGTGTGTATGTGCCACGCAGGCAATGTTAATTTAGAACCACGACACTCCAGCAGCCATGTTTGATGGCAAGTGGCTCTGGCAGCGACAATGAGTTCATGAGTACCCCCCTTCTGTCCTCATGTGCATTGTGGAAAAAGTTTACTCTCCTGACTCTGTCACAGCTGTCCACTCACATCGCATAACGTCATTGCACGCGTGCACACACCACACACACACACACACACACACACACACACACACACACTCACACACACACACACACACACTCACACACCACTTTTGTCACAAACAGAAGATGATGAACTGAATCTTGTCTCATGATTGGTTTTCCCTCGTTTCCCATTAGATGAGATAGTAGAGATGAGGTCTAATAGGGAGAAATAGCCTGTGTCTAATGATGAGCTCTATTTTCGAGTGTGTGCGTGCGTGTGTGTGTGTGTGTGTGTGTGTGTGTGTGTGTGTGTATGTGAATGCGAAAGAGAAAATGCATTTCAAAGATCATTTGTGAATTGTTTTATCAAATGAAAATTTTGGCCCAGACACCAAAACAGACAAGTAGACACACACAGACAGGCAGACAAGTTGAGAGGACAGTATTTAGCACTGCTCCCTCAAGGTTCCGTGTTCTAGTCCTGGCTGACCCAGGTCCTTCCTGTGTGGAGTTTCTCCCTGTGGGTGATCCAGTTTCCATCAAATGCATGGACGCTGGGTTCATTGTCCACTGACTGCTAGATCTGGGGTTGGCCCGTGGCCGCTACAGCTGCTCCATAGTGGATGGTTCAATACAGGGGGTGAACGCAAGAAAAATCTTCTCATGTCTGGATAATGTGATGAGTAAATGCAGCAAGACACAGGATCAGGTAGCCAAGTATTCTGTGGCTTACCAGAGCTGAGTTGGCCCTAAAGTGGGGTTTGGGCTGTTGTACAGCACAGTGTGTGTGTGTGTGTGTGTGTGTGTGTGTGTGTGTGTGTGTGTGTTGGGGGGAGGGGTGGGGACAAGGCACTGACATGATCATTTTGAGAGGTAAAGTTCCTTTTTAATCATTGTTTAATTAATTGCTGTGAAGAGTACAACAAGGTTTTGTTGGCCAAAGTTGCAGTAGGGCTTTTGTGTGGCTGTGCGAACTCACTGCACCCAGCGCTTCTGTCAGGAAAGTCGTTCCAACGATGGGTCTGATTCTAAAATGGCAATATCTTGTATTTTTAAATATGACTTCATAAGAAATGCCATGCACAAGCCTAGTTAAATTAATGCAGGCAAAGATTGTTTTGGAGAAAAGTGTATTGGCTTCCTTTTGACAGAGGTGTGCTGACCTGCCCGACCACCTCTAATTGTTGTGTTGTAATTCTCTCAGGGTTTGTTTTTTGAAAAAGCCATTAAATCCTCCGAATGGTGAGCTGATACTCCTTGATTCGTGAAGTTTCCATACATGTAAAATCTTATTTTCTCGTGTCGTACTCAAGCGTTTCCTGCCACTGTTGCCCTGGTCAACAGTTCGCCCGCTGCCATTTCACGCTGAGCGTACGTCCATCGTCCCATTTTGTGGGAAATGTAACATTTTTCAGTTTCAAAGGAGCGGATGAATACTTGAACCACACATTTGAATTGCTTTTGTTTGAGAAGACAATCTTTTGGACAATGACCAATAACAGACAACCAAAAGAAGAACAATGCCTCGTCTTTCCTGCAGTCGTTGACAGGCAGCATGAATCACTCTCCTGGGTATATTTTGCTTGGCCATTTCTGTCTCTTCAAGGTAGCTGAGCTTATTTTTACACTCTACCGCTAAAGGTTGAGTCAGGATCTTGACTTGATGAAGCCAAGCAGGAAAGGGCTACTTTTAACTGTTAATGTGTAGATTCTTGTCGAAATTATTATTTTTTTTTTCTGCATCTGGAAATGTATTTATCTATTTATTTGAGAAAGAGGCTGCTGGCACAGTTTCATGCTTGTACCTATGAGCAACAATATCGAGGGAAGTGGCATGTTGCGCTGGCGAGGCAGTTACAGATGATAGGATCACCCTCCATATTTCCTGTGTCACTGTCTGGCGCCCGCATGGATATATTGTGGCAATGATAAAGGGATATTAAAAGTCATAGCTCCTTCTTCAGCCTGCTCCTTGCCCGACTGTCTGTCGACATGGTCATCAAATCACCCCTTCACTGGCGAATGTGCGCGCGCACACACCCACACACTTAGCAGTACACAGTGAGTTATTGATTTTGGAGGATATAAAAACAGCACAGAGGGATGATTCATGGCTTTATATCGTCTTTTCATTGTGTTTCTTCAGGTCGCAGCAGTTTAATGTGAATTGACTATTCTTTCCTGCTTTTAATTTGAGCATTAACGTCACAGAGCACTTCAACCTTATACCTTTTATTTTCCCCACTGCACACGGTTTTTCAAAGCTGGATAAACCCACTCTAAAACAGCTGATTGATCCCTTCTCGGTTGTGAGTAGATGTTACCTGGACGTTATGAATGGAGTCATCACGCTGGGAAGAAGCGAACTGTGTTGTCAAAACAGCATTGGAGTGTTGCTGCTTGGGCTTGAATCTGATCCATAGCTTCAGAGTCATAAAAGCAACATGGAGGACAATAACGCTGTTCAGTTTAATCCGTTGCAGTGGTCAGCGCTGTCGCCTCACAGCAAGAAGGTTCCAGGTTCGAGTCCAGGCTCCATCACAGGATCTTTCTGTGTGAGTCTCCATGTTCTCCCTGTTCCTGTGTGGGTTCTCTCTGGTACTCCAGCTTCCTCCACAGTCCAAAGACATCAAGAGAGGACGAGGCTGATTGATACTCTAAATTGACTGTAGGTGTGGAGTCTCCATGTTCTCTCTGTTCCTGTGTGGGTTCTCTCTGGTACTCCAGCTTCCTCCCACAGTCCAAAGACATCAAGAGGGGACGAGGCTGATTGATACTCTAAATTGACCGTAGGTGTGACTGAGAGTGTGAATGGTTGTCTGTCTCTATGTGTTGGCCCCGTGATGGACTGGTGACCTGTACAGGGTGAACCCCGCCTCTCACCCGTAGCCACTGGGATAGGCTCCACCCCCCCGCGACCCTTAACAGAAATAAGCGGAAGAAAATGAATGGATGTTTTAAGCCATCGGACAATTTTCTCTGACTGTTTAGTGCCACATTTGAAGTGATTCTAGGTTGAGACTAAGAGTTGGCATCGATGTTTGCCAGGGATGGGTCTCCTGTTTGTTGTTCTAAGGGTTTGTCATTGGGGTCATTGTCAGGTTGTACTCACACATGGTTTCATAACGCTCTCAACAAACCTCTTCGTTTTTCCGCATCGTCCCATGCCTTGATCTCTTCATGTTTTCAGTTGTAGTAGTAGTAGTACAGTCGTAGCATGTTAGCAGTCATAGCTACTTTAGGAAGAAGGAGAGTATTTCTTTCTTCTCCCGTCTCATAAAACTGGTTAACTATTGCCCCCTGATGGTAAGACGTCTCACTGCTCCAACATAGCTGCACTACTAATTTTATCCTCTGATCAGTGAATTCCAAGTCATCGACATCGCCCATCTCAAGTTATGGTGCCTCTTGAGCTCACAGGTGGGTGGGATCGTGGTTGATTGATAGAAAGTCATGGAAGCTAGCAGCAGAGGTGACAAGCTTTGGACTTTTCTTTACACAAATGTTGGAATAATGTGCCAGCCCCCCCCCCCCCCCCTACAGTACTGATAGTTTCTGACACTGAAACTGATAGATAGTTTAGTTTCTGGGTACCTATATTGTTATTTCCCAACTAGCAGGCCAAGTAAGCATAATATTTCTTTTTAACATCAGTGGACACCAAATATAGCACATGAAAATGGTCTCTCCATCCATTTTCTTCCACTTATTCCTGTTAAGGGTTGGGGGGGGTGGAGCCTATCCAGGCAGCCTTCAGGTGAGAGGCAGGGTTCACCCTGGACAGGTCGCCAGTCCATCACAGGACCAACACATAGAGACAGACAACCATTCACACTCACAGTCACACCTACAGTCAATTTAGAGTATCAATCAGCCTCGTCCCCTCTTGATGTCTTTGGACTGTGGAGGAAGCTGGAGTACCAGAGAGAACCCACGCAGGAACAGGGAGAAAATGGAGACTCCACACCTACAGTCAATTTAGAGTATCAATCAGCCTCGTCCTCTCTTGATGTCTTTGGACTGTGGAGGAAGCTGGAGTACCAGAGAGAACCCACACAGGAACAGGGAGAACATGGAGACTCCACACGGAAAGATCCTGTGATGGAGCCGGGACTGGAACCTGGAACCTACTTGCTGTGAGGCGACAGTGCGGACCACTGCACCACCGTGCCAGAAAATGGTCTCCCCTGAATCATTACTCCTTTCTGAATTCCTGGTATTGTGACATCCCTCCTGGGAAAGAAAGGAAAACACTGTCAAATCTCCTCAATCTACTGCATCTCTTAACCCCATCTCAGCACATCAGAGTATACGTTTAAGTTGTTCTGCATTATGTCCTTTGATAATTAACATTCTTACATCTCCATTCACTGAGCCTCCCCAGAAACCCGAGCCCCCCTTCGGGAGGCCCGCCTCACCCTGAAAACCTCTGTTTCATAGAATGCATAGAGATACTGCTACAGTAGAACCTGGGTTTTAGTGTTTGACATCGAAGGAAACCTGTTTACCGAACAATGCCCACAGCAAAGTTTGGCCCTCTATGTGTCAAGATAGGTGGCGCTTAGAAGCTTTTGCCCCGCCCCTCGTGCTCCTCAACAATATGTAATCTTTCAGTCCACCCCCAGCTCTGATCTCTCTCTTCTCTCACTTCACGTTTTCCATCTAGCTTCCCTACACACTAGGAGATGGAAATTATAGAAATGTGTCATAAATAAATGCCTGTGGAAAGATAATGGGAAAATTAAAAAAAACGGAACGTTTGAATATCCATCTCTGTCAGAGAATTAGATTAACTGCACAGCCTGAGCATGAAATATGTATGTAACAATATATTACCAAACAGGCACTTTCATCCCTGCAAACTGAATCCACACATAACGATAATTCCCTTAAAGCACAGATGTGCTTTATCGGTTACCATGCCAACTGGTAACCAGGGAGCAATAAGCAACCTTTTCATGTTTTCTACTTTTCCTCTCTGTATTTGTGTGTGTAAGTGAGTGGGACTTATCTGAAGAATTTCTCTCGGCAAAAAAAATGTTTTGAGTGTCTGCTTCAGAATACATAAAAGCTACTGTACCCTGGAGGATTTTCTGTCTGCTTTGGGGCTTAAAAACACACCCATGAGAGATGCTGGAAAGAATAGTATTTATACTGGAAATGCATCATGCAGGCAATTGTAGCTAGAGGTGGACAAATTGACACAGAGTGACTATTAATCACAGTGTTCCATGGTAATTATGCTGTCATGACAAACAAAAGTCACATTCGCAGTCTTTTGAGCCGAACACATGAAGTGATACCTCACGTAAGGCTGGTCAGGTCAGGTCAGGTTAAGAGTCTGGTGGTCAGACTCGATATCACACTATCACTCCAATCCCATATCAGTAGTGGCACTCACTCTGCTGACATCCATTTATCTCTCATCTCGACTCGTCCCTGTCACCCAACAGTCCTGCTATGCTGGTTCCCACCCTGGTCACGTCCCGGTCACATCCTGCCTAGTTTATTGCATCTCCCTCCTCTTTGGTTCGACAAGTCCGTCCATAAACTCCAAACGATCCAAAACTGGGCAACTCGGATGCATCACTACTAGATCCCCTCTATCAACAATGTAACACCTGTCCTGCAGCTCCCTGTTAAATACTGCATTGCTCATAAGATCCTGCTCCAGCCTCACTTCTCTGTTCCCTGACAAGCTCCTCCATGCTATCACATGCAACTATAGTCTCAGGCCCCCCCCACCCCATCCTCTCATCCGCTCTCTTGACTACCAGGGGGTCGAGAGCCTTCTGCCATGGCAGTTGAGGTCTCTAGCATATGTTAGCACGCTGATGCAGTCCACTGGAAAGTCAACCACCCTCCTAGTACAGAAACACCTGAGTAGCGCCGGAAGTCTGTTTGGTAGTACAGGTCTCTGGAGTCAAAGAAGAAATGAAGGAGGGAGAAAACGTCTGAGAGAGCTCTAAAACCCCATTTGTGAGTATTGGAAAGGGTTTTGGGTGTGTAATTCTGTTTGAAATAGAATTGGAATCACAAATCAAATTTATCATCAAATACAAACACAATTATTTTCAGGATTTGGAATCTAATCCTGGACACTTTTTTAAAAAGTGCAAAATACGCAGATGGTGCAAAGACCCATCGTGACATCCTGGAAATAGGAAGGCTTCTTCTCATGGGATGGATCTGTGACAATACATCATCCATCTGTCCAACCGTCCATTTTCTACACTGTTAAGGGTCGTGGGGGGGTGATCCTAACATTGGGTGAGAGGCGGGTTCACCCTGGACGGGTCGCCAGTCCATCACAGGACCATCAGGAGCAATTAGGGGTTCAAGATCTTCCTCAAGGACACTTGGACATGGTCACTGGGGGAAGTGAGGATCGAACCAGCAACCCTTCGGTTGCTGGACGGCCGCTCTACCTCTGAGCCACGTCCCCCCCTGACAATGTATCATAGATGATTCAATGTTTTTGTTATATATACTGTATATATGGCATCACTCTTGAAATATTCTTCAGCACAGAAGTCATCTTTCACACATTATATCTTTACGCCTTCAGTTTAGACTCACAGACAGGAAGTGACTCTTGGCACCTGACATCTGTTCCTGTACCTCTGTACTTCTTGTAACCCGTCAGTCACAGGCTTTCAAATAATTTAGGAAACTTGCAGACAGGAACTGGCTCTTGCTCAAGAGCCATTCTTTTTAATTTGCACGGAACGTCAATGCCTGCCAAAGATGCACATCCCTACAGCGAGCAGAGACGACAGCTACAAGTGCTATTACCCGGAGTACAAAAGACTCGGAAGCGCACCTACAGGGTTAAGGTCTGGTGGCTCTTTTGTTTGGAAGGCTAATTACGTAGGCTACTGAGTACTGCAGTCAACAGCAATTGAAGATGCACTCCAATGACAAGTTGCAGTTGAGGCAGGAATCAAGCTGTGAGCTCATCTGCAGGCAGCTTTCATCATGCAGAAGCGTTTTAATGATTTTTTGCATCACAAATGAAGAAATGCAGAGAGCCGATCTTTTGAGCCGCTCCAGAACACGAACGGCTCCTCAGGGGCGGGTCCTTTCATCGACTCCTGTCACTAAATGAGAGCTTGAATATGGCTGCATGCAACTTAGATATCTGAAGATTACATCTGCTTCTAAAACGCATAAAATTCGAAGGTCTTTAGTCTAGAAAAATCACGCGTGCCACATGGGTGGTTAAGAATAACATAGATGCTTGTTTAGATCATTCAAATGATCCACTTGCCAGATGACTCGACTGAGGAGTTCATCAGAGGGAGCTCTCATGGTAGATGTCTGCTCACTGGCTGTCTCAAGTTCCTTTTCTCTTCCAGTGAGTCAAATAATGACTTAAAAAATAAATCCCAATATGTGTACTGACAGTTATGAATGAAGGGCTTAATGTGATGGAGTGTCTCTCTCTCTCTTTCTCTCTCTCTCCATCCAGAGTCTGCTCTCTCTTTATGCCTTTGCTGTAACCTCTCTCTCTCTCTCTGTGTCTCTCTCTCTGTCTCTCTCTCTCTCTCTCTCTGTCTCTCTCTCTGTGTCTCTCGCCTTAAGCATGTAATTTTTCCTGTGTTTTAGTGCAGCACTTATGTATTCCCCTCTGTGTACAGCCTGTAATGAGGGCTGCCAGCTGTGGCTCAATGGCCAATGCGCCCGCGCGCGCACACACACACACACACACACAGTGCGTCACTCCCCCTCTTGTAGGTAAAAGCACATGTAAGAGGCTGGTGATGTCATCAAACACGTCTGTGAGATGGTTTTTATTGGTGTTGAAACATCTTTCTCTCTGTTGGGCTCTGGAAGAACGTGACAGGCTTTTGCATTTTTTTTTGTAGTCATTATGGAGACAAAGCCTTATGAAATTAATCGATTCAATGTTCACAGTAGAGCTCTTGTTGTGGCTAATCATTACAATTTGGCAAAGCATCGATATTTTCCAAGTGGCAAAGCACCAACAGAAAGCTTGGGGGGGGGGGGGGGGAAGTGTTTTAGTAACTGCATCGTTTATCATGCACAAATGACAAACATTTGCTGCTTTAATCTGTTTTGTATCATTCCAAAAGAAATTGGACAGTTGGGTGGACAAAGGAGGAAATGTTATGAGACCATTTTGGGCTTCATTTTTCGGAGTATTTTGTAATTCAGTGAAATATTTTGCAAAGACGTTCAATTTCAGGATGCCGGTACCGTCAGTCTCTTGTCTTTCTCTCCAGCTCCTCTCATCGCTCTTTGAAAAGGAGTTCCAAAATGAAAACATTTCAATATCTGACCAAGATGTCGTCCCTTGAGGATCAGATTTTACTGATCACAGCTCTGTTTGTGTCTGAATGCAGAATCCTGGCCACGGTGGGTTCGGACTTCGACCTTCGAACCCTGCGAGCGGTGAGAGTGCTGAGACCCCTCAAACTGGTGTCAGGAATCCCCAGTAAGTCCCTCTTCCAACGTTTCATCGGGATTTGTTGCAGCTTGTATTATTTCTAAAACGGCTTTTACAAACTGCAGGAAGGTTGACTGTCTTTGACAATGAGTGGGACAACATCTGGCCACCCTGATAACCACTGGATGTGGGGTCTGGCCAGCTACATTACAACACATTTCCGATTGGCAACCAAACAAGAGAACTGGTTTAGAAATGACTTGTAAAAAGTGCAACAAAGTTATTTATATAACGGAATATTAATGGATATTTTTGAGGGCCAAATCAGTGGTGCTGATCTTGATTTCTTTGGTTTAAATGCTTGTGAATCTGAATATAGGTTCACCTAAATTAATCACTTCACCACTTTATTTGGAGCTGAATTCAGTTTTCTTACTTTCAGACAAAAAAAAAAAACTTTTTGTAACAACTGATAAAACTGGCCATTGTTATACTTTACCTGAAATGTGCTTTCTACCGTAAATTACTGAGTAAAATTGCCACCATACAAATAAACCTTGATGGGTCATGCTTTGATAACTGATTGCAATCACAAAACAGGAAAACCACACCGTTCCTTGCTACTTTATCAGAGGACGAGAGTTATCAAGTTAAATTTCCGAATTTTCTGAGGTGAACACGTTGGGTTTTATTGAGGCACGTGTTCATTAAATGATTGAGTTTATAGGTTAAAGGATACAATTCATTCCTGATTTAAATCTAGTCAGTAATTATTAATGGAGGACAATAAACCATCAAAAAGACACGTAATCCGCTGTTAAATAATTTCAATGAACTTAGTTTTACAGACCTCCCAGATGACTTGTGTTCCCTTTACTGACAGAAACATTCACTTAAGCAACAGAAGTTTTGCTAAAAAAAAAAAAATCAAACAACCTGCATAGCTTAGGACATCCTCTTTGTTTCTCAGGCCTCCAGGTGGTGTTGAAGTCCATCATGAAAGCCATGGTTCCTCTGCTTCAGATCGGCCTGCTGCTTTTCTTTGCCATCGTCATGTTTGCCATCATTGGGGTGGAGTTCTACATGGGGAAATTCCACACCACCTGCTTCAAGATCGACACTGGTGAGAGCGACAGCTTGGCTGTGGGGTGTGTTTGGAAGACAGTTTATCAGCTGACTTCATGCCAGGAGAGCCGTGTTTTCCTCTCATCTGTTTCTTGATTTCCCATCGAAGAGACCATACATATCATGATGTATTTATGCACACAAACATTAACTATTCATAAGTTCTGCGTGTCCATGTGGCTTGTGAGATGCTGTAGTGCTGACAGGCTTGTATCAAGTAATGTGCCCATTTGTCACGTATGTACTTGATGAATTGTGTCTTCCCTGTCCTCAGGTTTTGATTGATAACTTATGCTGTAACTCAACATGTACTCCCAATCTAGTGGTACCTCAGGTAATGCAGCTGTTGTTGCAATTCCTTCTTTCTTTGTCCTGCACCTCAAGTGTGTGCTGGTGTTGCGGCCATAATACACGTCACCGCATTCCTGGTCTTGTAAATGCAGGCTGAGCATCTTCTCCTTACTAGTGTTTGTGAAAGATGAATATCTCCCTATTTCCCCATGGTCATGGACGAGGCAAGTCCAGGTGGAGAAGTAAAGCTTTGGAACTCGTCCTAACATGGAGCGGGTATTGCAGGAGGTAAAGAGAGGACCAGTGTAAGGAAATACTGACCGCTGTTCAGGAGTAGGGATGAGGGACTTTAGCTTCCTGGGGGTGTCTTCACTCCACCACTGACAAACAAACTGGACCAGCGCTTGCTGCTGCTTCTCCCAAGAGTGGCAAGTCTGGAAACAGTCCTCAGAGAAGTTTAAAAGATGGTGCTGAAACAAGACTGGTTCATCAGGGTTTGAGTTTGTCAGGGTGAATGGCTGTCAGGACTGGTACTGCTTACTAACTTGAACCTTGTCAGTCATTAAGCCAGCTCCAGCCGAGCACACGTGGAGTTCCTGGTGTCGCTGGCCAGACCAAAATCAGCTTAACCATACCCCTTTGGATCTGTCAGTCAAAACTGATACAGTACTAAGGAAATAAAAACAGGGCGGAAAGAGGAATTTAGCCTCTGTAGCACTCCTAACAAAATCATGTATATTGTTCATTACTGCTGACTATTTTCTAATACTTTTACATTGCCAGAGACTATTCACCTTTATTCAAATACCTTGAAAATGTCTCAATGAATATCGTCGTCGTAGTCCTCCTCCTCTTAAATGGGTCCGGGTCGCGGGGGCAGCAGCCTCAGAAAGGACACCCAGACCGCCCTCTCCCAAACCAAGTCCACCAGATATCCCCTAGGTGCTCCCAGGCCAGTCGAGAGATATAATCCCTCCAGTGTGTCCTGGGTCGAACCTGAAGCCTCCTTCCGGTAGGACACGCTTCCCGAGGGAGGCGTCCAGGGGGCATCCTCACCAGTTGCCTGAACCACCTCAACTGACTCCTCTCAACATGGAGGAGCAGCAGCTCTACTCTGAGTCCCTCCTGAATGACTGAGCTTCTCACCCTGTCTCTAAGGGAGAGCCCAGCCACCCTGAAGAGGAAACTCCTTTCAGCCACTTGTATTCAGGATGTTGTTCTTTGGTCATGACCCAGAGTTCATGACCGTAGGTGAGGGTTGGAACGTAGACTGACCGGTAAATCGAGATCCTCGCCTTCTGGTTAAGCTCCCTCTTTACCACAATGGACTGGTTTAGTGCCTGCATCACTGCAGACGCTGCCCCAATCCGCCTGTCAATCTGCCACTCAATCCTACCCTCACTCGTGAACAAGACCCCGAGATACTTAAAGTCCTCGACCTGAGGCAGGACCCCCCCCCCCCCCCGAACTGGAGTGCACAGGCCATCCTTTTCCAGCTGAGGACCATGGCCTCAGACTTGAAGGTGCTGATTCTCATCCCAGCCGCTTCACACTGGGCTGCAAACTGCCCCAGCCAAAGCTGGAGGTCATTGTTTGATGGAGCTAAGAGGACCACGTCATCCACAAAAAGCAGAGACGGCATCCTCCCGCCACCAAACTCAACACCCTCCACCATCCCGCTGCGCCTAGAAATTCTGTCCATAAAAGAACCAGTGACAAAGGGCAGCTTTGGCAGAGTCCAACCCTCATTGGGAACAAGTCCGACTTATTGCCGGCAATGCGAACCGGACTCTCACTCCTCCGGTAGAGAGACTGAATGGCCCTTTGTAAGGGGCCATCCACCCCATACTCCCTAGTACCCCCACAGGATGCTCCTGGGAACACGGTCGTAAGCCTTCTTCCAATCCACAAAGCACATGTGGACTGGTTGGGCAAACTCCCATGGCCCCTCCAGCACCCTAACGAGGGTGAAGAGCTGATCCACGGTTCCATAGCCAGGACTCAAAACACACACACACACACACACACACACACACACACACACACACACACACACACACACACATATATTGCAGTGATTCTGGAATGAGTCGTAAAACCCAGAAGTAAATTCTCAGTGTTGAACTTCCAGTCCCCTTGTCTTAAAGTCTTTGGGTTTTTGGTTATGATATTTGAACTTTTTTTCTTTTAAATAAAATATGAAAGTAAATACCCAGTTTTTGATTTTTTTTTTTTTAACGTGCCTTAAAATGAGTAAGTCCTAATAAGGGCGTGTTTCCACTGGCTCACAACACGATACGAATTGTTACCATTTTGGTCCCTGCTCCGCCGGGGTTCCAAGCGAGCCGAGCGGGGACTAAAATGTGACGTAAACACACAGCGGGGCGCTGATTGGGTGTCTTACCCGCTTACGTCGTCTACGTTGTATCATCTTAGCCTCGGCAGAATGCTGGCAGAAGCCTTGCCTGTTTGTTGTCCTTCACTTTAGTTGAAGCAAAAACCACAGACCGAGCAACAGGCATCACCCTGCCTCCATGTTGTCAATTATTGTTGTGTCGCACACAAATTACGCTGGGAAACTCTGGGCCGGTGAGTCCACCCACACTGACGTTGTACCCAGTGCTTGCTAGTGGAAACGCACCCGTCCCGACCCGACGCTATTTTACTAATGCTCACCTAGCACAGTATTGTCTGTCAGGCAGAATTCTGCAGTTGTGCTGAGTAGAGCGCTTTAAAATGCTCAGAGTCACTGGCATAGTCTTTTAGTTAATTGTGTGGAAATTAAAGAGCGTGAGTTAGCATGGCAGCGGAAATAATGTCTGATGAATTATAGTCATCTCGTTATTAGTGTTATTGTTGCAATGCAACATTATAATTGAAAACCCATTGTGGAATTCAGTGATACAAATAATGAGGAGGCCGTGTTTCCCTACTGCTGCTGTCAGATAGAGTGTGAAGGCGTGACTTGAGGTATTGGGTTATTGGCAAGGTCTGCGTGTGTGTGTGTGTGTGTGTGTGTGTGTGTGTGTGTGTGTGTGTGTGTGTGTGTGTGTGTGTCTCAACCTACTCAGAATGTTGGTGGCAGTGGTGGGAGCAGTTGTGACAGCTTGCTAATGTACACTACGTGTGTTATTGAGTTATTTTGGTCGCAGAGACACAGCAGGATTTGATTGAAGCTGAGCAGCACCACAACAACCTTCCATGTGTTTTTTCTGGTGTTTTTATTTGATGTCTCAACAATCAAGACTAATTTTTCCTTTGAAATAGGACATTTTCTTCATCTTAGTAATTCTTTGTGCTAACAAATTGATACCACATTACCAGACATCGCTCACTTGCGTCTTTATCAGACAAACACACAGGATTAAATTAGATAATCTCGTTTTTGACATTGATTTGATATTAAACAAACTCTGCTGTTGCTGCCTTCAGGATGAATATTCAAACGTGGACTATTTAATAAGCAGTATCTCCTTAGAGGGGCTTTGCCATCATTATGATAGTGATGTGGTCAGGAATGAGGAGCTTGTTGCCAACAAAATAAAATACGTCAGCAAAATGTGGCCTAGTCATATCAAGGGTAAATATGCTCTAAAAGACATTGACATTTTTGTTTTCTGGAAACTTCTCCACCTTTCCGTCTTTTTCTTTGAAACACATGGTATATGACGAATACCTGGAAAAAAAAGACAAAAAAAGCCATGCCAGGAGACTTCTCATCAGGAGATGCAATGAAAGCTAGTTCCCTGCTAATGATTTAGCAACAAGGACCTGATCTAGTCATTTTTCAGGCTAGTTATTATTAGTTCTTGCTTGTGTTGTACGTTCTTGCTTGTGTTGTACGTCGCTTTGGACAAAAGCGTCTGCTAAATGAAATTGTAGAATTGTAGTTACCTTTAGCTTGCTTTTCCTGACTAAAATGCTTTGCTAATGAAATCACGTTGCAACTAACATGGCTGCTGCCATGTAGACAAGTTCATGGCTGCACTCCAGGAGGAGAGACAGAAAAACACTCTCCTCCATCAGGAGCCGCAGCAGAGCTGGACCGTGCGCCAGGAGCTCCTCCAGGAATGCGGGAAGATGAGGGAGACCTCACTTGCTGTTGAGGCCATGAGAACTGAACTGGAGGCCCTCAAACGCCATCCCATCCTGAAGGAGGAGGCTCATCTCAGGGAGGTGGAGGAACTTAAGACATCTCTCCTGCTGTGCCAGGACAGCTTTTGAGCTCAGCTTCAGGAGGACAGACTGAGAAGTGCTGTCCTAGGAGAGGAACCGAACAGAGCCTTGTTTCACACCAGGAGGTTCTAAAGAGGGGTGGAACACTTCTACAGAGGCTGAGACCCTTCATCAGATAAACGGAGCCTAAATGGAAGGAAGATCTGCCATTGGAAGGAAGCCCTCATCACTAGCTGGGAGTGCCACATTCATAGCTTGGAGTCCTCAAACTACAAATGTCCATTAATCAAAGCAGTGCAGAAGAAGATGATAAAGGAGCACTTTAGTGAAGATATGAAATTGAAAAGAAAAATGATCATGCCTCTCTAACGTGTGTATCTGACATCTCTGCTGGTGTGGTCAGCAGATGATGGGGGGGTCCTACACACCAGCAATTCAGCAAATCATGATTGTGTGATACTTATTATGCTCAACCATTAAATTCTTACTTCAGTATATCTATCTCTAGTCAACCATTTACCCTGTTCCAGGGTCGCGGGGGGCTGGAGCCATCCCAGCTGGCATGAGGCGACAGGGCCTCATCTAGAGGCAGACAACCGCTCACACTCACGTTGAAACCTATCAGCAATGCAGGGTCTCCACTTAACCTAACAAGCAGACTTGTGTGTTGGTGGCAGGACCCAAACACAGTGAACAGGACTTTAGCAAACTGGAAAGTTTAACAGCAAAAGAAATACCAAAGACAAAATTGTAAGGTGACACCAAGCGACTAAAAAAAAAAGAAAAAAAAAAGTGGGAGGTAAGAAAACCGGAGAAGTTCAAATAATTTTAATGAGGTCTGTCATTCCGTACAAAATTAATACCAAGCTCCAGAAACACCGTGAAAAACAAGTGTGAAGCAAACTGGTGAGATAATGTGAAGTGACATGACACGACACAAGGATCTGACAAAAACTGACTCGGACAACCAAAATCAAACACACTCAGCTAATGACTGAACAAGAAACGGGAGGGAAACCACTAGGGTGAGAAACACCAGGAGCAGGGCTGTGACTGAAGAGGACTGAGGACAAAACCAGACCCAGGTGAAGCACTCAAAAAAGGCGGGAAACAGACAAAGACAGGAAGCGACAAGCACACAAAGTCACAGGAGGGAAGAGCTAGTGAACGAGAAGACAAGCGCTGCGTCCGAATCGCCAAGTAGGTCTGATCGTAGGTCTCAGAGTAGGTCGGTGGCTGTCCGAAATCACAACTGGCGCGAGTAGCGACCTACTACTGCAACCTAAATTCCAGCCTAAACACGCCCACATTGTAGCTCGGTTCAGATTATGTCTATGGGTTCAGGTGCATCCTACGAGCAATTTATGGCCCACAATGCACCACGGACTTCTTCTTCGTCCCCTAAAAACTTGTGGACCCGCAAGCCAAGTGTGCACCACCAACTGTCTCCCATTCTTATGCAACACCAACATTTGTAGTCGTTGTTGAGACTAAAGGTGTGTTCACACCAAGCGCGACGCGGTGTGAACACACCTTTACAGGTGCGTTAATGTGCTTAGTAATAGAGGATGAATGAAGAGTGCGTTCAGAGTTAAGTGCAGTACAACAGTCAGGCCAGCAGGTGGGGCTTTCGATGGTCTACCTAATTGCGGTATCTGTGCTCTGCCAGCAGAGGTCGTGCTTCACCACCAATCTTGTAAGGTGTCTGAATGGTGCCGCCGTGTTTAGGTTGTAGAAGTAGGCTGTAGCGGTGGGTGGTAGCAGAAGGACGTAGGTTGGTACTTGGCAATTTGGACGCAGCCAAGGAGAAGCAAACAAGAAACACAAACTGTCAAACTAAAAGTTGGAATACAAACTAAAGAGTTAAAAACTAGAAGTCCACAACCAAACTAGACATGGTCATGATGGGACAGTGACATGCACAATCCAGAGAGAGGAATGAGGCGCTCCAGTCAGAGGTATTTAACATGCAACTAAACTGAGTTAAAGTGGGCGGGGCACGGTGGTGCAGTGGTCAGCACTGTGGCCTCACTGCAAGAAGGTTCCAGGTTCCAGTCCCGGCTCCATCACAGGATCTTTCTGTGTGGAGTCTCCATGTTCTCCCTGTTCCTGTGTGGGTTCTCTCTGGTACTCCAGCTTCCTCCCACAGTCCAAAGACATCAAGAGGGGACGAGGCTGATTGATGCTCTAAATTGACTGTAGGTGTGACTGTGAGTGTGAATGGTTGTTCGTCTCTATGTGTTGGTCCTGTGATGGACTGGTGACCTGTCCAGGGTGAACCCTGCCTCTCGTCTGAAGGCTGTTGGGATAGGCTCCACCCCCCCAGGACCCTTAACAGGATAAGAGGTAGAAAATGGAAGGAGTTGCAATGGTCGCAGCAACATGGACACCTTCAGGATGTGTATTCAAATTTAGCAGTGTCCTCAAAGAAGGGGCTTTGCCATCATTATGACAGTGATGGGGTCAAGATTGGGGGGCTTGTTGCCAACAAAATGAAATATTTCAACAAAATGTTAACTTATGATGAAATGACTTTTTTTTTTTTTACCCTCATTGTCAAGTGTTGCCCCTTTTATTTTGAAAACGTACACCGATTAACACCATTCCTTTGAAAATAGTCACGATAAAATATCAAACCTATTTTTATATACCTTCTAATTTCACAATGTATTTCCACTGTGTAAAAGAGAAGAGCCATGAGATATCCCGGCGTCATGGTTGCTAGCTGAGTCTGGCTGACACAGCACCTGTCAGTAAGCAGTAAAGGACGCATTTTTACTGGAGTGACACCGGAGGGATGTTGGCTGTGCAGTCTGGCTCTGCAAATCATTGTTAAGACCTGGCGGTGCTTGTTATGGAGGCGCTATCCCTCAAGAGTGGTCAGGTGCACAAGGCATCTGTTGTACTCAGCACATTTATTCTTTACTCTGATCACTGGCTGCTGACTCGAGCTCCAGCCCATCCCTCAAACAATATCTCAGCTGGTTCCCTCATGCTATCATCTGTCTGTGGCCTCATAAGCAGTGAAAACCTGCTTACTGAGACCTGAGACCTACCATCGCCCTGCAGGGGCCTTTGTGATCGCTCATTTACACACTTGTGTCTCAGCGCTGCAGCCCACAAACACAGGAACCACAGAAAAATAGGTGCGTTTGACCAAAACTGGCCAACACCAAAACTTGGTAAATGCGCCAGATGTTGTCTTTGATGCTCATTTTGATGATGAATCCATTTTTTTTTACGCCAGTTTACTTTTTTTTTTTATACAAATAACAAACATGAAAACACTGACGTGTGGCTACTGGTAAGGACTTCATGTACCATGATACACGATTCACAGTAATATAACGATTTACGATACGATGCATACTGCAGTACTCTATAATAAGCTGAAAATTTCCGAATAAAGCGGACGATTTTATTCATCAGTCAACAAATCAAGTCAGAACTACTTCATAATTCCCATACCGATTGATTAGAACAATATTTGCAACGTGGCACAGTTGTGCAGTGTCACTGAACACTCTAGTGTAGCTGCTGTAGCATCAGTGTGAATTACAAAGTGTACACGCTTCAAGTCCTTGTGCCATTCACTGAACAGTGACACTCTCAATGAAGCTGGCTCACTATGTAAATGTATGGCAGTGCATAGTGATATACTGTACTGTATCCATACCAGGGGCTGGAATATCAATACAGTATCATGAAAATAAAATTATTACTGAGTTTATTGCAGACTGTAAGCTTTTAGCACTTGTTCTAAATACTGCAGGGACTGGACCTTAAATGTGGATATGACTTGATTTACGTGCACATCCTCTCAATATTTGTGTGTATGTATGTAAATATATATGTGTGTACACAGATATTGATACATACTCCCAACATGTTTTGTAAAGTGTTCCAGGAGCAGTGGAAATACAACCAGAGTTTGTAAAATTGGAGCCATGCGGTGTGATTAACCGTAGTGTGGGACAGGGTCAGCTCCAGCTTTTGTTGTCAGCGGTCGTGCTGCCAGTTAAGGTCCTGCTCTATTGGAGACGGCTATAATGAAGCCAAAGAGCAAAGTCGATCTTAGTGGCGACCTTCAACCTGTGGACACCAAGCAGCGTGTAATAACGGAGAGAACCAGGCCGCAGCATCGTTCTAGTTGATAAGGTCAGAAGGTCAGTGGTCTTCATTGACAGGCGGGGCATTCAGGTGGGAAGGGTAAGTGGGAGGGACACTCCTGACTCCTGTGTCCTTTCAAAGGAAGGAAAGGATGCATTGGTGGCAGCTGGAGGACAAGAAAAGGACATTGAGACTACTCTGCTTCCCGTTGACAGTTTTATATACCTGTTGGTCATTCTGATCAATAAAACTTCACCGGAAAACATAAATATGAGTGTTCGTACTCACCACCCACCTCCCTCTACTTTTCTCTCTCTCTTTTTTTTTTTTTTTCAGATGAGAAAGTAGGAGAGTGGCCTTGTGGTCAGGAGCCCCCAGCCAGGTTGTGTTCTAATGGTACCGAGTGCAGAGAGTACTGGACTGGACCCAACTTTGGAATCACCAACTTCGACAACATCCTGTTTGCTGTGCTGACTGTGTTCCAGTGCATCACCATGGAAGGCTGGGTGGAAATCCTCTACAGCGTGAGTCTGAGCACCCTGGAGCCTGTCAACATTCCATGTTTGTCATATGGGGCAGACTAGGAGTCGATTTCATTCACACACACACACACACACACACACACACACACACACACACACACACACACACCTTCATCTGTAATATCATTAACAATTATTACGCTGACTAAGCCTTTGTCAAAGTCCAACCAATTTTTTTTCTGAAACATCTTCATTTAAACAAAACATACAAACAGCAAAACGCGTTCATTCATTCCCTGTTTCATTGTCCTCAGAGGATAAACCTTTTAAGAGACTTACTGACCTCTCCCCTGCAGTTATATTTGTGAAAAACTGACCTCTAATTCTGATTGAGAGACAGTCACACTGTGTATGTCTGAGAGAGTGTGTGTGTGTTTTAATTATACAGCTGTGATTATAGTGGTGCAGTTTTTGTGTATAGTAATGCAGCAGTCTTTACATGCTCTCAGTATCAAGCTTGGAGTGTCGTTTCTATCCTAAAATTGCTGTTAAGAAGCATTAGCAAAGCTTTAGCGGTAACAAGTTCAAGCTAACGGTACATTTCCCAAACATATCTGAAGATCAAGCGCAGCAGGCCTTTCTGTTGCGGTCTGAAATAAAACTATACTATACTATAAACCTAAACTAATAACTGCTAAGTGACTCTATCCCTGTACACAGACCTGAATGTGTACAGTTTCAGGCAGCAGTTGGTGTATTCATGCTTAAACTTCTCAAAACTCAAGTCAAGCGTCCATGTTGTGCTAACGAAGCTAACTACTAACGGCTAACAACTTCAATGTCTCTCTCTCTCAGTTTAGCTGGGCTGACCTTTATGGTGGGCTGACTATGATATTCTCTCTGAGGAAACTCTGAAAGCATGCACATTTCATCAAAACCAGATGTAATGACTAATTAAAAATGCACTCTGATATGGTGGCTATTAATGATGTCCTTCAGAGAAATACAAAAAAATAAATGGTGGCTTTGGCCTGGATGCTCTGCTATATTTTTTTCTTTTCGTGTCTTGTTTTTAAAATAAAGAACTTAGTTTGATTGCAGTGTTCACTAACATGCAAAATCATCAAACAGTCATGAAGATGAAAATCATCCTTTTAATGTTAAATTGTGACTTATATTCTGGCCAAATCTCGCACCTATACTGTATCTCGTGAACACTCGGAGATTCTTGGATCAAAGTGCCGGTCTAAATCTAAATCTGAAGCCGAGAAGGAGAAATGTATCCAAAATATGAGAATAAAGCAGGCAGACTTCAATGGCCTTCCTCTCTGGTCAACTCCGCTGCTGGAGGGCAGGGTTTGCCTCACAGAGCCCTGCTGTTCCTGCCATCTATCACCTCAATATTTCTGTGTGCGTGAAGAACATTTCAGCCCATGGGAACCTCTCGGGGTGGTTCAGACATGAATAATTCATTTGGAAAAGAGGAGCTTACATACACTTCTTCCGCTATGCGTTGCTTAATATTCATCGAGAGACACACATGCTCACCTGGGGACTGAACGCTATGAGGTTCCCCTGGAACATCTGGAGGACTGGTTAGTTGCTGAAGGGCAAATAATATTAATGGAATTTCATTCACGACTTTTACCTATTTAGGATCTTCAAAATGATTCATAATTTTAGAGGATGACACCGTCAATGAAAACGTTTGACTTTTTCATCTGTATAAACCCACTGAGGCAGAGAAGCGGCGGCCTGCTGAGCAGCATCAGTTTGCCAGTTTGGTTTCCGAGGGGAAGGGACAAATAAGTCGCAGCATGGTGTGCAAAAATATGAACTGATGTAACTGCATCTATTATGCAAGTTTAGCTGGTATTCAGACATGAAGAGGAGCTGCTTGACTTCATCTAGAGTCACTGCAAAGACACAAACCAGCTCAGAGCAGAGATGTTACAGCCCTGTGGTTTGTGTCTTAGACAACTCGGTCACCAGGACAACCCCTCCAGCCACACAAGATTTTCAGGACTTTACTGGCTGTCACCAACCCAAACTGTTATTTTTATGCATACACCATCACCATTCTGGTTTTCAGGTCAGTTTAAAAGCATGATACTGCTTTTAAAAAACCCACAATCCCAACAAACAAAAGGAAAACAAGAATCCCTTAAGGTTGATGCAGGTCCAGCCAAGCGGAACTAAAAAATTGCGAAGTGTCTGGGCCATTCCCACAATGCCAGTGACTCAGAGCCTCACATACGCCACATGAGACGACACGTCACGTATTCTGGTCCTAAGCTGCTTTCTAGTATTTACAGTGTTTTTTTGAAAGGTTGTGTCTAGAGATGCTCAACTCATTATAAAAAAAACAAAACATCTTTTTTGAGACCCTATGCTGAGGCAACGGTGCCCAGTAGTCATAAGAGGTGGAGAAATGTAGTTTTTGTCTCGTCACCAGAGTGTGGCATCAGAAATTGGCGGCATCCATCAGTGGGGAAAAAAGAAAAAAGATTTCTAAAAGTTGCTTAAAGCAGCTCCGTATTTCATCATAAATCCAAAGTTAACTAAATTAATTTAAGATTGCTGCAGCAAAGAAAGGTCATCCGCATGAGCCACAATGCTTCCCCCCTCTTTTTTTCTGCAGTAGTTTGGGAAACACCTCGTCTCTTTGAGCAGGAAAGTAAAAAACCCACCTCGGAATGTTAGACATCATTTACAAGGTATTCCTGCTGTTTACTGCTCAGTGTCCAACCATGGTGGACACAAGACCTTCTTAATAAATCCCTGAGTGAGTGGCTTTCCTACATGCTGCAGGAAGTCCTTCAGGGCACGCCAGCCGGTTCAGCGGGCAAATAGCAGCCGGAACAAAGCAAGTCTGGAGAGTTTCATTCCCGACAAACAAAAACAACAAACAAACTACTCCTATTTTTGCTCAAATTTTGAAAATGTAAATGCTGAATCTTTTCCTCTGCAGTCACTTCCTGCTGAGTCAAACAGCAGATTTGCAGATGGTGCCTGCCACCCCACCAGTGCCAATCTTTTTTTGTAGAAGGGTCTATTTACTAAAATCCGGTCAAGAGGCGTCATTGCTGCCTACTTTCATCCCCCACAGCGCCTGACGCTACGTTACTGTGGCATAAAGTGCGACAAATGAAAGGAGCGACATCTGTAGGTCCAGGATTAACCTCGAAATTAGAATTTGGAAGTCTGGAATTTGTCTTGCATTGCATTACAGCCTTCCAGTTTGTTTGGTTTTTTTTTTCCCCGATCAGGCACGGGACGATTCTACACTACATGGCGTGATTGTGCTTGTGTGTTTTATTTCTGCACACACACTTCAGTTGTCCCGGCGCATTCATTGACCTGGTGCCATGTGTCCAGAAACCTTCAGCAATGCTATGAACTGCTACAAAAGCGAATGATGTCATTGTGAGCTATTCGACGCTCAGTGCAAAATATGGTTGAAGAATCAAATGGAACTGAGCAAACTATAAATTATCAGGAGCAACTACATGGGCTTTCATTTTCCCTTTTGTCATGTCCCATATGTTCATCTCCGTCTATTCCCTGAACACTTCTTTTCTCTTCCCTGCCTTCTTGTCCTCCCCCAGGAGAGAGCAGCTAACTGACGCTACATTGTAAGCCACTTACAAATCCATCCTTCTTCCCTCCTCTTGCTCTTCCAGTTCGTTTGACTCCAAACATCTCCCGTAGCTTCGTCTGGCTCATTATCTTAAGCGCTACTGCTGTGAGCTGAGAATGCCTTTTCTTTCAGTTGCTACTGTCACCGTATTTCTATCCTTTTCTTCTCCTTCTGCTCACAGTCATTCTTTTTGATCCTGAAGTTATTTTTATTCTTTTCTTTGAGGCTTTTCTTCCCTCTCCCCTATCTGACCAGGTCCCTCTTGTTATTGTGCTGATTTTCACCATCCAGTCATCCTTGGCTTTGTTCACTCCCCCTCAATTCTTAACTTTTCTATGACTCACTGCATCTATTTTCTGACTCAAAACAGTGTTATGCCGCTATGTTAAACCAGGCTTGTGGGAAATTCTTCAGTGTTTCCCTGCAAGTTGCCTTTGAAAATAACTTCTTCCTCCTCCCCAAAAAACTCAATCCAGGCCTCTTGGTCTTCCAATTTCTTTGTTTTGCCTTTCATAGTTTCTTTCACCACAACATTTTTTTCAGTTCACCTTTGAGTCCAAGTGGATGTTTGTAGTTTATTTGAAGACATTTCCTCAAAGACGTTTCCGAGGAATTATTTTCACTTGAGGTGGCCATGACTTTGGACCATCAAAATCTTTTCAGGTCATTCCTTAATGCCAACGGTCATTTGAAGAAAATCCCTAAAACATAAGAAAAGGGGGGATTTATGTTCTTTGTAGTATTCTTTGTGGTGGGATGTGGGATCTCCCTGACTCATATGAGTTGACGGCACTGTTCCCACCTTCTGAGAGTACCTGTAACTCTCCATCTCAAGAGCACTGAGATCTAGCTCTCCCAAAGCAGGCGGCACACAAAAGGAGATATAATAGGACCCCATAGAGAACACTCTGTCGCGGAAAAGAGCCATAGGTGTATTTGTACGAGTGCAGTGGAGCATGCATACAAGTCATGTATGCATTAATATCCCGCGTCTACGGATGTAGATGCACTCAGAGGAGGGGGTGGGTGAAGTCATACATCCTGGAAGAATCTCTATTCTGCAGATTGTATGCTATACTGTAACCCAGCGTTAACCTCACATTGGTGCCTCCTCTGCCCTGCGGGGCAGTGCTCAGACCCCTTCCACTCTAATGGTGCAACAGGAAATACAGAATGTCTTCATAACGTCTCCCGCCCATCCTCACAGTCATTACCCCTTCACTTCCTCCCACAGCAGCTGATGTATAGGAAGAGTGGTGACAGTCAGGCAGCTACAGGAACCATTAGGAACATGAAATACAAATCCAGACCTAGTCTGGTTAGCGGACACAGGTAGCCACTTCACATCCACATGCAGTGAAATAAGTAAGTCTTCCCTTACTGGGAAGACTGGTTTTTGCTCGTAGGCTTTCCCTGTAGGCTGCTGCTCTTTTGAGCAGCGTTAGGGTTTCACTTACAGAGGCATGACGATTGTTTTAAAGCAACGTAAACGTTCAGACAGTCTGAAGCCCCAAAAAAACCTTCCCATTGCTGATGATTTTCTGCTTGCAGTGACGTTTCAATAAAAGTCAATACGACACATCGGTCATCAGATCAGTTGTCCCGCTGGGATCCTCTGTGGAAAATGTTTTTCATATCATTCTTCTAGTCCAGATTCCCTTTAGAACATCAGTGATTTTATTGCAGCTGTGTTCACCAGTCTGCCCTCTCTGAGACTCCATCTGTTCAGTGGGCCCAGATTTAAGACCCCCAGGAAGCGTGAGGTCTGCCAACAAGGTCCCTTTCCTGCAGCCATAAACAAATCCCTGCTGCTCTGCCGCAGCATCTCCTCGTCTGCAAGCAAGAGAAGTTGTACAGCGGGCAGCACGGCCCAGGAGTGGCTGTGTAGTAACTGAAATGTCTTTTAGCAATATACTGAACCCCAGTTGCTCCTGATGAGTAAGTAGGTTGGCACCATGCAGGGCAGCCTCCAGCATCGGAGTGTGAATGAGGCAACATTGTAAAGCGCTTAGATTAGCGCTGAGGAAGAGAGGCAGTGTATGACAGCAGTCCACGATCTGTTTACCACGTACCAAGATGTAACTCTGCTCCTGCGTGGTGGATGAACCACCGGTCCCAGTAACATCTTCCACCATAGTTCTGCTCGTCAAAAGCAGCAGCAAAGACATTTTGTTTCTGGTACATCGTGGATGTGCCCGCAAAACTGTTGATTCCAGTCACAATTGTTTTTAACAACAAATACAACTCGGACCATGATAAATTGTAGTTTTGTGCATGTAATAAATTTGAAATCGTCCACATTTCCACATTGTGATCTCCACCACTACTTCACTCCAGCGATGTACTATTCACTTTTTACGGAATCCTGCACGAGTGCTCCGAGTGTTGTAAAGCTATCTATGTGTGTAGGACGTGACTGCGGTACATTTAGAGCAGTGAGTCGCAAGCTGGGTTCCAGGCCTCCCTTTAACTTAAGACTTTGCCTGTTCTGAGTTTGAACAACTGTCATTTGTTCCATAAAATTATAAAAAAAACACTTACTGAAACATTTATTCGATGAAAAAGAGCTTGTAGAAAAAGAAAACTGAAAAAAAAATATTAATACGATTTGTGAATAGTGCTTGTAATTTGCATCGCAATCTTTACTTATACTTAAACGAATACTTCTATTAGCCTAAAGTAACCTCTTTCTCTACATGCCTTGCAGCATTTGACGTCTTTTCCGGAAGTTATAATCAAAAACAGAACAGAAGAAAGAAGTGAGAGCAAATGAAGAGATTTCAGCTTATGCTAATGATGATAATGTTGCCAACCACTGCAGAGCTCGAAGCTGCCTTCCAATTGAGTCAGATATCCTCCCGTCAGTGTCGTCTTTAGCAGCTAAACCACATGGTGGATGGTACTGATATTGAAGGCCAGATTAGGGTGGAACATGTAGAAGTTCCAGCTATGCAAGCAGAAATGATAGGCACTATAAACGTGTTTTTTCAGGTTAACATTTTGTTGAATGGACAAAATATCAGGAATATTTCAGTACAATTTGTAACAATTCAACTCTACCATAGTAATGACCGCTAAAATAAATAAGCGCCTTTCTGGCAGATACAAGACAACGTGGTTGTTGCACTGACGTGTGTTAGCTTTGTCAGTGACAAAATATATTGGTAAGTTTGAATATGTTTGAAGACAGCATCGTAGACTCTGGAGAAGTTTCTCATCACATCAGATTCATCGAGACCACCCATCTTAAGACCGCCACGTTCAAAATGGGATTCAGCGCATCACAAATTATTGAGATGGTGACTCAGTGACATTATTTTCAATGAAAGAAGGGGAGGGTTTAGGAATGGTGCCAAAGTACAAGGTCAGTCAGTGGCCCAAGTGGTAGCCCATTGGAGTTCTCCTTAAAATGGGACTACTTTTTCAAAATTATCAGCTGGACCAATAGTTGAATTCCTAATTTTACTCTCTGTTGTCATAAAGTAATGAACTTCTAACAGCAGCTTTACTTAGTTTTGACTTCCTTCTGGTCCAGGACACTCATGTTTTGTCTAAGAACAAGTGGGACACATGTAGTTTGTAAGTATGATTGCTGAAGCTCAACCCTTCATGCACCAGCTCCAGTTGTTCTTCTTTATTACTATAGAGCACTTGGGCCTTTTCCGTCTTTCTCAGTGACACATTTAAGTGTACTTTGCCTTCCAATTACACATTAAACAGTTTCTTGAGCTCACAAAGACCTGTTTTGCATCACTCCATCACGTATTTGTGATTCCAGAATGCAGAAAGAATCAGACACATGAATTTAGCTTGAAGCTAATGGTTCTTAATAGCCACCGACGACTGCTAACAGTAGTTCGTGGTTATGTTGTTTCATTAGCTTCAAGCTAAATGTACTGCAAGTAGCTGGCTCTCTCTGCATGCTGGAGTCACAAAGAAGTGATGCAGGAAGGGGAGAAAAAAATCTTTGTATGCTCAAGACACCTTCTAGTGAGTACTTGAAAGGCAAAAAAACCCCTTTGTGGGTGAAGTATCAGTTTGAACTGCTTTAGTCGTTTTACAATTCAGGCTTCCTCTGCATGTCGTCTTGCAACCCACTTCTAACTTTGCATGTTTCTGACTTAATTTCACTTCTGTTGTTCTGTACCTTGTGGTGGTTTTTGCTGCCGTCCTGGCCTATGGTTTCTCCTGTGTACGCACGGAAGGGCAGGGAGGTCCAAAGTCACACCCATGCTCTTAAATTACTACACCTTTTTATTTTTGACTGTGACTGAAGCGATCAACGATACAGTTCACTTTAATCATTAAAATGTTGAATATTTGATTCGATAGCCAATCGGGTGTTGACCAGTTGACCCAGTGGTTTGTATTCTGCAGTTCTAGTGCTACTCTGACATCCGCCTCACATGCAACAACAACTGAAGTTCTCAAGAACAATTTGCAGGTGAGGTTAGCCGGTCACTCCAAACTGGCTGCTGTGTGAATGGCGTCTGTCACTGTGTGGCAGCTTCAGGTCTGACGGTCGACCTGTCCAGGCACCCTACTTTTCACCGCTGGGATTGGCTTGAGCTAAAAACAACCCCCCCCCCCCCCCCCCAAAAAAAAGACAAGAATGAACCTAATCTGTGTACATTTCCTCTTGAGGGACTTCTGGATAAACCACACGTGCCTTCTTGACATGATCTCATCATTCTTGCTCTGTTTCAGCAGAAACACCATGACACTGATCCACAAAAGACAGCCAAGCCTCACATCGATTCGCACTGTGAATGTTGCTTCAGCTCTGAGCCACTCAGCGGTTACGTGACACGGTTGCAGCAGCAGCAGCGGGATATGTGGGTGGTTTCTCAGAATTGATATTGTGGCAATCTTCATTTCATGCCTCATGATTTTATTATTTTTCTTCTGTCTCTCCTAACGGTCCAACTGCTGCCATCAAATTAGAAGTGCCTCTAATTACCTCTGCTGTGTCATGTTGTGGCTTCACGCTGCAAGAAATGTGCACATGACTTAATGCTCCATTTAGTCTTATTTGAGTCTGGTACTCAGATTTGTAATCAGCTTATAATCAGTGATGGGAAAGCAAGGTTTGGCTTGTATTTGTGTTCCTTGCTAAAAGGAGTGGTGCAGGACCACTTTGACTTGTCAGGACCATCATGCTACTTGTCTAGTCCTTGTACTAAAAAAAGCTTTGGAGAGGAACAGTTTGATCCCCCCAGGTACGCCTGTGAATCGTTTGGTATCAACCCTGGACTCCAGCCCGACACACTCAGGGAAGTGGTTGAAGTAAAATTACATTTTTTGTGTTTAGGGAGAAGTAGCGTGTGCCCCCCCCCCCCGCCCCCCCCCCCATTAAAACGTTTAAATGTTGCTGAAGAAGTGTCTCCATCTGTCATGCTGGACAAAGTCCTTGGTAGGCCCCACAACATCAACTGTAGCCAAAAAAACCAGCATGTGTGTGTGTGTGTGTGTGTGTGTGTGTGTGTGTGTGTGTGTGTGTGTGTGTGTGTGTAGGCGCCCATCAAACTTTCTTTGGTCATAACAACTGACCTCAGATATGTTTGACGTGACGGAGGGAAGAGAAACTCCTCAAAGCCCTGGCAGGTGGTGATGGTGAGGGACAGCCTCATCAGCGTGATCCCCTCAGTGACTTGTTGTCACAGTGAGTTTCATCTATTGCTGATGCTACTGATGATAATGTTCCACCTATTTTAATCCCAGCATTCTAAATTGACATGGACTGTCAAAGCGAAAATGTTCATCTTCGCACCATTCTGATCCATCATCATCAGGAATCTACGGTTCAAAGCACAGTCAGGCTCCTGTAATGATCTGCTGGGCTCTGGAGTATGTTTGCATGCTGTTTGACATCCAGCTGTGCTTGGCGTCTGCAGAGGCGTGGCTAAGGTCTTTCAAGTCGTGTTTCACACTCATTGTGACACACAGTAGGATTTTCTTTGAAGCCTTAATTTAGTTTTGCTGTATGGACAAGAAGCAAAGCCTGACAGCTATTTGTTACTCCTTGTTCCTGCCATCTATTATGGGTCAAAAGTAAAGGATAATACTTTTATTTTAATACTGCAAAGGTGAACAACTTGGATAGCATGTTACACTGCTGTAGAAGTGTTGTGTGGGTTGTCTTGCGGGCAAGGCCTTGATTTCATGTCCCAGAGTATCAAAACTTTCCAGCATCCTGTCAGCTGAATGCTATCCTGCCTGTCCATCGGAACCCTGTCTCGTCATTAAAGTCTGACTTGCGTCTCTGAATTCTCATCCCATCACAAAAACAATCAATCACAAACTGAACTATCAGAAACCCTTCCCAAGACAAAATAAATACATAAATAAACATTAAGAGAGTCTCTGCACTCGTCAGCCATTGGAATTCCTTCAAACGCTACGGTTTAACTGACTCAACTTTCCATGTTCAACCTTTAACACTGCTGGTTTTGTACCTGTTGAATATCTGGATAATCTGGTTTTGGTGGGATGTAGTCAGATTTCAATTCTCACCGAGATTGTGGCAGGCTTGTTAAAGGAGCCCAGGGGGAGTGAACAAGGAACAGCTGGAGAGAAGCTGATGTAATGTTAGCCAGGGATGTGTTTTGGCAAGAATCGGCGATACGCTGCATATCAAGATACAGAGGTTACAATTCAACGTATTGCGATATTATCTGCAACGCGTTATGTTGCGATTTTTCAGTTTAAGAAAGCTGTCACAGTGTAGAGAGCTCACCACAATATGCAAGACATTTGAGTTAAGAATGCGGTAAATTACTGTGAGTGCAATAAGCAAAGAAATTAACATTTCTATTTATCAGTTATCAGGAGTCAGGAGAGGAATACTGCAACGAAATAGTAGTAATAGGAGTACTACTGTTTATGACCATTTCAAGCATGAGGCGGGAATGTGAGCATTAAGATGTCCTTTTATCTAGAGGACCCTTCCATTGGCTGACCTTACATTAAGTGACTGGCAATGAAAAGAGGATCCTCACTGCTAACGAGCGGTGGGACGTGCTAGTTAGCTTCGCCCTCTCTGCTTGCAGAAGCTCACATCTCTGACAACATCTCATAAAGAGACATTTGAGCAAGTGGTAAAACCTCAACAAGAGCTTCTTAGGTAAAGATCCAAAGAAGAACAGAGTAGAAACAAATACTCCTGGTCAGTGGAGATGGCTAACATGCTATAGCTGCTTCCAGCCCCTGGCACCCGGGCTGTCAGCTCTCACAGTACCTGTCAACGTCCTAAGTCAAGACCGCCAAACCTCTGTCACCAAATGCACCTGAAATGCACCGCTAGCTGGGACGTCTCTGTGGTGATAAAACTCATCAGCTCTGATTCATGACCTTTGGAGTGTGTGGAGCCAGCTACGCTCAGCCCTGAGACCAATCTTCACCTCTTTACCGCCGGGGCCTGTTGATTTCGACTAAGCTGGGACTGCTAATGCTGCTTACGCTCTTCCTACGCCTTCTAACAAAGCTGAAGAACACAACATGAACCCTTTCCATGAATCTTTGAATGCAGATCATTTATGAAAAATTGATACAGGGTTTTCAAAACAATTAACACGGAATAGCAAATCATAATATCGCAATATTTAAGCCCATTCTCTTCTTTTTAGTGCTTTTCCTGCTACCTTAGAAGGAGTAGCTTATGAACTCTCCTTGTTTCTCGAGCTATGGTTGTTAACCTTGACTGTTTATCACTTGTGTTGTTTATCAGAGCTTTGTTTGACTGAGGACATATCGGAGGGAACATACAGTAAATACGGCCCAACCCCGTAATGAATGCAAGTGTATGACAAGCATGGCAGTGCGAACATGAAAGACCTCCAAAAACACTGGTCCAGGCACCAAATACGAGCCCGTGAGATTCGTCCTTGTTGGGTACTTTGATGCAAAAAGAAATTCTTGTTCACATTTAATTGGTCGATCTATTGAACTACCTAATTAAATATAACTAAAATTAGCCCGCAGCAAATTACTTCACCACCGAGAGGAAAAAAAGAGAGGTGATAAGAGCTTCACATTCAATTAAAGGAGAAAAATGTTCCGACATTTTCGTCCTCCTCGAGCGTCTCAGAAGACCTTTTGCTCTTTTGCCACTGGAGCTTTTGAGACACTCAGGAGCTGTAGAACTGATGCAGAGAGGCTGTCTTCATCTCAGCAGGCTCTCCTTACCACCAGGAAAAAAAATGTGTTCGCATATGCATGTGTGTGTGTGGGCGTGTGCGCGTGTGGGCGTGCGTGCAATGTCCGCTTCCTAAGCCGAGAGTGGGCGTGCACTGTCACACTGCAACTGCATGATGTATGACTCCGAATTATTTGGCAGCTTTTGCTTTTTCCTCGCTGATCACTCAGAGCTGTCAGCCAGCAATGACTCATGGGAATTACAGAGGTGGAATCACATAAAACTCATATTCAGTGGAACTCGCTGAGCTCAGTGCGAAGTCATTTTAAAAATCAACAACAGTCGAGGGGCAACGCTGAACTGTAGGTTTCAAGTAGCGTTGGGACGAATATGTTGGCGATCAGCAGATCCGTTTTATTGTGTTTTATTCCTTTTTTTGGATGATTTTTTCAGTTGACTTGCCATTTGCTAATTTAATTATCTGCCTCTTCCAGTAGCTCACTTGGGAAACAACTAACCTATAAAGCATTTTTGCTGCACAGATTTTTGATGTTACAATCAAGCTGAACTTATTTGCTGCTGTCCGATTAATTTCTTCTAAAAGAAAAACAAAAAACAACAACAACAAAAAATGACCGGCTGTCGCATCAGAGGTTGCAGATGGATGCAATAAATATCTGAGCGTTGATCGGAGCAGGACTTTTTCCATTTTAACTTTTTTAATGCAAAGGTATTTTCTGGGGTGTTTTCTTAAGAGCACGTGAATTCCCTCGTATGCAAAACAATATACCATCGTTCATGTGGACAAAACACGACAGGTAAGTATTCCATACATGTGAAAAGAAGTCCATGTTAAGCACATACATGTGCATGAACAGCCTTTTGGAGTCCACGTAGACACAGTTTACTGTCTGAATAATATGATCTCCAAATAGCAAGACAAATCTCTTCACTTTCGATTTTGGACCTGGATCTGAGACAAAGTTGCTGAAGCTTTATGTTGCATCAAGACAGGGATGCACCATCAATCGATCACGCTTCATTTTTAGACCAACGTATGAAACATTTTCAAATCTTTGACTACCAGCGAGCGTCGCATGTGCCTTTGTACATGTGACGCCCGCCTGCCGTACTCATGAGTTTGCTTGACTCACAGGATTTGTTTTCTTCTCTACACATATTATGCTTAAAACAACATTTGTGGTCATGAGATGTACCTTGCTAAAGGCAACATAGTGCATCAGCAGTTTTCTAATGAACTACATGAGTATAGCCAGTGGCCTTGATTGCCATATGCCCTGTATCTGCCGTCCTGCTGTTCTCACAGCGCAGTTTAATCTCCTTGCACGACACCATACCCAGCACACTTAAAGGCAGGATGAAGCCTAAATACATAGATGCATGCAAACTTATCTGACGAGGAAAATGAGGCAGGGTTGTGGGGGCTGTCACTTCAAACTAATATTGCCCATTTTATCATCACAGACATTATTCTTTAAAATATGATATTCTGGGGTTTTTCTGTCTCTAATCATGGGTAATAAAAAAAAATTAAAATCTCTAGTGAATGGGGAAAATCTGCATATTTGAAGATCAGCTCATGCTTGGCAAGGAGTCTGCACAAGTACGCAATATACGCACACGCACACACACACGCCAAAATATGTGAATTAAATGTAGCTGGACGCACAGATGTGTGTGCCAGAGGCTGTTTATAATATAGAATACCAGATCACACCCTCTGTTCAGAAATGACATGACAAATTGAAGTGATGTTTGTCCTTCCATGATGCCCAGGGGTTTCTTCTCTTCTCTTCTCTTCTCTTCTCTTCTCTTCTCTTCTCTTCTCTTCTCTTCTCTTCTCTTCTCTTCTCCTCCCTTCTCCTCCCTTCTCTTCTCTTCTCTTCTCTTCTCTTCTCTTCTCTGGCATGATTTTGTAATCTTATGTGGACCAGATTTGAGAGGACTTTAGTCATCATCTTCACAACAACGGTTCTAACGTGTTGGTTAATTTTATACCAAAATATCTCTGTTAAACTTGCAATTAGACTGAAAAAAACATGCTTTTCAATGTACTGGATCTTTAAAAATGTATTATTTTTCATTTTTTGAAGTTTGTTTGTGCTTTTTGAAAAATGTCCCACAAACAATGAGACCCAAATATCCTCAAAAGTAGTTAAAAACCATTACGTGTAGCTTATTCCACCATTTGAATCAGGAAAAACAAGCATCTCTTTTACTTCCCCCACAAAGAAAACAACATTTGCACAAACTCAAGTGAACTCAGCTTGTCTGCTTGAGCAGTCAGCTGGAGAAGGTCATGTCAACAGGAGAAAAAAGTCTTCCCACCACACACACAGTAGGGTACATTTCCACTTCACTTTGTCCTCTCCAGCAGACATCCAGGTTTGCTCAGAGGGCAATAGCTGCTGCTACTGCAGTCGCATAATTGCAGCATATTCAATCAATCAATCACATTTCATCTATAAATCCCAAAATACAAATCAGAGTTGTCCTTGAGGGGATTTTCAATGAACAAAATGTAACATCATCTGTCCTTAGACCCTCAATCAGGATGAGGTTGGCCAAAGAAGACAAAATTAGCCAAACGTCTCATTCACAGAACCTTTGTAGGCACGGGCAAAGAGGCATCCCGTCATTTTACTACCGTACATCATATGGTGGTGGATCTGCTAAAATTACGTGCCAGCACCACAGAAACAAGAAACAAAGAACATTATTTAACATCCTGTCTTTGTGGATGCACAAAATACAAACTTCAATGGTTTAATTCAGTGATATTTAGTACCACACCGGTAGGTCAGTAGCAACACTGGCCGGTCAGTAGCCACACTAGCTGGCCAGTAGCTACACTGGGTGGTCAGTAGCTACACTGGTAGGTCAGTAGCCACACTAGCAGACCAGCAGTTACACTGGCCGGTCAGTAGCTACACTGGTAGGTCAGTAGCCATACTAGCAGAACAGTAGCTACACTGGTAGGTCAGAAGCTACACTGGCCGGTCAGTTGCTACACTGGCTGGTCAGTAGCCACACGAGCAGACCAGTAGCTACACTGGTAGGTCAGTAGCCATACTAGCAGAACAGTAGCTACACTGGTAGGTCAGAAGCTACACTGGCCGGTCAGTTGCTACACTGGCTGGTCAGTAGCCACATGAGCAGGCCAGTAGCTACACTGGCCGGTCAGCTGCTACACTGGCTGGTCAGTAGCCACATGAGCAGGCCAGTAGCTACACTGGCAGGTTAGTAGCCACACACCGGTTGGTCAATAGCCCCACTGGCAGGTCAGAGTCAATAAGACAATGACTTTATCTGTAAAAAAGCAAGCAAACAAACAAAAAAACACAAGCAGCTTGTATTTGTTGGCTTGTTGGTATTGGATTTGGGGATGCATGGTTTGGAACTGATGTTTGGATTTGCTGCACGTGAAACATGGGCAGGTTAGTTTGCATAGTGAGCAGAAAAACTGTATCTGTGGAGGATGAATACAAATTCTTCTGTTGTCCTACCTGATGGCAATCTAATCCTGTCTCCTGGGTCTCTGTGCTGATTTTCAGTTTCAGGTTCATTTTCTTCTCTCAAATTCTCCTGATCCAGTCACTTTACATATTTTCTGTGAGGAAGAGGAAGAGAGAGAAGTGATGGGATGACATGCAGGAAGAGTGCCAGTCATTTATTTTGTTATGTGGGCTGCCTGTGACAGCAGAGATGGAGCCTGTGCTACTGTATTTTGGAGTGTGCTCATTTTTCATGGTCGGGTGTAAAATATCAATGTGTGCCTGCTGATTCAGCTGCCCTGAACCTCACATCACAATTGCAGCCAGCGTGTGGCATCGCTGTGACAATGGTGTCTGTAAAATGTCACTGTGCTTCACATAGACCATCAGCCCTCAGGTCTTTCCCCCCGCCCACTTGCAGTTGTGTGGGGGTGCGCACAGACATGAAGGGTGGTGACTTCCATAACCCCGAGGAAGCCACATGAATGAATTTCTGACCTGCTGTTGCTCTGGCCTTCACTAGTATCATAAACTAGAAAAAGGCACCCTAGGGGTTTGTTGAACTTTTCTCTGTCTCTCTGAGTATCAGATCCCACTGCTGCACAAACCAACAATACATGTCATGCATAAAGTGGGTGATGTACTCCTCCATGTTTAATGTCATATAAAATGTAATTATTAGTATTATTGTATTTTATTTGATTTATATATGATGGATTAGGAAGCAGAGCTGCAGCTACTTCAAAAGAATTATTACAGATTTTTGTATGACCCAGCAAAAAGTTTGTGTTATAGTAGAGAGGAAAAAAACTGCATCTGCATGGAGGGAATTTCCAGAGGACATGTACAAGTACGCCGACCGTGTAGCTCATCCACCTCAGTAGTTTGCTTCTCTTTGGCGTCAGTGTATCTGCATCCTCTTGTCTGACTATTATAAATCTACAACACTGCTGCAGCAGTGTCAGGGGCAGCATGGCTCAGAGGTGGAGCGGCCGTCTAGCAATCCCTGGTGACCATGTCCAAGTGTCCTTGAGCAAGATAATGAGAGGCAACGGTGCTGCCTGGAAAAAAGTGTCGTAGTTTACATTGAGAAGTTTTCAATTTGGTCTTTGATTTTTCTTTTTACTTATTTACGCTTTGTGAGTCTTTAGTGAGAGCTTTTTTTTTTTAGAATTATTTGTACCTAGTTTTTTCTCTAGCTCCTGTTTTATTTTGAAATGTACTTCCCCTCGTTCTTTTGTTACTTCCTGTCATTGTCTGTTTCCCGCCTTTTCAAAGTGAAGCGCCTGTGTCTTGTCAGGTCATGAGTCTTGATCACTCACAAGTCTGCTCCTGGTAACTCAGCTAGTCAGGTCTTTGTGTTTCCCTCTTCTTTCTTCTTGTGTCTTTAGCGGAGTTTGTACCTTGGTTCAGTTCTCATTTCGGATGTTGTTTCTTCTCTTTTGTTTCCTGCTTGTTTTGCTCCCAGCCTTTAGTGAGTATCTTCTACTGAGTTGAGCTTCTGTATACTTTATATTTCATTAAAAATTGTCCACCACTCTCAGTCTTACTGATGCCACAGTGTGTCCGCGGCCTCCTTCCTCAACCACAGTTCTGACTGATACTGTTTTTCACTGAAAGACCACATATTTCACATAATTAGCTTATAAAGTTGTCAAATGCTTGTCTGTTTAGCAGCTAAATTCACAGTATTTTCCTCACGTTGACCACTAACCTATTGTATTTGATGTGATGAAGTCAACGGAAGCTTCGATCAGCATGTTTTTGTTTTTTTTGTTGCTGTTTTTTTTTTAATTCGTGGCTTCTACGAACTCTGCGCTGCCAGCTCTCTCCACCTACGCCACCCGCACTGCACCGTGCGAGAAGAATGGAGGCGGTCGTACACAAGCATATTAATGGGTTTTTTTAATCTCGTGTTCAGTTTCTACTCGCGTGTCCACTTTCCTTTGCCTTCCTTGCTGCAATGTCAGTGTTTTTTCTGCAGAAAAAAAAGATTTAGCTCATTCAGAGGTCAAATAAAAGAGCCACATACGGCAACAGTTAGCTGTACACCTATACGGTATCTGTGTGTGTGTGTGTGTGTGTGTGTGTGTGTGTGTGTGTGTGTGTGTGTGTGTGTGTGTGTGTGTGCGCGTGCGCGCGCGCATTGATGATTTGGAAGAACGAATGCCTGTCACGTGTTTGATGAGACGTCTGGTGGGATACTGGCTGAATTCATCGTATGCTGGTTTGATCTTGCAGAGCTTACTTGCTCTTTTCAAATTGAGAGTTGAGGTCATTTCACCGACAAAGTAAATTGTCAGAGTTAAAAGTGCAACTCGCTGCACGGACAAAACAACACTCGTGCTCGCCGCTGAGCACGTTTGAAAGGTCCTTATTGTTGTTGCTGTTCAGCCACTGCTTGGTAGGAAATCAGCTTTTCTAACTTTACTTGAAACCTTAGATGACAACATTTACAAATTATTTAAAAGGTCAAGAAAATGAAATTAATGCAATGGACTTGGTTTTTTTTGTTTTGTTTTGGTGACCTTGGTTAGTAATTTGCATTCATTGACTCACTGCTCTACAACAGCCGTTTCCTCACAGGGTTTCTCTCAATGTTAAATATAGGAACTTCACAACAGTTTCACACCTACAGGTAGATTAGAGGTACATTTGTTAGCTCGAAAGGGAATCATTAGTCTTCAAGCAGCCACAAGTGATGTGACAGGGGGCTCTTTTTTGAGTGTGTTGTATGCAAACTCCGTAGTATCTGTATTGATTTAGTGTCTGTGCGTTTGTGTTTGTGTGTCCAGACAAACGATGTGGCAGGAAACAACTGGAACTGGCTCTACTTCATCCCGCTCATCATCATAGGCTCCTTCTTCATGCTCAACCTGGTGCTGGGTGTCTTATCAGGGTGAGTCATCTCACAACCTCAATAAAACCACGTTACCGTGTAATCAAGGCTGATGATGAAACTGGTCATTTCCAGCAATGAGGCTGGGGTGGTCTGGCAAATCAGTGGCTAAATTGAGCCACCCCCTCTATAACTGACCAGCAGCAGATGCGGGTCATGTGACCACAAATTCAGGAAGTACACTTCCCAGTACACAGTTCATCTTGAAGTGAAACACATAGTGATAAGTGAAGCAAAACAAAGTGTTTTTGTTGTTGTGCCAGGTAAATTTATTGCGTTTCTAAAATTTTCAATCCTGCATTCTCATTGAAATAGTTTGGGTCGGATATTTTGTCATTTACATGTGCATATACATGGAATCTAAGTCAGTGTGAGCTTTAAAACAAGACCTTAAACCTGGTTTTGAGCCACTGTGTGAATCATTTTTGACAAAATGGAGGTTGTAGGGCTGATCCCTCATTGCTGGTGCCAGTTTTCTGCTTTGCTGTGTGGCTTTAATCATCCTGCTCCTCTGATCCAGCAACTGTCCGTCCCCTGAGGCCCGAGGTCACCAGGAGCCTTTTCTCACTTGCTTTGTCTCACCAAAAATTTGCACTCCAGCAACCAAATGAATATGCTTTTTTTTTCTTCTTTTTTTTCTCTCATTTTAGAGAAATAATTATTTCCAAAAATAATGAAACATTTTCAGCATCACTTCTGTGTTTGGGGCTTCATGTGGAATCTCTTTTAGCTCAGCTCATTGGACACAGATTCAGTCCCACCAGTGAAAGAAGCTTGGTGTTCCTCTGCAGTCCTAGTAGGGTTACTGTAGGTAATGGCATTGTTGGGTGTGAGACAACGTGGACCAGTATAGACTCTTCAGTATCGCAGGTACACCAGCCGTCCCTCTAGTACGTCTATTTTTACGGCGGCCGTAACACACTGCGTGATCACAGCAATCTCACAAGTTCATTGCATGTCACAGAGTGTGAGATGAGTCTAATAAAATCTTGCAGAAATCTGTCAGACGGCACGATGTCATCATGTGATGGCGCCTGCTACGTTTTCAGCAGAGACTTTTTACTAGCGCTGTCACAAAGAAATACTCACGTTCGATCCTAAATCCATGGTTCATCATCTGCTGGGGAAGCTTTGACGAAGGGCCACACCATGTTCAACCACCAGCTCCTTGGCTGTGTACTCATTTACCTGTTCCAGCTCATCTGAGTCGACCAATTTCTTCCTCACCACGTTGGTGAGTGTTGCAAAGGAATCACCAGTCCCAGGTTTTTTTAGTATTTCAATGTTTTCTTTCCAGAACCAGAGAGGAAGATAGATACCCCTCTGTAGATGTCGCTGATCGACCACACCTTCCTCAAAAAGAAGCTAATTAATGGTGAAATCCCAACCCACTAATGACCAAATTCATGCCTCATTTAATATGAATTTATTCATGCTTTATTAAAGTATGACACTTGTCAGGAGGACTGCGTCTGACTGAGCGCTGGCTACGGTGTTCATCCTGCTGCTGTGGTCACGCCCACAGGTGTGGCAGGATGCTAAATAAACAGGCAGTTTATTGCGGACGATGTGTTTTTATTCATTAAAGACATCAACTCTGTCTTCTCCTCCTCGTTACTTGTTACATACAGTACACACACACCCACGCGTGCGCACCCACGTACTGCTTTCATCGTTGTTTTTTTACCCACCCGCCTGAATCGTGTATGTTCTAGAGAGTTGTCCTGACACTGCTCGCTCCACATTTCTACCTGTGGACAGACTTGCGCATCAGTCGTGGGAAATGTTAGCATACCAGCGTCAAAAGTCATCAGATAATTCAGGTCCAGAATTTAGTTTCGTCCAGAAGTAATCCTCATCCTTTGATTCTTTTACTAGGAAGGCTAACTCCTCCCCTCCCATTACCAGTCATTGTGCTAACGAGCAGTCAGCTGGTCTCTGGAGGTCTCATCTCCCTAATGCAGCACAGAGGAGACGAGGGTATCTGTCGTGTCGTCAGGCTCTGAGGAGGATGGACGATGAGCGTATTTCAGTCAGGAGCCTTGGCTGCCGATGCCACGGAGAAGCAGCAGTCATGGACACAGAGCAGAGCGGCAGTTAATAAAGATGCAACATTGTTGCAGTTGAAAATAAAAAGTAACCCCAAAGTTGCAAAATTTAAAACCAAACAATGTATTTTTTTTATTATGATTCAGATTTTATTTTTTTGGTTTATTTATGTAGTTGTTTTTTTTTCCAGCTTTGCAAAACATATACAGTATTATGATTTTTTAGTCTCTATACCGTATGGGCTTAAACTGTTTAGAATGCTGTTCTCCATATTTGATTATCACACTCTTGGCCTTTAACTCCATTGGCTGGATTGATGCACAACAATAAAACTTGTGAAAATGACCTCTGAATAGATTTGTGGAATATCAAGTTAAATGAAAGGTTCACTAAAAAGATATTCCGAACAAATCAAAAATCTACACAGCAGCCCTGGGAATCTTCTTTCCCAGAGAAGGTTTCTTGCTGGTGTGAGCGGTAGAAGAGCTCCAAATGAGTCGTATCACATTTTCTTTGGGCAGAATGAGTGGGGAGCGCTCAGAATAGCTCCACCCACTACGCAACTCGTTGGTTCAACACATAAACTCTCATAGAAATACAACTTCTTATTTCTGCTCGTTCCTTTCTAACACAGATTTAACAACTGTGAATAGTAAATAGTTCATTATGCAGCTTAATTTTTTAAAATGTCCATCTATTCCTTTCATGAACTACATTCATCGAGGAGAGACGTGTGCTTCGTCCGATAAATATCTAATAAGCACACATCTCCGGCTGTGCCAAAGGCCTCTTTCCTCCCTCGCACCCTCAACAGCTGTCCAGCTGTCGTCTCCAATCCACGGCTCATCCTCCTGCTTGAACTGCGGCTTCATCCGTGCCCTGATGCAACATACAGTAGTTAAATGTATAAGTTCAGAGCAAAGGGAGGCATGGAAACGGGTATCTGGTGTTAAGACTGTTAATTCTCTCTGCCAACAGAAAAACTGACCCTGTTTATGTTTCAACAGAGAATTTGCCAAAGAGAGAGAACGTGTGGAGAAGAGGCAAGAGTTCCTGAAGCTCCGGAGACAGCAGCAGATCGAGAGAGAACTCACCGGATACCTGGAATGGATCTGCAAAGCAGGTTAGACTCCACTCTGGTGTTTACTTGCATCTGTTGTGTTGATGAACAAGTTCATCTTGTATTTCTCTCTCTCTGCAGAGGAGGTGTTGCTGGAGGAGGAGGATGAGATCGCAGAGGAGAAGTCCCCGCTGGACGGTGCGTGGTACAAGAGGAAACAGAACCTTCCAGGTACGGAGGTCCAACACCACAGGAGGCTAATAGAAAACCGCCTCAGAGAGATGAACGCCATCACTTCACTTCTTTTGATAGTTTTTGGACTTATAACACCAGTGTTATCTGCATAAATTATTCCAAAATCTTCAGTCTTATTGGATTTTTGATCTTTGATTATTTTGATTCTGAGTGGAACAGTGGAACTTTGTACTGATTATTGTCCAGCAGCACAAGTGTTCCTTGAAGGTTCAGTGGAATGTAAAATACATGTGTCATAAACTTGTCCTCCTGATAGGTCCCTATTATATGAATTCTAGATGTTTTGATAATGAGGTCAGGCTGCAACTTAGCGTCACTGTGAGCTGCTGCGCGCTGACCCGATGCCGTGCCACATACAGCTTGAGCCTGAGCCAGCAGCTCCCAGTGAACGTTCAGCCACGTATGAGGTTTTCACACCTGAGGGTCCACAACAAAGCTCACGTGCTGCTCACCGCCGTTACGGCGTCTACGTGTGATTTGGTCGATTATACGAGCGCATCAAAGAACTTAAGGTGACGCTCTTATGTCGCCTCATCGTTTACATCTTCCTATACTGGACACTGATCGGTCTCTGGAGTGGCTTGTGTCTGACGTCAGCATGTTTTAAACTCCGTTACTACCATAATTTTATTCTGATTCTTATTAGGACATTACTACCCAAGCTTCAAGCTGCCTTCCTTTTCTCTTGGTCCATTCCTGCTCGTGGTGTGTGGATCAGCTCCAGTGCTGTCCGAATATTCTTGTAGGCTGTACACAAAATGTATCCACCCACCCAGAGGAATTATTTTTCAAATATATATGACACCCATCCGCACCCGCACGGATGTTTCACTCCACCTGCTGCCTATGAATTTCACTGAGCAGCGTCAATGTGAGAAGCGCAGGTTTCTCAGCAGTGAAAATAATCAAGTGAAATCTCACCAGTAACACATTCCATTGCAGTTTCGTTGTCTATAGATGTCGGCTGTGAAGAAAACAGCTCGTGTACTTATTCAGAACATTAGATGATGGGCTCTCTGTGCTCTTCCTGTCATTCTCTCTCTGAACGATCGAGGGCAACATACGCTTCTTACACACTTTGGAGCTGCAGTTCAGAATGATCTGAAAAGAAACACTCTGTTATTGATCACTGCAATCACAGCACCATCAGAGAAAGACAGGGCTGCAGCAGACACTGCTACGAGAGATGCAACGCGCACACAAACACACACTGCTGTATTTTCCCCACATTTTCCCCAGGTTCCACACCTGCAATTTTGGTTTGGATGAAATTAAACAGTCCAAAAGATCCGTCTGTCTGTCTGTCTGTCTGTCTGTCTGTCTGTCTCTCTCTCTCTGTCTCTCTCTCTCTCGCTCTCTCTTGCACTCTCAGCCCACGTGGCCTGGTATGAGGAGGGGTTAATTAGTCTGATGGGATTTATGAAAGCAAACTCACTGCACCTCATTCCCTAAACACACACAGGCAGAGCCGTATTTACCAGTAGACGGACACACGTGATGGCTCGGAGTGGCCTTAATTTCACAGTGCCTTCCATACGGCGGATTAAGTCTGTGGCTGTAGTAAAGTTGCTGGAGCAAAGAATTGGCATCCAGCATTCGTCAGATGACAGGCAGGTACGAGCGGTGAAGTAGGAGTGTTAATAGCTGAATATTGAGCTTAAAAATTGCCTTCGTAAATATTTTACTGCAAAAAGTTGTCTGTGACTCTGCTTTCTGGAACAAGATGAGCTCAGAGTGTTTCCACCGTGTGCCCAGTGCAACAGTTTCTCTTGTTTCAAAGAGTCTCATTCCTAGAAATGCCTTGAAACGAGTTTAAAACAAGTTGTTGTTTTTTTATGAGCGACATAAATGATTTAATAAGAAGAGTTTTTCAGTACTCCTCAACAGTTTTGCAGACTTCTTGAGCAGAAGCAGAAGGATGTAGACCTCAGGAGCGAGCCCGCCTCTCTGATGACACGCGCGGGGCCGAATGACCGTCGCAGTCGTGTCGTCCCGACAGTTTTTCATTCCAAGGCTGGCGTCAAGCAGGAAGGCAGAAAATCTCTAAATGAAAAACATGATTGATACCCACTACTCAGCGGTTCCAATTAGCTCACCCTTCCAGTTTGCCTTCCACACACACACACACACACACACACACACACACACACACACACACACACACACACACACACATGCATGCATACAGTATATATTGCACTGAGATTGAAAATGCTTGTTCATCTTACGTGTCTCTAATGTATTGTTGGTATTAAAGAACATATTCTTCTTTATAGCGCTGCTTGTTCATAAGCCATATTGGACAGAGATAATAAAGCTAAGATTATTATATTTTCAGGTCTTATCTATGATTCATGTTCTCCCTCTTGTCTTTGTGAATCTTTACAGTCCTGAAACGGGGAAAAGTCAAGAAAGGTAAAAACGACCTGATCGGTGCTGAGGAAGGGGAGGATCCCTTCGCGGACATCTCCTCCGTCGGTGAGTGTGAGGTCGTCTACACCCGACCCCTCACCCCCCAAAAATCTGCAGATCTCCTTTCACTTTTTACACGCTGTTTGTTCACTGCGTCGACCTTCACAATAAAAGCCACCATAAAAGCCTGACTTCTCGAACAAATACTGTCCGCTGTCCATTTATCAGACGAGTGCGTGGCGTCACCTCGACTCACTGAGACAGGCTGTCAGATATTCCTCACATCATCAGAGCAGCTGGGAATCTAAAGCCTCCCTCTCCTGGCCGTGGAAGCACATCACCTTGAGGGAAAAGAAGTATAATTAACTGTACTAATTAGTGTTAAATGAAAATAGCAGGAGAATCACCTGCAGCATATTAGAAATAGACTTTATTTTTTATATTAATGGACTTCACAGTGCCACAACATATAATTACTTGTCTGTGGGTTGGAAATAATGGTTGGCATGATAATTGAACCATTTTGTTGCTTCACTTTTAAATTACAATTTATTTTTTTATTTTTTTTACCCCTCCATGAAATTAAGTGTTAAGGGAATAGATGCACTGCATATTCACAATTTATCTGTCATCTCATTTGTTTCATGCCTGCAGTTCTGCCGCATGACACGGAGTCATTAAGTGCATCTTTTTTAATGAGCAGCTGCGAGTAAAATTATTTTAGGTGATCGTTCCTACAGTGAGAACGGTTCCTCTCTTCAGTTCACAGGCTTGGCCACAAATATCTTTCAGTACTTGTGAGCAGATGTAGCGGAATAGATTGCTGCACTAAATCTCTTGAAGCAGCGTAGCGCAATTGTGCCTTGGGTGTGACTGCTGCAGAAAGAGAGCAGAAATACGAAATAAATAAAACACCAGTATGCAGCAGCTTCAGTATTGATCTGAAAGGGAAGGACGGCACTGTTTAAAACACACCAATATGACTGGCTGGAACGCACACACACCCCCATACAATATAATGTAATAACGAATGGTGCCACTGAAGCTCCATTTGTTTTCAGACAGCGCTACAACAATTTATAACAGCATGATTATACAAAACGTTCATTCAGAAACTCTCAAATGTGCAGTCCAAGTGTTCTTTATCCAGCTGTAGGCTCAGGGTACAGTAGCTCCCAGGGTTGCGAGCGTTTTCTGAATTCATGCAGGGGAAAACAAACCTTCATTCTAATAATTCTAATGGCGAGTAATCAATTGACTAATGATAAAAGCCTGTGCTGTATGACCACCGCCGTAAATTCCGGTGTAGGTCATTTCATTCTCCGAGAAAGGTCCCAATGTTGGACATTTTTGCTTCAGTGCCAGTTAAGGATTTCCTAACACAAAGGAATTTGTCCACACAGAGAAAGACAAGAAAACAACTGTGGTGGAAAGAGAAGGTTCATGCTTTTACAGTTTGTTTTGGATGTGAAAGAGGGAGTTCAGGCTCATCCACCCACGTGTGCCAACAACAAATCCATTTCAGTCTGATCCACCCTCATCCAGAACTGTATACTTATCCATGTCCAAGGACTTGGTCACAGTGGCAGGAAGCAAAAGGGAATTAAACAGCCGCTCCGCTTTTGGACAGTCTAAGCCAGCAATGGACTTGATGTTTGAACGAAATAAGTAATAGTAAATAGAACTTATATATCATACTGCCACCATGATGTGAAAAGTATACGAGGCAAATATTAAAAGGCTAAAATATTTAAAAAGAAGCTGTTGGGTGTTTTAGTGCTGGCTAAATGAATGGCAGGTAGACAGCGATGGAGGTGATTCGTGATTGGCTGATGGCTAATAAACCTGACTGCCATAGTCTCCTTGAAATTACACCAGAGTTCACCTGTATGAACCTGTAAAGCGATGGTGGCCATGTTGCTCATCACGGACGCAGGAACAATAACAGCACGCACGGTGAGTCAGTGAATGCTGATTAGGTCGCTCACCTTGATTGCTTTCAGCTCCTCCCGGGTCTCCGTTTGGTCGGGCCAGCGTGAAGAGCAGCAGTAAGATGGACAGCTCATCTTACTTCCATCGCAAGGAGAAGAGGGTGCGATTCTTCATCCGGCGTATGGTGAAAGCTCAGAGCTTCTACTGGATCGTTCTGTGTCTGGTGGGCCTCAACACTCTGTGTGTGGCCATAGTCCACTATGATCAACCCGAGTGGCTCACGAGAGCCCTCTGTAAGTCTCTCACACACACACACACACACACACACACACTACACTTCCATGTACTTGTTGATGGTGAGAGCCTGTAGAATGAGCCCCTCTTGTTTGATTCCTCAGACACGACAGAGTTTGTGTTCCTGGGTTTGTTTCTGTCTGAGATGACCCTGAAGATGTACGGCCTCGGAGTGAGGAATTATTTCCACTCCTCCTTTAACTGCTTTGATTTTGGGGTGAGTTCCTGTTGAGGTCGATGTACTCAGATTGACGCAGCAGATGAAACAGAGCAGGTGACAACTTGACCCCCTGCTCTGGTCCGTAGGTGATCGTGGGCAGTATTTTCGAGGTGATCTGGGACATGATAAAACCGGGGGCGTCCTTCGGCATCAGTGTTTTGAGAGCCCTGCGACTTCTCCGGATCTTCAAAGTCACCAAGTGAGTTTATTCCTGCAAACACACAAATAAAACTCTACAAGGAACTCATCAGACCCCCATGATGGAAGAGCTTTCTTTCATTCTGGTTAGCTAACAGGCATATATTTATATTAATCTGAAGAACTCGCTTGATCATAAATCAGCCCAACAATTGTCCACCGTATTTTACAGTACCATTGTCATGTTTTTATATTGATACCTGGAAGAGAGACATCATCTGTTATCGGTTCATCCACTGAGAAATTCTCCTAAAAACCTTAGGAGAACATGCAGTGCATTGTACAGCTTGATGTGTTTTCATGAATGTCAAGCAGCTGTAGAGAACTTCTGCTGGGGGGAGCATATTCAGGCAACCTGCTGCTGAAAAATGAATCCGAGCAATTAAGACATGGCGATCATGTGATATTTCTATATTATTTTTGTTTACTTATAAGCCGCTGAATCAAGCTTAGAGGGACAAAACTGAAAATGAATGTTGCAAGTTAACCAAAGTCACATGACGTCGCGAGAACCTAAAGTGGTACTAAGTTTTATGAATCTACTGACATTTGCTCCATTGAATCTTACTTAAGCCTTGACGTCGTTGAATAGCAACAATACACGTTTCAGTGACATTTATTCCAATAAGATACTCACTTTACGTTAAAGGTCAAATTTTCAAGTGTGTTAAGACAAATTTACAGTGACACACTCCATTAGCGCTCCACGTCAGCCACCCGTGAAATGACCGCGTATAACAACGTCACACCGACGCCCCGTGTTAAGTGTCGCCCTGCTGACTAAGCAGATCGTTAAAAAAAGGATAGTTATTCTAAATTTCTACTCAGTCAAATTTGTACCCTGTGATTTTGTTTGAATTCATTGCTTTTATTCATTGTTTTGTCATTTTATCTAATGATATAATCCTTCCTCTGGTGTTTGCTCATTGCCATTTCTTATTCTCGCGTGTCCTCAGTCTCCGTGAGGCATCTCTCTTGTATGAAAAGCGCAGTGTAAACAAACTGATGGGTTCATGTTACACAGCGTCTACTAGCATGGAACAGTGCACAGCACCTGTGTTTGGTCACTCATGTTCTGGCTCTTTCTGTGTCCTCTCAGATATTGGAACTCTCTGAGGAACCTCGTTGTTTCCCTCCTCAATTCCATGAAGTCCATCATCAGTTTGCTCTTCCTCCTCTTCCTCTTCATCGTGGTCTTTGCTCTGCTGGGCATGCAGCTCTTTGGAGGACAGTGAGTAATCTCTGTCCTGCCCCTTCTGCCTCTCTCCACTCACACACACACTGACACACACACACACACACACACACACACACACACACACACACACACACTCTGACACACAAACACCTGCTCCTCTTCTCCTCTATTCATTTCTCCACCTGACCCTTCTCCCGGTGTGTGATCCCTGGCTCGCCGTGGCTGTGCTGACAGACGTGTTGACGCAGCAGGTAGCTGGCAGAGCAGCAGCACCGACTGTGGCTCTTTGATATGATTCTCAGTGAGCGTTCCATGTTTCTAATGGCAGGAGCTCCTCGTGACTCCCGGCTGGCTGTTGTTAATCAGAGGTGAAGCATCCAGCCTCACCTGACTCAGGCTCATACATCTTCCCTCCTGCGTTCATTCTCTCATGTCCATTTTACCTTGCGTCACATGACATTACGGCGAGTAATGTCCTAATGCACACCCTTAAGGTGCGGTCGGCTAATAATGAGTGGAAGAATCAGTTATTTGGGTGAGGCTTCTCAGACTCTGGCTTCTGCTCCCGACGCAGTGTCATCTCTTGACTTGTTGCAAGATATTAACAAAAAAAAAAAAAAAAGAAGTCCTGATACTTGATGTTCAACAGAAATCCCACCCTGGCTTACTTGTTAAACCCCAATTTTCTCTAAGAATACAGAAGCTTTTCCTTTTCAACAGATTACCTGAAGAGCCAAATGTAAATTGATTTTTAAATCAACTGCCATTTTATTGTGATTTTAATGTTTTAATCTTAAGAAACAATTTGTTATTCATTTTCATATCTATTGTGATTTTTAGAAATCATATCCCACCCCCCGCCCCCCCCCCCCCGCCCCCCCAAAAAAACCAAAATTGAGACAATTTGGAACAAGCTAGGATATGATAACGATGGCTTTTCCTCATGGGATGTGTCGTTGCGGCAGGATGCTTCACTGCTGAATCATCCACTCGTGTGTTGTTCCATCCTGGCACCATCCGCTGTTCGAACTTCCTCTTCTCCTCTTTTACTGATGGCCATCAAAAACACCACACCACCACTGGGTGTCTTTGAAGCAGCAGGCTGTTGCCATGGCGCCAGGCCTTATATCAGTCCGTGCCATCATTAGCATGGCATCAGTCTCCGCTGATGGACAAGTGTGAGATGAGTCTGACGTTCCCGTGGTTCTTCCAGCCAGTCAAGCACATCATCACACTGTCGGCAAATAACAACCACATTCATGTTCAGGAGCCTGAAATGATCTGGAACAGTTTTTACTCATTTTGTGTCCTGAAATCCAGAATTATACCCAAACCAAAGAAAGCACTCCCATTCCTCAGGCAAATTAGTCCAGTAGTTTAATGCTTAAAATAGGAATTAAAAAAGCAACTTTCAACCTAAAACAAAAAGGAAATAATAACAATGGATTGTCAATTAAAATAAGAAATAACTGTCACATCCTGAATGTATTTTTTCCCCCGAGAGATGATGTTCCTGCTCTCAAAACACCGAACGTCTCCTGATAAAATTGTGAGAATTGAAAGATAAACAGCTTGAGGCAGCAGCCCATCTCCCTGCTGAGACTCGTAGGACATCGCTGACTGTTTGTGATAAGCTCAAAGGACACGTGCAGCCTTTACTCAACAAAACAGGGATTTTTCTCTGGTCCTTGGCTTTAAAGGTACAGACATCATTTGTCAATTAATTTGTCACTCAGAAACTATGGCATTTTCCATTTCTCTACAGTTACTTAAAGGATGCGATCTCACAGTAAAGCCGAAGGGATCTTTTTGACGAATAAAATGTCATTTGCTCAGTTTATCAATGATATATTTGCTCCACTAAGCCCCTTTGGGTCAGAAAGATTTCAAACAAGAAGTAGCGCATCGCAGCTTCATACCTCCACCATCTGCTCTCCTGATCTTGGACCACCCGAATGCTTTCAGTTCATTCTGGAATCCTAGTGGACGTTTGTGGCAAATGTGTAGAAATTCAAGTCAACATGTTACGTTAGCTCAGAGGCATAAAAGCCTCAGAGATCCCGGAGAAGGTGCTGCACTCCTCTACATACGCTGCCCAATCCAAAAATATCAATAAAAGCCTGTTTTTTCCTTGATAAGGCTGCAGGATGTTGGGTGTATCCACATTTATGTCACCCCCCCCCCCATTTTTTGTAGACCTGCTGCTGTATTCTGAAGGATTAAATAGCCTTTGGGGGGAGGGCGGTGTTGGCCTCACATGACTCATATTTTGAGGCTTGGTTTAATGAAGTCTCTGTGGATGCCGTGTGGATGCACGCTCCCAATCCCCATTATCAGCGTGAACAGAGGTCGGCACACACAGGCGCTGCACCCTCCACTGGACCCTCTAATCCTCAAGGAAGTAGGAGAGGCCAGAGGGAGGGATGCATGTAAGGGAGGAAAGGAGTGATGAGGAGGAGGAGGCGGAGGTGAAATGGAGATGGCGGGATGACTGATGGGTGGAGTGAGGGGCTGGGTGATGGAGGATGCAGTAATGAGACAGAGAAGGACATGTGGAGAGAGAATATGATGACATACCACAGGGAGGCAAAGCTGATTGAATTAGCTGCCCCTCCCCCCTTTCCTCCAATTCTCTTCCCTACATCCTTCACCTCCCCCCACCCCACCCCACTCTCATTTCCCTCCCTCATGTGATGCAAGTACAGGACATAGGCGAGCCAGACCAGCACATGATCTTACTGGGTTTTTTAATTCGTGGTCAAAAATATCAGGACATTGAGTATTATGCAAGCACGGGATCGCCGAGCATCCCAAACCCGTGTCAGTCTGTCGCTAGAACAGCTTCTACTCTCGTGGGATCCTGGAGGCGGAGATTTGCTCTCACAAGAGCATGTTGTGATGTTAACCAGTGACTGAGCAAGGCAGCCGCTTTGATGAGATCTACACGCCACAAGGTCACACGGGAAAACACTTAATAAAAAACCCACCCTGGTTCAGGCCAATCAGTGTGTCATTTCAGGAGATAGGGGCGTGGTTTAGGTGACAACCGGAGGCAACTGTCTGTGTTAGCGTAGACGCTGCTACAACATCAGAAAAGCAAAGGGAGAAAAAAACTGTTTCTGCCATTCTTCCAACTGGCTTCAGCTTGTGAGTCAGTTTGTTGATCTGACCTGCTGAAGTTTCTACAACCACCTGCCAACTTTGTTTTTGTCCAACTTGTTCTTACAAGTGACTTCTCAGAGAATGCGTCAGGCTCATTCACTCAGGCCTGGCTTGTAATGTGCGCTCCGGTTCATTCCAGAGATGTTGGAGGGTCAAGTCCGAATCCTGAGCCACCTCTCGAGAAATGGCAGTCTTATCATCTTTTTAATAATTGCCAAAATTACACCATTTAACAAGCCTGGGAACTGTAAAAGCACTCTTTGGAGCAGTTTTTGGAAAAAAAAAAGTGTGATTTTTGCTTATGACCACTCTACATTAGCAACTAATGGTTGGGAAGTTACTATGGTTGATGAGTACGTTTACTGAAGTCACTTCAGAGGTACTTCGGTTTTACTAGAGTACAGTATTACAGTATTCTGCTCCACTATATATGAGGGAAATATTACAAAAAGGATCATTTTCTTTTCCACCCATCAATTTCATGTTGGACCAATCAAAATAGCAACAATTGCTGGTAAATTTACCACCTGCACCTTAAACGAAGCAGCGCACGGCTGGACGTCAACAGTGGAAAGACTCTTATGTCTGGCTTTCCGAGGTAAAACGCTCAATAAACCCTTCAGATATTATTCATAGTTCATTTTCTGGAAGGTAATGGCTTTGACGTACAAGGTTTCTGCCCGGCAGCAGTACGTGATGTCATGTGACACTGAAGCTGATTCATTTATGTTATACAATGCAAATATGGTCCAAGTCAGATTGTTTTCGCTTCTTTGTTGGTATCCTGATTTATCTGTCTCGAGGGAGGATGTGACTCTATCACAGTGCTCACTGTTGCCCAGTTTGAGTCGTCACCCCCCTCCCACACCACTATGGCACCCCCGCCTCCACCACAACCTCTATTCTGTGCTGGAGGCTTCAGGTTTTCATGTCTGAATAGTGTCATCATCTCCTTTGAATCTGGCTCCACACAGCAGGGGAGTTTTTTGTAATTGTTGTAGATATAATACGTGTTTCTCGTTCTCACGCCTTTAATCTATCATGTCCTGAGGACATGTTTGTAACCTGGTCAGGGTCAAATAAAGATGCCCCGATTTAGATTAAAATAATCTTCGTGGTTCACTGATTCCCCGTTAAGATTAGAGGCTCACATTAGAGACTGATTTAGATCAGGATCTTGTTTTGCTCGTTGGTGCTGCCTTATCCATCAAGTTCGGATGTAATGTTACACTTCAACCTTCAGAGGATCGTTGTAGAAGTTGCGTGAAAATAGCTTTTGTTAAAGGAACATCACATTTTTTAAACATGATTATCATCTATCTTCCCCAGAGCCAGACAAAAATATCATACGCTTGTCCCCTCCTGCGTCAGGGAGCTGAGCCCCGTAGACGCCTGCTAGACAGCTCAGCGCTAGGAGTTGTCGTGGATGGATCTGTTAGCCTGCTTCCTGGAATGGGTTGAGCACGTTTTTGGAGAGGCAGATCCAAGAAGATGGTTTAGATTAAAGTGTTGGTTCCACACATCATTAGAACATTGGTGCTGTCTCGTCATCGTCTCGTCTTAGCCATGGGAAAAGAGGTCGCCGACGAACACCTTTCATCTCGACGAAATTAACACGAATTCGTTCAAACAAAAGTTAAGTCTGTTTCTCGAAAAAGTACAAATGTTGCCTACACGCGATTCCTTTGAAATAAACTTTGATTTCAGCAAACACAGGAAAAAAATTATATTTCTGAGTGCTCACAAGTGAAGACGTGGTAGACTCCAGTTGGGTGTCAGGTGCTCTTGAAGTAGAGAGATTCCGTAGAGATAAGTGAGGCGTAAAGCTTCCTTCAGGCACTCCGACCGAGCCCAGGAGTTTTGTTAAAAAGCCTTTATTGAGTTAGGGCGTGTTGATATAAAATATTCTGAACGCCGACCGGTTTCAACCACAGCCGGTCTTCGTCAGGGCGTAAAGACAAGTCAAGTCAGTCCTCACATAACACGAGCATAAAATACTTCTACAGCCAATCACCAGGCAGGACAGGAGGTACAATGACAGAAATAAACGATCATTTTTTTTCTGAAAAACGTGTAGACTTTTCAAATAGCCGCAAAACTGTGCAGCGTTGAGAGAATGTAACAGTTTCAAAGCGCCACACCTTTATCATGCAAACAATCAAATGAGTCAATAAGTGTCTAAGCTGTGACGAACCCATAAAGAAGCTGTACATGTTTTAATCCTGGAGTGGAGGACAGGGCTCATCTTCAAGCCACTTTAACATAATTATAGAAATGGTCTGAAATCTCTCTCCTCATCAAAATAGATGTATACAGGCATCAAAGTTGAAAATCCCAAATGTTTCCCTTTGTAATAATTTGTTGAGACGGTCTCCTCCTCTGATTGATTGTTCCACTTTTTCAATACCTTCCACTTTCAGTCGGTTATCATGATCGTTGTGAGCTCAGCGGAAGTGACGTGCCACGGGGTAATCGTGGTTGTTAGTTCTTATCGCTTATGAACGCTCCGCCACTCTGTCCTTCACTCTTTCTTTTTGTGCGTCCTGTGTAGACAACGCCACACGGGCAACTGAGAGGGCACACTACATAAGTTGAATTGCAATGGATAAAGTGTATATATTAGTATGTTTTCTTCGTTTTCAAATCTAGGAATTCTTTTTGTTGTATAATACTGGAACAGTGTTTACAGTTGGATTGCATACATTTGGAGGTACCTTTAGGCCTCTTTCGCTTTGCTTTTAAACTTGGATTTTAACTTCGTTTTCATTTCAATTTTCAATATAAATTCATCTCCTCCTGCCACTTTTCCTCTTTGTTGTCGTCTTTCTAAAGCCGTGTTTCTGATCCTGATTCCAATAGATTTAACTTTGAGGAAGAGACACCAACGACAAACTTTGATACCTTCCCGGCCGCCATCCTCACTGTGTTCCAGGTAATACACGCACGCACGCACGCACGCACGCACGCGGCACACTTGGCTTATTCTGAATAAATGAGAGAATATTGACTTCATGGGAGAAGAAAGATTGTTATCACTCATTTTAATTAGAGGAAATGACTGGTCTGTGTACCTCATGTCTCCTAATGAGCTCACTGATAATCCCTCAATTAGTCTATGCTCGTAACCCTTTGCTCCATAAAGTTATTTAATTCGAGACAGTGTGAGATTTGTCACGGCCCCCTCCATCCCCGCCCATGACTCTCTTGTCTTCCTCAGATTTTGACTGGTGAAGACTGGAACGCTGTGATGTATCATGGGATTGAGTCTCAAGGAGGCGTGAGACGCGGCATGTTCTCCTCTGTCTACTTCATCGTCCTCACGCTCTTTGGAAACTGTATCCTCTTCAAAATCCCACATGGACGTCTGCAGTCAGAGCTGATTGTGAAAACTTTTAAAATTCATTCTCAGATACTCAAAACTCTGGAAGAATATGGTGACTCATGCTGAAGCTCCGCAGAGGCGGCAGGAATCACTCATTTAACCCTCTGAGACCTTTGGGATGAAATGAAACATCCAATTTTGATAATAATTCAGTTTATTAGGATAGCCCTTAGAGATGCACCGTCTCGTTTTCGAGGGGGTCCAAACATAATACCAAATTTCATGCTGTCTTTGGAGACTCGGTACTCGTCAGGGTTTGAGCGAGTGACTTTCCCTTTTCCTCTTGTACCAGAGAAACCGCTCCATGTGAGTCATTCACTTCCCTCAATAAGTACACTAATAGCCTGCATGAGGAAAAAGATGGGGCCTTCCCTTTCGCCTGCTGGTTGTATTTTTTACACAGCATTTTGCCAAATCGGCACCCTCCATCTTTGCTGGTAAAGTGTTACCGTCATTCCATTCTGAAGTATTGAATGCGCCAGGATAGAAATGCCTGTGCAAAGCTGGAAACATCAGATTTCACTGCCACCGGATCGTTAGGGTTTTTTAGCTTTGCCACCTCAATTGCAAAGTGCCTTGCAGAGGTGTGACTCTTTTGACACACTGATAGCAGGGCTGCCACTATCAGCACTGATCTGTAAGCGCTCACGGTTCCAACAGTTAGCTGTTAGCAGAGAACCGTGCGTCGCCAAAGGGCTTGCAGACGTAAAAATGTCGGTGCAGTTTTCTGATGGATCCTCATTCTTTGATAAGACAAGAAGTCCCAGAGCGAAACACTGAAGCAGCGGCTGGGTTGTGACCATTTAATGTCAGAAAAGGGGCCACGGGATGAGAAACTGCGTAAAGTGGAAGAAAAATACTGCGTTATGGTGCAAGGCCTGTCAGGCGTCCGTGATTTGGTACCAACCGTTTTCTGGGTGTTCATCGGCAGGTGACATGACAATGTCTTACACGAATTGGGAACACTTCCCAAAAAAGGATCGACATTCATCACAAACAGAAAAGACGAGCAATTTTCTACGTTGTTTTTGATAAGTGATACTTCACAAAAACAGTGTATTTTGATGTGCTTTTCGATTCTACTATTTCAAGTAGTCACACGTGGATGTCTGGAGCTCAGCTTTAGAAGGCAAAACACCAGATTGCCAGCATGTAAAGGTGTTTATTTGGGTCAGAGACTGTTAAAAGGGTTGGTAAGAACAGATAATGAACTGACGGCGTTTCTGTCCCGTGAGCCTCATCAGTTGTTAAAATAAAAATGATCTTTCTCAACAAGTAGAATCATAAAATTCAGATGTGTTCATCCCTGGAGGGATCGATGCACTCATGGCAGTCTCTCCCAGAGATAATAATGAGAGAGAAGGGTAAAAGGTTGACATTTTGTAGCAGGAGATAATGAAGAGGGTTTGCTCTCTGGTGAATATGAATGTTGTTTTTTTTTTCAAGGTGAGCTGCACCTTCGGATTGTGATATTTCTATATATCACATATATTTCGATATGCCTCTCTTGTGTGTGCTGGTGAGGTATACTGTGTGTGTGTTTGTGTATTTCCTCCTGACTCCTGTTGTTCTCCAGACACGCTGCTCAACGTCTTCTTGGCCATCGCCGTCGATAACCTTGCAAATGCGCAGGAGCTGACCAAGGTACGCATGCGGGGCCACACTGTCTGAGCTTTGTATTTGCATTATTACACCCGCAAGGGTTTTCAACTTCACACGCCATCGAGAGAAATGCCTGGCGCGTCTCATTAAACACACGTGTGCATCCATGACTGGGTGAAGGATGAAGAGGAGCAGGAGGAAGCAGCTAATAAGAAGCTGGCCCTGCAGAAGGCTTTGGAGGTGAAGGAAGTCAGCCCCATATCAGCAGCCAACATCTCCATCGCTGCGTAAGTTCGCATAAACGTCCCCCGTGTCACTCAGTGTTTGGTCCCCTCTCAGCTTCAGGTTTATGTGTGTGTGTGTGTGTGTGTGTGTGTGTGTGTGTGTGTGTGTGTGTGTGTGTGTGTGTTCCACATGTTCCCTGATCCACACCGTGAGAGCGCTCCTGTTGTCCTTATACGACATCTCACGGTTTGAGTCCTGACCTGAAGAGGCAATTAAGGAAGCGTCAGCCTCCTTTTATTTCATTTTTGATTCTTAGTTCTCAAATCAGATGCATGTTTTGGGTCCCTTCAGTGGCAAAATACAAATAATGTCAAACTACATGAAAGACAGCAGTGGCCTCAGGAACTCTGACATCAGGTGGTTTTAAAAGAGGATACTGCATCAAATATTAGTCTTTACCATGTTGACATTTTTGTACAAAACGTCTTGGAGGTAAATTCAACAACTTAGGAACTTTTTCCAAATCATGTTAAGAGGGGATAGGGGAGGCCTCACCAAGGACATGAACAAGTCTTTCCGGTTGGAGAGGTTCTTTTGAGGTCGACTCAAAGAGTTATCCTTTTCCTGGAGCTTTGAGAATCTGTGTTTAAATGAGACAGCGTCACATTAGCATCGATCTTAGCAACAGTATGGTGAGTGCTGTACGTCATCATCTCCACCGTCGAGCAGCCCTCCAGGTTCAGCAGTGTTGTAGAGGACCAGTTAAAGTTCCGAGTTTCCCAGGTTTTCTTCCTTAGTCAGCACATTTATAGCGAGGTCCTAAATCCTTTCTTGGCCAGCTGCTAACAGGTGGATCAGAGGTGAAAATAAGGCCTTGTTAAGGGTCACAAATCCTTTGCTATAGTCTTTGAATTTAAAGCTGCTCTGTAATTTAAGCATTTGCTGTTTTAAAACCATATTCTTAGAATGTCTTTTGCAATGCTAAGTTTGTCTTCTGCTCGAAGGTCATTCATTTATTTCACCAGCGCAGAATCACGTCGCCTTTGATTCTGCACCTTTGGTAAAATTCTGTGGATGTGTTGTTATTTTGTTTCAATTGCTTGTTCCCTTAAAGCTGTCGTCTCTTGCGCCATTACTAGAATGTGTTATTTATACTGTTAGGAAGTGAAAGAAATAAGAGCTATTCTTTGCCCTGATTGGGGTCAACTCTTTGCTTCACAATCCTCTTGGAGTCCTGAACGTTCATTGTAAATTTACCAAGTTCTAATTTGATAGCGCGGGCAAACGTTGAGGGGTAGGTGATGAGAGGAACGATAGAATAAATGAGGTCTCTGTCTGCCTCTGTCACCGCTGAGCAACACCTCAATGGGAGGGTCACTCGTGTAGTCGTGCGCAACCTCGTGAGCGGCGGTTTCACGCCAACAAACAGCCTCCGCAAACATTCTTGAGACCTGAAAACTCAACGGGAAAATTGAAACTTCCAGACGCTACCTTTGAGACGAATTCGCTGAATTAACCAAATGATCCGTTCACCCCTCCACGTCAGAAATGCTGCCAGTTAAGAATGTCACTATTCTGGCCGGAAAATAGGCGAACAGAGAGAATCTTTGAATAAGACACCGGGGGGGGAAAAAAAAGCTTAATTTTCTCTGTCAGTAAAGCTTAAACTTCTAACCTGCCCCTCTCCACCAGAAGACTGTGATTGACAGGCCTGCTGTCCTGCAGCAGCGTGGACATTAATTGCGTCTCCAAATTTAACCTATTTTCAGAGCCTGGACGATCAGTGAAATTATGAGTCTGTCAAGAGAAAGCTCATCCTCATCGGTGATTTATAGCCCCAATATGTCCGCCTGATCCGTTCAAGTTGGACAAAAACAATAATTCAGCGTCTAGGCATCGAGCTCACCCCAGCTTTGTGTGAAACGAAGTCATTAGACAAAATGATCATCATTGATTCACAGTTCCTCCTTAATTGCTGCCTCGTGGGAAGCTGACTTATCCTTCCGCTGTTCACTGTCTTGACTGTGATTATGTGATTTGTGCGTTTCTCTCCGTGTTCTTTGGGTATTTGGATGTACTTGAGCAGTGTGGTCACACTTCTGTAGGCAACTGTTACTTTTTATTTAAATGAACACTTCTGCGTGCGTTCCGTGAGCTTCTTCAGACCAACTCAGGGTTTCATCACAAAATGATCAAACATAAACAACGCAAATCGAAATGCTTTCTCTGAACATACACAAGTGCAGTGTTGAGGTCTTTGGAATGAAATCCCTGAGAGGTTGTTTTTGTTTTGTTTGTCTGTTATAAAATATCTCTGCTGATGAATTCTTTTTCTTTCTCAGTTGTGTAATCATTTGAGTTGCACAGGTTGGTCCTGATAGGAGGGGACAGGCGGACCGTCTTCAGTCCCTCCGTCCCCTCCTCAGATTTGTGTCTCATTTTTAATTTTGTTTTTGTTCTGCATGTACAGTTTTGTAAAGCAAAATCGAGATGCACTCTCTCGCAGGTCGTCCATCAGCAGCATTCAGTCACCGTGAGTTATCACTTTCTGTTACAATATTCTCCTCCCCGTCTTCTACTCTCTTCCCCTCCTCTCCTCTGTATTTTGCCTTTCCCCCGCCGTGCCCCCCCCCCACCTGCAGATTGTAGTGTGTCATGACTGCTTTGCTTTTAAAATGAAATGTATTCATCATATCTATTCATGAAGGCCATCAGAAAAGAAATGACAGCGAGAACTCCCTCTGGCATTCACCAAGCATTGTGTCCTCTATCATGGCTGCAGCTCCTCTGTGCTCTTACATCCATCTTATGCTCTGTGCCCCGATGAGAAGAATTTGTGCATAAATGTTTTATTTCTCCGAGCATCAGCGTTGCCACTATCGGTGCGGCACTTCCAGTCTCCATATCATCAATGCCGGTGTGTCGGCATTCGGTTTGTCGCAGCACCGCCAACCACAGGACTCAAACCCCTCACCGTCGGCGAGGGAGGTGCTTGTCTCTCCTCTCTCCTCTCTCCTCACGCTGAGCCGTCAGCTTTACTCGCAGCTGAGTGCTGCCCCCTGGCCACCCCTAAACCAGGAAGACAGAAAAGGAAAAAAAAAACTTTAAATTTAGTTTCCTGTCTGACAATCTGTTGCAAATGGAGGACCAGAAAAGAGAACTGGAGAAAAATAGATTACTGGACTCCAAATTCCACTTGTTGTCTGGGCTTTTCCCTGACTGACAATTTACAGAAACAGAGTTGAAACAAAAAGATAATTAACAAACTGGAAGATAAAACTAATACACAGAGGGCATGGAGTGCCTCCCAGCTGGACCTACATTTCTGTGTGGGCGTCTTCACTAAAGTGGCTGATGTCATCACATCGTGTTTGTTTAAATACCGAGCCTTGCCACGAGGAGAAGAGACCACCGACTTCAGAGCCGCCTCTCACAGATTAACTGTGATCTCATGTGAAGTTCTCAAGAACTCCATGGTCGGGCACCTCATTCGTCCCCGTGCTCCCTCCTCTCCTCCTCCTCTTTCACTCCATCCTCCTCCTCCAAGACTCTAACTCACTTAAGCTAATGCTACAGTAGCCTTTGGTTGAGTCACACGTCCACGCATTTTTACCTGCATAATACGCATTCCTGTCGTGATGTGAAGCCACTGTGAAGCTTCGACTGCTGATGCAGGGTTACCCCGTATTGGCGGGCGCATGTGTCTTTTTAATACATTAAATATTGCCCCACCCCCCCGTCTCTTCTCCATTTGCTCTGTAACAACGCGACCTGTATGTGTGTTGCTCACCCGTGTGTGGAAACCTGTCCTGTGTCCTGTGTCTTCTGGATGTCTGTCTGTGTCTCCTGTCTGTCTTTTAGGAGTTACTCTATCTACTCCTCCCCCGCCCGGCGAATCTTGAGGTACAGGTGACCCGAAGGAGCAAACTTAACTAACGCATAGTCCCATGTAAATGAATCATACTGTGCTAAAACAGTATGCAGTACTTTCATGCCAAATTGAAATATAGACACATCAAAAAAAAAAAAACTTTTGATGGTATTTTTGATTCATATATATGTGTATATATGTATGTATGTGTATATACATATATGTATTTTTGAATTACCCATTAGTAAATCAATTTGCTATGTTTCTTACAGGAGAAGTGTCCATCATCCACAGCATGTTTTTTTCTGCCTGCTGCATTTACACGTCTTACAGAATGAATTCTATGGTCTGTGTCGGTTTATTTGCATGCCAGATCAGTAAGGGTGACGTACAGTATGGCAAAATATCATATTGACAAAAAGTGTTAAAGCTGCACGTTAACTGCTGTCTTGTAGCTAAACCTGAACCGCCTGGTTCTTTACACCAGGTGCACCGAGGCCTAAGACAGTGAGGGGAAGATGTACAAACACATTTTGTGCCCAAAGACATGTCGTAAGAGAGCGCACGTGGCTGATACCGCATTCTGTCTGCCGCAGGAGTACAGAATGGAAAGTTGGACAACTCACTCACAGGCATTGATGGGAGGGTCGAGGAAAGGGACTCATAATGCACTCATTGTGTGTTTGAATCTCTCTTGGAAAAGCAAAGCGCTCTGTTCTTTTAAGGTGAAATGCGTCTGCCTCCTAAAAGCAGACGTAGGTGGATCCTTGGGTTCTGAGCAGCTAGTTTGATCATTTGTACCATTTTAATATCCAGTCGAAATACCATCAATACCACCACCACCATCCTCATCATCATCCTCAAATGAAACCGAACAGTAGAGAAGGAAATCACGTGTGGAGGGATTTGATTGGAGTGCCAAAAAGTGGGAATAGCCGACATTGGGGGAGAGCCTGACGTAGCAGGACAGCAGCATCTGGATCAGGGAGAGACACCCGAAGCCATCTTTTGCTGCACGTCGGTGCTGAAGCCGTCCTTGCTCTAGTGTGGAACAGTGACAGATCTCTCCCCACTTTCCTCAACCCGACTACCCTACCGTGTTCTCATCGACATATCCATGCCCCGAAAACTCGAAGATTGATTGACGGCAGGATGTCATGATATTATTTGGGAAATTGATTGGATTTTAATACTATTTTTTTTTGTCTTTTTCTGGAAATGTTTTGGGTAACATTGTTGAACAGGTGAAGAACAATCTGACATTAAAGGGCTAAAAATGCATTTTGCATTTTAGCTCGACGTTTAAAGTAACTTTTTTTTTTTTTTTTCACTTGCTGGCTCTTTCCACATCATTTTCTTCCGTGCCTGTAGACGCTGTAGTTTCAGTCCAGTCCGCCTGTTCTACCTGAAACCGAACATATTTTTTTGTCCCAAAGGTCCAGTCCACTGATGGGTCCATGACTTCATTTTTACTAAATGTTTATCTGATATGAAAAGGAAACAAAATTTCTTAAGAGAATCACACAGAATCACGTGCACAGCTGATTCTCCTCAGCCGTGTGTGAATTTGTCCTGTTCAGCTGTCGGAGCGGTAAATCAAGGTTCGAGGGCGGTGACGTGCGGATCACATGATCAGTCCTGTGTTTGTGGCAAGTTTCCAGACGTTGCTGTTGATAAAAGCAAGTCAATTAATTCCCGTGGGAGGATCTGATGTGTTTGTGAAGCTTCTCCTCATTTTCAGTCCATCATTTGCCTCAAGTAGCTGGGAAAACTATTGCTGAGTATAGACAGTGTATGCTAGCCAAAACAATCTATAAGTTAGCGAACGGGCTACGTCCTGTAACTCAGTTGCACGTTGCTAGTCAAGTTACATTTTTAGCTTATGTCAATTTTTTTGAAGTTTTTTTTTTTCAGAAAACACAAAAAAAACTGGAGACAAAACTTCATAAGGAGTTGATTTAGGCATAAAAAATGATTTTGGGGGGAAAAAAATAACTCAGGCAATTATTTTAAGAATGTGATGATTTGTATTTAATAAGAAGAATAGTATAGATACTTTAACACAATAATCTGAACAACATTATACATATTATCATATTACTATGATCAATATATTATCAGGCAGTGGTTCTGACACCCAGAAATAAATCCATTACCTTGTGCTGAACACTAGGGGGCAGAATATTATACAGAAGAACGGACACCAAACAAATCTATGTGGAAATTCGATGTTTTGTAATGTCTGTGTATTCAACCCCCGTAGATGAGCAGCCATGACGAGCTTCTCTGAGGTAGACGCCGCTATTTGGTCTCCAGCGTACCTGCATTTGCCCTCAAAGAGAGCGTGATATGATCTCTGGTGCAGTTTTCCAGTTTTATTTTGACACAGAATTAATTCCTTATTTGGCTCAAAAACAGAGTGAGACAAAGGAAAATAAAGCCGTGTTATTAAGTTTCTTTATTGCCTGCTCATTTGGCAACATGATAGCATGAATATGTGTGTGCACATCTTAGTCTCGTTCATTTCCCCTCATCTCCAGTCAATTAAGTAGTGAGGACGGTTATGGAAAATTGTGATCCTACTATGTCTAATTTCTCAACACGCCGTGCTGAAATACCTTCTAGAACTTACTCCACACATTTTTAATGAGTTTTTATTCAGCAGGGAACTCGTGCTCTGCCTGCAGACTGAACATAAGCTGGAATATTCTCCGTAAAGCGTAGACGCCTCACTAATTCAAATATTCTGCAGGTGTCTGATTTGCCTGTTTGACACCATAGCTTGGCTTGTTGGTACAAGCTAAATTAATCTCAAACAAGTAAGAAATCAGCATTCTTCTACCAAGTAGAAAGATGTAAAAATTCCAAATAAGTTACATTTGAAGATTAACGAAAATCATCTTTGGTGCTCGGAACTTAAAATGATATTTTGCTCTGGAGGATTTGAACTCTCCATCGTCAAGCATGAGAAGTGAAAGCTTCAACATGCTGAACATCCATGCTGATACATCCATCGACCACCACGAGACATGTTCTATCTTAGTCTGTTGAAGACGTTGTGGCTATGGATGATTTCGTTGATTCACAACTGAACAGAAAAAAAGAGAAGAGAAGGCACTGAAATGTGGTGTTTCCTGTGTGCAGTAAGGAGCAGCAGCGGACAGCAAAGACCATGTCAGTGTGGGAGCAGAGGACCAACCAGCTGAGGAGACACAACATGAGGGCCAGCAGCGAGGCCTTGTTTAACGAGCTGGATCCTGAGGAGCGCCTGCGGGTGTCCTCTGCCCTCCATCTGCATCCTGACATGAAGACTCACCTGGACCGACCCCTGGTGGTGGAGGCCAGGAACAGTGACAAACCCAGCAGGACCCCTGAAGGAGCACGGGAGGAAGCTGGGCAGGAGGTGGTGGGGGAGAACTTCCACTCTCACTCCAGGAGGCATCACCGTCAGCGAGACAGGAACGGAGAGGGCAGGGACGGTGGCAATGGTCATGCGGCGAGGCACCACACCCATCACAGCCGGAGCAGAGACCATAACATCAATGGTGCCCAGAGCAAAGAGAGGAGAGGGGAGAGTAGCCACAGCCGTGATGGGGGGCAGGGACACAGGCGACACCATCAAGCAGGCTCCCCTGAGGAAGATGCCAATGATGTACGAGGAGGAGAAGAAAGGGGGCGTCGCCACCATCACTCCCATCGCCCACCTAAAGAGGGAAATGGGATGTTAGCAAATGGGGCGCATGGAGAGCACAGGGGGAGGGGCGAAGGAGGGGATAGTAATGGAGAGAGGAAGGGACGCTGCTCTCGTATGGTCAGAGCCAAGTCGACTCTGGAAGGAGCCGACAGCAAGAGGAACAACAACGGCACTGCAGGCCATTGGTAAGGCTGCCGGCAATCTGGTGGGAGTAAACATCTTGTTATACTGCGGGGACGTTTCTTGAAATCTCATATATTGGAGTATGAAGTGAGTAGCTGGAGTTAAGAGCCTTGCTCGAGGGCACTTCAGCTGTGGAAATGATTCTACTGCTGAGTCTAATCAAATATGAATGACTGCAAACATCCATCATCTACAGACTTCAGATCATGTACCACCTTAGAAAGAAGATTGAATAGTTTGCAATTAATACTTTGCCTTAACATCTGTGGGCCGTTGTTGGCCTTCGCTCACGACTTGCATTTGCTGGCTCTGTAATCCTCCTGTTTCTCCTACCATGCCTACATAAAACAGTTTCTCGAAGAAAAAAAAAAAAGACTGAGGTGAGAAAACAGCTCTGCAGTTGCAGAGTCTTTCTTCATTTTCTGCCTTCCCTGCCAGATCAAAATATTTGTGTGAGAGATTCAGGCATCGCATTGCCAAACTCTGATTGACTGTCATGTATTTGACTGGGGTTAATTAATTCTCCAGTGGATTTTCACACTGCAAGAAACTACAGCGTGCAAGACTTTAAAAAATGTTCTACATCCCCTCACAGTTACACATCATCATTCAAATGTCTACTTGGCTTGACAGGGTGAGCAGAGATCATATGGATCTCAGTTGTGATAAGCTACACATCTCTGTCCCTAGGGAGATGCAGTCAGATGCCGAGGAGGATGGCCTGACCTCCAGTCCTCTACAGCCAATGCAGAGCACCCTCAGTCTGGGAGAAAAGCAAGAGGACGCTGACAACCAGAGGAATTCCACCAGGGCCAGTCAGGCAGGCCTCAACAGCAACGCCATCCACATCCCTGTCACCATCACTGCCCCTCCTGGAGAAACCACCATCGTGCCAAGTGAGCCGCCGCCTCAGTCACATCACAAATACGGGCTTAGACCACTGCAACCTATTCATCACACTACCCATCCATAGGCTCCCTTGAATGGATACTCTAGAGGCCTAACAATCCCTTAAATATAGCACTAAAATTGTTTAAAGGTGCCATAGAGAGGTTGAACGAGGTATTCATTCTTGTTCTGTGGTGTGATATGTAACCCCACAAAAAATGCTTGGGTCTGTGATGGCTCAGAAGCTTCCTAAAGGCTCTCTGAAACCGCAATGTTACCATGTTGGGTTTAGAATGCCTCGTTTGTCCCTATTGGCCTCGTTTCTGACCTCATCTGGCAACCTCATTATTTATGCAAGTGCATGAGTTGACGGCGATCGGTTGCCGTTGTTTATCTGGCTACTACTCGGTGATTGGCCGCCCTCACTGTCACTGAAAAGAAAGCACTCCCACTTTCTCGGCTAACTGTCGCCGGTGCTAAGTGTGACTGCTACTGTCAATTGACAACGTTCCATATCATACAGCAACATTCGTAAGATAAGATACCAAGTAGCCACGGCACATTCATGGATCCAGCCGTATATGCAGTGGCAGGGTGGCCGTCGGGACAACCGGGAGTTTTCCCGGTGGCCTGGCCCCTTGGTAGCCTGCCTGGCTGGTGAGATTCCTTCCCCCTCAAGCCAGGCCAGCTAGCGACAGACAGCGCAGATAAAACAAAGGTCTCAATTCTATCGAGGCCATTCATTCAATCAGTCTGCTCAGTCAGTGCTGCTGCTGCTGCTGCTGCTGTCTCCAGTTTGTGTCACGCGAGCGAGCGACACGAGAGAGCTGCACTCACTCAGCTCGCTCGCATAATCGCCCCCTCCCGAAATATGTCGAAGGGGCGTGTTTGAAAGGGGTGGGTTCAATGTGTGCGAGTGTGTGTGTGTGTGGGGGGGCACTGACTGAACTGTGATGTAACACTTCAGCCAAAATCGCATTGGTCCATTTTCCCGCAGTGATTCACAAAAGGGGAGATACTTCAAACAGAGGTTTTGACACTGCCTCACACTTCGTGTGTCTTCCCCACAGCTGGGGGACGTTGAATGAACACCAAAAACACAAAAACAATGATTTTCATTCTAGGTGACCTTTAAGAGGAGGACCAAGATAGGAGTAATTCTATTTGTATGTTGTGCGCATGGAGACTTGTTTTCTGGTGTGTCTGCAGCGTTCATCCATGTTGAGGTCTCTGCTCATCTCTAATGAGTGAATATGGCGGGTATCTGCTCCAAGCTGAATAACGTTTGACATACTTCTTCCTTGACACATTTTGACAAGTGGCAACTGATGTTTATGTGTAAGTTATCCGTCCCCTTAAACAACACTCTCGTCTGTTTCACCGATTACGTCTCTCATGTCATTAAGTTCTGATGCACGACAAAACAGAAAATAAAAGTAGCAAGTCTAGTTTTAAAACGCAAGTGGCAGATATTTGTACTTCTTTGCTCTCCAAGGGTGAGTCTATTTTTGTTATTCAATTTCTCTAATGCTAGATGCTAACCTCAGCATGCTAAAATGCTAGTAGCGACAATGTTGACATACCGATACATTAAATTAGTTGGCTAGCTAGCTTAGTTTTGAGCAAATAACCAAGGCCAATGGAAAGGCCTTTACTTATTGCAGTAGGTTGAATAGAGTAGGTTTGGTAAGATTGAAAAGATATGACTTTTGACCAAATGATGGATTTCTATTGATAAGTTATTACAAGAAGAAAGAAACATGAACGTGTGCGCTCAATTTGTGTGTTCCATAGTGGTGGACTAACATCCATCAACCGCTAGGCTGCTATGGATGAATACAAATACAACGGATAGCTAATTTGCTGTGTGCTGCTGTTAACGGCGGCGTTGTTCGGGAGTCTCTTAAGTGCTGCGTGGTGGTCAGCTGGGTGTGGGTGTGACTGTCTGATGACCTCTCCAGTGACTCTCATGTGACCAACGACATCTTTAGAAGGTCACACCTACACAGGGTTTAAAAGCCTGCAACTCCCCACAGGTGACTTAGAACTGAAAGAAGCCCCTTGCACAAGATGTGAAACACCTTAAAGGAAACTGGAAAAGTGCGGTTGACGATGACACAGAACTTGAGAAATACCATGACCTGGGTGACTGAGGATCTTCATCAACATCATTCTAGAGTGAACGCATTTCAGCAGCAACTACATAAATATATTCAGCAGTCCGCCTCGTAGAAAATCTCTCTTTTTCTCAAATGTTAGTATTTGTTTTTATAACTAATCAAGTTCTGCTTTTCCACACTAGTGAACAACATCAACTGTGACAACTTCCGACTCAATGAGGAGAAGAAAGTTTTGGAGGAAGAGGAAGCAGCTAATGGGGCTCGGCAGATCCTTCCCTATAGCTCTATGTTCGTCTTTGGGCAAACGAACCCGTAAGTCACAAGCTAGAGATGTCAATTAAAGCTGAGAGTTTGGCTGAAACTGAAATTTCATCAAACCCGAACTTAACTAGCATTGTACTTAAGTCCACTCCATTTAGCTTCTGTCCTTTTGCACCTGCTTAATACAGATGATGTTGTTCTCTTTGTAGTCCGTCTTTGTCACTCAGTGACCTCCAGTGAACCCAGATGAGCCTGAGTCACTGGGTTCCCGTGAGGCTGCTACGTGTCCGCCATTGTGTGTGATTTTGAGAAGGAAAGACATGCATGTCGTCCACAGCCTGTGTTGGAAAAACATCATGCACCTATGAGCTGTCACTGTTAAAATAGTGTGTGCGCGCGCGTGTGTCGGTGTGTGTATGCGTGGTCTTGCAGGGTCCGACGGCTGTGTCACTACGTGGTCAACCTACGCTACTTTGAAATGTGCATCCTGATGGTTATCACCATGAGCAGCATCGCTCTGGCAGCTGAGGACCCCGTGCAAGCGAATGCACCGCGCAACAACGTGAGTCAGCCCGCTGTAAAGACCACATAAATAAACATGTGGAAGTGCACTGATGGTCAGACACGTAGTCACGTACGCCTGCTCATCCGAGCGCACGAGGGAGTGGACTAATACATCCTGGCTGATTGAGAGGTCCCTCCCAGCAGGGCTGGGCAGTTTAACCAAAATAAGTCTCAAGTGGTCAGAAACAGGCCAACTATTTTTTGGAAAATGAATCTTGCTGTCTGTGTATGTGTACATGTTGTGTGGGCTCATGACCAGGTAAAGGACGATTTGTATTTTGACAGACAAGCAGCCATAATTAGCATTCTATGCAGGGCCACAGAGACAACTGGGGTCAGTGTTGTTCATGTCCGTTTGCTTGTTGCTTCTTCACTGGGCTTGTGGGTGCAATGTGCGTCGATTCGGGGGAGTTCAAACCTGACAGCTCTAGATCTCTGACAGGGCAGAGGAACATGTTGTGCATATCTGGTGTGTTCAAACTCTTCCCAAGTGTTGTAAACTGGAAACATCTGTCACTGGATCTTTTGATGAGTCATCTCACAGGATACTTTCTTCTTCTTTTTTTTTGTAGGTTCTCAAATATCTGGATTATGTTTTTACCGGAGTCTTCACTTTTGAGATGGTGATTAAGGTGAGGGTTGTGTCAAACTGAAGGTAATGGTTCAGGTAATGTCCATCTTCAAAACGTCAGTGATCCTCAGCTACACTGGGCTGAAGTGATGTGACGATTCAGACCTCTTTAGACGTTCAGATCATATATAGGAGCTGTTCCATATATATATATATATATATATATATATATATATATATATATATATATATATATATATATATATATCCACTGATTAACACACCTTCAGACACAGAAGAGTGTTAATCATTGGAATCACCGGTTAAAGTGTTTGGTTGGAAGGAAAACCTGCATACCCACGGCTCTCCATGGCACATGGTTCCCTACCCCTGCAGTCGAGGGCCGTGTGGCTGCAGGTTTTCATTCCAACCAAGCAAAAGCAACACCTGATTCAACTTAAATCAATCAAGCTGTGTCAACGCAGCTCATTTGTTGGATCAGGGGTTGCTTCTGCTTGGCGGTTTGACACCCCTGATTTAGAGCATAAATCAGCCTCGTCCCCTCTTGATGTCTTTGGACTGTGGGAGGAAGCTGGAGTACCAGAGAGAACCCACACAGGAACAGGGAGAACATGCAGACTCACACAGAAAGATCCTGTACCCAAGCTGGGACTCAAACCTGGAACCTTCTTGCTGTGAGGCGACAGTGCTGACCACTGCACCACTGTGCCACCTTATATAAATGTATAGTGTGTGTATAAAGGTTCACACATATGGATCATTTTATTCCGATTTATTTCTGAAATACTACAATTTTTGCATTTCTCTCTTGGTTTGTGTGAGTTCAAACGGTAAGATTCAGCAGCAGTGAAAATTTGTGAGCAAATGTCATCTAGAAGCACAAGGCTTTGCCTCAAGGGGACAAAGTACCACATTCTCCTGAACTCATTTGAGCTGGGAGTGAAGGATGGTTGAACCCTGTCACGTGGCGACACAAGCAAGCTGTTAGTGTGTTGGGCTGGTGGGGAGCGAGGCCGCCGCTTGATCCAGCCGTCACCTTCATCGATCACCTTTGACGCAAGTGCTGGCTGGAAGGCTACAGTTGGCTATATTTGAATAGATAAGTGATTAAACGCGGATTAATTATGATTAGCTGAACAGTCATTTAATTCTCCATGAAATATTTTAATATACTTTAAATCTCTGTACTCACAGCGCTTGTCGCAAAATCTGTCAGCGCTTGCATTATGGTTTTATTCCATTTCTTTTTCGCTAGATGATCGACTTGGGACTGCTCCTTCATCCTGGGTCTTACTTTCGTGACCTGTGGAACATTCTGGACTTCATCGTGGTCAGTGGAGCTCTTGTGGCCTTCGCTTGCTCGTAAGTCAACGTCTTAATATTCTTGAAGATGTGTAATGACAGCAGGACTCAGTAGGATGATATGACACAAGGCCCTCTGTGGTCGGTCATGTGGGCCATACTTGAGTCCATCCCAGTCACGTTTGCGTGATATCTCAAGAATATCCGGGCAGAATTTCTTCAAAGTCGGCGCACATTTTTCACTCGGATTCAGGATTGAATAGAAAAGATGTTGATCGTCAAAGCTCAAGGTCACTGCGACTTCCAGTCCATCCCATTCTAATGAAGATGAAATTTTGGGAATTTCCTGGAAGAAATTTCACGGCGTCGTGCATGAATGTCCACTGCCTGTCCATTCATTTTCATGGCCCGGCCCAGACTGCAGTTAAAGATGCTATGTTAAGAAACATTGGCTTTGAAATCCCTTTGGATCAGCTTTAGCCTATTAAGGTCAAACTAAACACACATTGTAAGACAGCATGGAGGGATACACTCGTGCTCGCGTAGTTCAAGTTCACGGCAGCTCTCATCTTTGACCTATCAGCTGTTGCCGCGACGTGAGCTGATTTGATTTGCTTACACACCTGTGTTGTGGAGCCTGGGAGTAACTGAGGGATTTGATGTTCTCTTGTTCTGCACCCACAGATTGGTTCCCGGCTAGACTCTGTCCTGAAATGTTGTCTAGTTTCTCACCTGTGTGTTTTTCTTTGTACTGCTTCTGTCACTCTGACGTCTTCACTTCTGCTGAGTGTTTTTGAAGCCTCTTGGTCTTTTATCTGTTGCTGACTGTCTGTGTCTTCTCTTTGACTTTTTGTTTCCTTCTGTCTTCTTCTGGCTTGGATTGCTTTCAGGAGCCTTATGGGGTAATGCCAGCTCTCTTTCTCTGTCCATCCTCTTTGTGTCTCCTTCCTGTCCATCTTAGCTCCTGTCACTTGTCCATTTATAGATGAGTCTGCAGCTTGTTTCTCCCTGCTGGATGTTTTAGCATTTTTTGTTGTTGTTGTTGTTGCAATTCTCATCATCACTGCCACAAATAAACCGGCAGTTCTCCTGTTTTTGTTATTTTGCCGTGTTTGTGTTCCATCTGCATCGGGGTTACGTAAGTGCAATTACCTTTTTCTTACTGGATAATTTAGAAGTGTTGTTCGGAACAACATGTATAAAAGAACCGGACAGTCGGGTGCGACAGCTCCTGTCGTAGGTGTAAAAGGTGTTCAAAATAGACAAGAACACAAACAGCGAGCGCTGCCCCAGAATACCAAAGAGATACTGAAAACTATTAGTGAAAGTTCAGCCGTCTTCGTTTTTTTTTTTTAGCCCGAAAGAAACAATAGAAATGCAGAATGATCTCAGACAGCAGGTGAAGATGTGATCAGATGAAATCAAAACTGGATGCCATCCATCCACATTCTCTCTTAATTTGTGGGTAATTCAGAGAGTCTCTAACCATGATGGAGAATAGAAATCTCTCTGTTCTGAGCTCCTAGAAATGTTTGAAAGGCAATTTTAAGATTGGATCATATAACATTTTAACAGTGAATTTAATGGTTTTGCCCATCGGGATTTTCAGATCTCATCACTTCTGAGGGATCAAATGTGACATTGTTCCGTCTCCTGCAGTGTGAATATCCTCATACAGACTGTTCCCATCTACACCGTCTTCTCGTTTTGTGTGAACTCACTAGATTCATTATCTATGATGTGATTATTATCCTTTTCACTGTAAATTACATTCCTTTGAATTCATAGTTCATCCATTGTTGTCCCTCTCACAGAATTCACTGTTTCTTCTTGTGTCTGCGTGCTTCGAGGTCATCAATTCGAAAGGCCAAATGCGTCACTGCATATCTTCCTGCCTGTGTGATAACTGCTGAAATGTCTCTCTTCAATTTGCTGGTTTGTGTGAGTGGGTGGGGTTTTGATCATGTATTGTGTATGTTTGTGTGCTTATCGTTGCTTTTTCTTATCAGATCGCAACAAAGTGTGGCCAGGTGGGAACTGTCCCTCTCTTCCTCCTGCTTGTTCACACCCTTGTCCCTTCTCTCCTACATGTGAAGCACAGAACACTCCTCCTTTTATCAACCTTTCCAAATGAATTTTGTTGCCCTCCATCCCAAGGTGCTTGGGATTTGACCCCCCTGCTTTATTATGGTCCCTTTCAGAGAATTAACTCCCGTCCCAATATTGGGACATCAAGACAAAAGGACAATATTGGGAACTCCTTGTCATAGCTTTCAGAAGACCAACATGAACTGCAGACACACACTTGTAGTTTAAATATGACGGACATCTTAATACTGCCACTTGGTGTCAGTTTTGTCCCAGCTAAAAAGTTCTAAAGCATCATTTCACCTTCATTACATGACTTTTAATTAGGACTAAGAGGGGGTTTAATTGGTCAAATTGCTTTGAGGTTATCGTCTACAGCTCAATTCACCTCCCCCGCCCTTCACCTAAATGACTCCTTCTTTATACAGTGTGTTTACAGGGAAATCATTAATGGATAATAGCTTTCACCACTAATAGCTTTAAAAAAAAAGAAGAAAAAAAAAGTCTTTTTCATTACCATCAGTTTGGTTTTGCTTCTCTTTGTATGTAGAAAAATACCCAGATTTTTTTTTTTTTTTTTAAGTGCAGGGTAGCTTAGAACCCCTTTTCACCTGGAATCCATGTCCATGATATTTTTTTTTTAAACGGCTGAAGCGAAAGACTGGTAACCTCATTTTGGTAAACAAGATTTGAATGACATCTCAGAAAGTGCTCCTAGTGCCAGAATTTAATGAGAAACATGCAAATGAGTGTCTTTTCAACAGTAGAGTCTGGACGCTAATGTGCCAGTTTGTCCGGCGAACACGTTTTAATATATCATTATGAATAGCAAAACGATAAGTCGTGAGCCTACGCTTTTTACTACTAAACTGGTATACATTTGAATAAAAATAATTGATAGAACTCTCCGTAAATATATTTGATTCTGTATTGTATGGAGGACCACAAGTCTCCATAAAAACAAGCAGTCTAAATTATTAACTTATCAATTATTTGACATAAGAATTTACGAGATTGCTCATGTATTTGTGAAATCAAAATTCTTAAATGTTTCATTAAAGAGGCACTGCTGGAAGCAGTGTGCAAGCACATTAAAGGGACAGTGTGTAAAATTTGGCGACGTTTATGTCCACCTCCAGGAGACCTTGTATGTTTGTGTTTCAACGTGTATGATTTAGGTCCTCAAAAGTCCCTCAAAATTGTTAGCCAGCACCAGCAAGAGTTTTAGATTCAGCTCAGAAAGTTGCAGAAAATTTATTTCAGCTGCCGAATAAATGAGCCCACACTGAAAGGGGCAGGGTTAGACGTATCAAAAAAATTTGCAAAGTGATTGCAAAAAATATTTCGGTCGGTGCGTGGCGAATCTTTTGTTCAGGTAAGGGGGGCAAACAATGCTGCGTGTCAACCAATAGTGAAGCTCAGTCAGGGGGCACACACAAACATAAAACCAGAGCTACGTTTAGGTAAACTTTTAATACGGATGAAACATTTCATTTTAATTCCTCTTATCATTTCCCCACAGTAAAGTATTAAATGATTATTTGTTGTAATTTATAGATTGAAATACACTTAGAAGTACCGTCATTATCATTTATGCTTATTTACATTATCTATTAAATTTAGTGTTTTTGTGACAACTTTGGTCCTCCACAGTCCAGAGGAGCCTTGCAGACCCTGTTCAGCCGAGGGAGTAAAGTTCCTCTGATGACATGTCTGATCTTGTGTCTGTAAACGGGAAGTGCTCCTTGATCCCAGACAGTGGTCCAGAGTCACAATGACTGAAGATGACCTTGCAAGCCCCACAGCATGTCGAGCAGTCAGGGCTGATGTGCAGTGCATTGATATGAACACACACACACACACACACACACAACCGGTTCCATAACCTCAGCGCTTCTGAAAGCTATTGGGAGTCTGTTGTTGCCGTCTCAAGGTGTTGAGGTCCTTGAATATCTAGGACTGGCAATAACTCTGCGGACTGCATGCCAGGGTAAGCAAGTCATCTGAGCATGAGAGCTGCATGCACCTTCATCACTGAGAAAGGAAAAGAAAGGAAATACATGGAACCATGCTCTCCTCTCAGACCTCCGCTCAGTAATGGACAGACACAACTAACAATTCTTAATCCATAAATAGCCTTGACAAGCGTGTGTGTGTGTGTGTGTGTGTGTGTGTGTGTGTGTGTGTGTGTGTGTGTGTGTGTGTGTGTGTTGTAGCAGATGATGGAATAGATTAGAAAAGAGGAAGAGGATAGTTTGTTTTTACTGGTCACTTAGTGAAATTGGTTCTGAGGAAAGAGGAGATGTTAACCTCATCTTCTTGGAATCAGCTTTCAATTTGTTACTAAATACGGAGGAATTGAGCAGATCAAACGAAGCTGAACCTTGGTGGCAGCTCATTACTTTAGTCGGTTGACTTTTATGCAGACTACATACAAACTTGCTCCAAGTGAACAAGCTGGTGATGCGAGCAAAGTGTTTAACACCTTTCACGTGTAATTAAAATAACGTTTGTTAAACCCATTCAGTCCTAAAACACCAAGAATAAACCCCTTAATACCTGAGGATTTCCCGAATTGTCAGCGTCCACCAAAGCTGTTCTCTGCCTCTGCTGCAGATAAAAACATGAAAAAAGCTTAGACTTAGGACGTTTATGAAACTGACTTGCTTGTGCCGCCAATCAATATAGGTTTGTTTTTGTGTTAATCAATAAAAATTGCCCAAAAAAAATGAAGATTTTGGTTCGGGACATGCAAATGGTTGGTTCACCAGACCCATAAATTCACTTGTTGAATCGAGTCTGGCCATGTTCCATTTAGGATGGTTTGCAGAATTTGAATCTTTGTAGATGTGGAACTGAGTTAGGAGTAAAACCAGTGGAGCAGCCGTAAAATGCACCGACACCACCGACGGTGAAATCTGGAAAATGGAACTTTTCCTCAAACCCAGTTGGCAGTAACGCAGCCGCGTATTTACCTGAACTGAAGGAGGGCGGCACTCATCGATGCAAGCATAACCTTCAAGTGTCTATATTTCCTTGTTTGCATTTATATAATGAATCCTTACGGTGCTTTCACAGCTACCGTGTTTAATTTGAGTTTTATGTCTTGGGCCGTGTCAAACTCGTGCAGTCTCAGTATAAAGGAGAAGGAAAAATATATAAGTAGGAGTAGGGTATGCAGGCCCTGGCACATATGACGAATAAACAGAGAGCATGTTCTCATGTGGTTTGTTGGGACACATTTTGGTTCAGTATGATTTTGTTCTGTACGTGACAACCAGTCGAACCTTTGGAGGAAACGTTCGACAGTTACAAACTCATCCACTGATCCAGACCGACACATTAGAGGTGTGAAAGCACGCTAACCCCCTCGTAAAGCGGCCTGTAAAACAAAACGCATCACGCACCACAACTCTTTACCGCGTGTGCGAACAGGGGCAGGTGCCATCAGATAGCAGCTTCTGTATAATACCATGATGGGGTATTATTATTGTTGTTGGCTTGAGTAAAAACTCTTTACTGCAGTCTGTCCCCCAAGGGTGATTGGTTGGTTAGTATATTGGTGTATTGCACATCCGGGCCTCCAGGGGACACTAACAGGGCTTTTAGACTGCTTCTGTTCCGTAATGCACCCTGTAATGAATTATTCGTACACACACTCAAGCTTTCCACTTCTCTGAATTTTTAAAAGTCAGGATGAAACAAATGAGGAACGCTTTTATTGAGACTGGCAGCCACATTGTGCGCACATGTGACAAATGAATTAAAACTCCTGCTCCCCTCCGCTGCCCTTGGCTAATACCAGTCTCTGGGTGAGTGATGGTTCAGCTGTATGTTATTAGCTTAAGAGCTGAGTTTCATACCCCCACACAAAACATGCATCGGCCATAACTGGCAGCAATGGTTCCTGCAAAGAAGAAGCTTCCCCGACCAAGGGCTGATTCTTTGTGCAATTACTTTAAGTTTGACACAATGATGTTATTCTACAGGAACAAGAGAATGAGCTTTGTGAATCTTTAAATGAACAAAGAAATACCACATCGCTAAAATGCTGCATCAAAACATTTCACAAGCAACCAAACGCACTTGTGAATTTTTTAAGAACATAATTATAGGCTAAGGGAAAGACAGTAAGGAGAGGGGAAAAAAATGTACAGAGAAAGGAAAGAAGGAAGGAATTACAAGAAAATTCAGATGAGAATGCTGAAATAATGATGGAGAAAGACAACATTTACAGAAGGCTGGATTTGAACCATCGGAGGAACAAGTGCAGCTGAGGTGCAGTTCATCTGTAGAAGTCTATTTCAGGAACTTTAAACGACAAACGTCCTCATGTTTCTGCAGAATAACATGGTATTCTCCTCATATGCATGTCCTCTACTAACAGGTATTTCTCCCTGTACACTACCTACACCTGAAGTACTTCAGTCGGCTCTCTGAAAGGGTTTACATGGCTGTAGGTTACAATCCATCACAGGGACTTAACTGTATTCTTAATCTGTACAGAGGGACCAAAGGCAAGGACATCAACACCATTAAGTCCCTGAGGGTCCTGCGAGTCCTGCGGCCGCTCAAGACCATTAAACGGCTGCCCAAGCTGAAGGTACGGTAATCCAATCTGTCACCCGGCAGCCCTGCCTGCACCTCCGGGAGACACAACAGTCGCGTCTGAAGTGGGTAGAACGATGTCTTTTGTGAAGTAGAACACAATGGTAATGCTATAATGGATAACAAAAAACATGAAAGTTGAATTTTACTAATTTTGCAATGGAAAAATACTTATTAGGACACTTTGAACGAATGCGGCATCCTCTATGAGGGTTATTCTACAGGCAGCCTGCTGGCCAACTTCAGCCTGCCAGTCAGCTCACACCAACCCACCATGAATCATGTCGAAAATGCATTTGAACAGCTCACAGAAGTGAACCTCTCCACGGACCTGGCTCTCTTCATATTTAAAACTTCACGCGATAACGGACGTTCATGACAGTAAATCCTTCAAACCAGCAGAGTGCTCATGTGCAATAGGAGCTACCATTGAACACGAGTCGTTTGTTCCTGGCAGCTGCTCACTTCCAGGATCCGTTCAAATGAACGGCGCTTCATTCCTTCTGCTTTCTCTGGTACAGTAAATACAACTTGTAGCCGTCTCTGCTTAGCGTGTGTACAAGGGATGTGGAGTCGATACAACTAAGCTGTCATCAAAAGAAAAAAAAGGTTATAAGTTGCATGAAGGGCAATAAGAAATGTCAGAGTTGGCGCAGTGATACACCAAACGGCACTTCAACACTCAAATGTGTTTACTTTTGCGACTAGAACACTGCTTGAGTTGGCAAGTTACGAAATTGGGATTTCTCTTGCTTTTGGATTACGGAACCGTTACTTTTGTGATGAAACTGTAGGGGGGACTTTGTCAAGCGCATTTACACAGCGAGGTGAGATATCTCAGCTTTGTTTTCTATTTAGTTCGGTTCTGTAGGGAGGGAGTGGTCAGTTGGTCAGAAATGTCGCGCTAAGTGTGAACCCTTTGGCCCAGATGTCTCCACGCTCATCAGTACTTTGGTTCACATCCTGCAGTTGTGTCTGATCGGGGTCTGTCTGTGCAGCCCCTGCAATGGGACTCCGAGGTGGTCTGGGACCAGCTGTTTTGGTCTGCACCAGAGTGGGACTACTGCTTTCACAATCTTCTAAACATACCAAAGGGCGGAGGGGTTGTGGAAGCGCCCTTAAACTATTGACAGGTTTTTCACATCCTGCAGTTCAGAAGGTCCAGTGGCGCTATTACACATGCAGCTGTTTGACTTGTGCCTATTCAATAGAGGTACATTAAACATGAGGAGCATCACTCAGTGCCAATGTGGAGAGGGAAGCAGGATCCACCCTGGCTGATCCTCGTATTCTGTAGCCCGGTAGACGTACAGAAAACAAAGTCTTTCAAAGCTTGTGGTGATTACATCCACAGCAATGATCATGGTGTCATGGCATCGCTCCGATCTTCACAGCAGTGAGTTTTATATCATGGTGTGTCACAAAATATTCTGTCAGAATGTTTAGTTTGAGGTTTATGAAGTTGGAAGAAAAAAAAGGTGTTGTTCTGACCCTCGCTAAGGTGAGACGCTCCACTATTTCTTGTGACAAAGAAATGACTGCTTCCCTCTGGTGTGTGAAGGAGGATGATCAGGCAAAAGTAATGGATCTGACAAAAGATGAGCGTGCTGATAGGAGTAATAGAAGTGAAATGACCGACACAAATCAGAGCTGGCGGACCAACGTGCATCCACAACTCTCCTCGGATACTTGGGACCACGCGCTTTGATTGACAGGCCGATTTAAGAAGGGAGATTATACTCCGTCCTAGCTCTGGAGACAAAAGCCTGGACTGCGGTCATCCATGCAGCAGCATATTCATTGGTTAGATGGCATACATGTCAGGATAGATAGACAAAGCACTTCATCCCAGCATGAGCTGAAAATAGAGGAGGAGAGAGAGTGACAGGCAAATGTACATCCAGCAAACACTGATCTGGCACTTTGTGGGTCAAAAGTCTTACCGATATTTAGATATTTGAATCAAAAATGTACTGTTTTTGTCATTCTTACGTTAGAACCCTTTCTACCATTGGCTAGACATCCCACCAATTTACTGATTGGACTGTTTGTGGTTATTTTCCAGGCCGTCTTCGACTGTGTCGTAAACTCCCTGAAGAACGTTCTCAACATCCTCATCGTCTACATCCTTTTCATGTTCATCTTCGCTGTCATTGCCGTGCAGCTCTTTAAGGGCAAGTTCTTCTACTGCACCGACGAGTCGAAGGGTCTGGAGAAAGACTGCAGGTACATCATTCAAACGGATCTTCTCTGTGATTCTTTATGATACCCGTTAGAATGGTTATGAGACACAGCCTTTTCCCACTGTAAGACACAGCCACATCCACTCTGAACCTCAGCTTTATACTCTACGGGCCCTTTGTAAGTGGTCCAAAGTGTGTGGTGTATGAGAGGGGCCAACCACTTTTCCCTTGTGGGTCAAAATGAGAAGTCAAGGCTGGGCTACGGGCCAAGAACAAACGCAAAATTACAAAACAGTACCAAAATCCAGAGCTCCCTCTAAAGTTTTGACAAATACATCGTAAAAATTTCTTTTAAGTACTTCGTTACAGTGCAGGTCAGTTTTTCAAGTGCAAGTCAAGCTATTTGATAAAATCAAGGCCAGTACAACAAAATTGTACTGTACAGCCGTCCAGTTGAATGAGCTGCAATATTAGACTGACATCTGAATATTGACTCTGAAAAAAAATGATGAAAAATTGGCGCTCTGACATACTTGAAGATCATAATCCTCACAAAAAGTGAATCAGCATTAGCATGGGCGCACTTTGAGCTGCTCCAACAGCAGGAGAGTTTCTGTAGTTTGATTAATGTACAGTTTTCTGTTAAGGAAAGAATTTTAGCAAGCTAGCCGGCAGCAACCTACATGCTATGAACGGGAAGTTCAAATGGAGACTGGGGTCATGCATCAAGTCAGTTTTAAAAAAGGTACACAAAAAATGTGTTGATCATTTTAGTTTCTGCCTCTTCCATTGGTGCGTTGTGGGCTCTGTAACGCTCACAGGGATCATGACTGACCGACAGGGAGCCAGAGCGTTTTGTCTAGCAGAGTGAGGGCTCTCTCCCGTGCTGGCCCAGCTCTGCACTGAAGGGATGTTTTTTTATTGCTATGTACGTAGAAAGGTTCCCAGTGGCTGCAAGCATCCTTCCGATCTTTAAATTAGGTCGTTAAAACAGTAGGAAACACCAAAAAGAAATCGGGCCTCTCCTATCAGAGACGTCGTCACTGAAGCTCGGCTGCTTTGCATCATTGGGTAATGTCACAAATGCAAGACGGGAATGTGCCAGCAGAATGTTACAACCACACCCTTTTTTAAAATCTCTGCAACGACGCGCTTCTAAAACGTGGGCGCCGGATGAGGAAACAACAACTGTAGCGGTTGGAAACTAGCAATGACATCTGAGCTGCGCACACATCAGGGCCCTAGATCCCTGTTGTCTATCACAAGGTGACTTCATTTCACTTCTTTTTTTTTATGACCTCCCTTTTGATTCCATCTGTCTCACTCTCAGGGGTCAGTTTCTGGAATACGAGAAAGATAACGTGGCCGCGAAGCCAAGAGAATGGAAGAAGTATGATTTCCACTATGACAACGTTCTCTGGGCCTTCCTGACGCTGTTCACCGTCTCCACCGGAGAGGGCTGGCCAGTGTAAGTAGGGACAACATTCCTCCACACAGCACCACACCACCATCGGCGTGCTGCATATACTGTCACAGCTGGAGTCGTGTTGGCTGTGGCCAGAATCATCATCGTCATCATCATCGTCATTTCTGTCTGGAACCTCTGACGGCGGTTTACTCGTTTGATGAATTCAAGTTACTTAGATGTGAAAAGTAAATTGTTCAACCGACTGAACTTGTCGTGATCTTTTAAAATCTCATGCTTTTAAACCAGCGGTGCCAACACAATACCACAATGACCGCAAGAAATAACTCACAACCGAATTTTTACTGCAATAGAAAATGTTCCAAACACGTCAGCTTTAGTGGAAATACCCTTGTTGTCAATCCTAGCCGGAGTCACAGGGGTAGATAGATCCCCTGCTCCTCTCCGGGCTGCATCAGGGAGCTGAGGGCCACGGAGACCAGCTGACGGCTGCTTTCTGTAATAGAATGAATTGTAGGAGGTTGGAAGTGCCTCTGAGAAATGTCATCAAATACATTTTTCTCCAAAATGGTCTTTTTAGCCTGCACTACTACAACTGCAATTTTAGAAACAGATGAATATTTGGAACGACTTTCCTGACCAGAAAGCCAAGTACAGAAATTTGATGCAGCACCTCAAAAGCCCGTCTTTAAATTTGGCTAAAAAAAAACAACCAAAAACCAAAATATTTGCTGATGACTAGAAGAGTAACTGCTGCTACTAATCATGGCCCGTCTTAAAAGAGAGGAGGATCGCTGTGGGGAAACTGAGGTTCTGAACCTGATCTGTGTGAATAAGAATGCACGGAGGACGAGCAACAGGCTTCTGAAGCTGAGGGGGAGGGATGGAGGTATGCTAGCCTGCTCTCCCTCTGCTGCTCAGTGGGCAGAGCTCACTAGTAGTAAGGTGGTCTCTATGGATCTTTCTTCTGGCTCTGGTGAGGATGGACAAGAAAACATAAACCTCAACCCGTCATTTTTTTTTTTTTCTAAAACTGAGATGCTCACAAAAAAGGGGAAAAAAAAAACTGAAATATGACTGTGTTTACAGGAGATGAGTGGCGCTGACGTGACAAGTCATGATTGATTCCAGTGCCCAACACACACATGCGCACACTAAGAATTTACGATGATAGATTGCTTCTAATCTCAGCCTGTTTTCAAGTCTGCCGCTGGCAGTAAACATATGGCTTCGGCCTGCGTTCACGTCACGTGGGATGGATAGTAGAGAGGGAGAAGATCCCTGTGTTTACGAGAGTTCCTGTTCCTAGATAACTCAGAACCTTGTTTGTCGTGTGAAGGATGAAAATGTAGTGGCCCTAGAGAATTAATAACTATTACTCTGAGTTCAGGTGCCCTGGACAATTTTCCTTGTTTTCTGTGTTATCAGGCTGCTGCTATTGAACAAGTCGGTTAAAGTGGAGTTTTAAATGGAACAGCTGCCCTGGTTTGTCCTTGTCCAGTCAGGGTTGATGGTAAATGCGGTTGCTTTAAGCAGTCGGTTGTCTTAGGAAGCAGAGTGTTGCTGCTCACACAGCTGTGCAGGCAGCGTGCGCTGGGGTGGACTGTGTTTGTTTATCTGGCAGAGTGGCAACTGAACCCGACAGGCGTCACGTTTGTAACGAACCCAGCTTGAGCCTGACGCTGTTACGTTGCGTCGCCACGCCGCTGTGTTTGTGCTACCCTCTCTAGCAAGTACAGCATTAATAAACTGATCCAGAAAGAAGGACAGAGCGGAAGTGTCTTGTAAAGCAGTGGACTTTTGCCAGAGGAATGACTGACCTCCTTTACCCGGGGTCAAGCCCACAGTGACCCTCGATCCAGAGAGGTCGCTGAGTCCAGTTGGTGCACATAATCTGGTTTACAGGAAAAATTTGGCGTGTATGAACTTGTTATTGTGCGACCTACTCTCTACCCTCGAGCCAGTTAGCTAGCATTACATGCTGAATGGTCAACTGGTTTTGGTGGGTCTCAGCTCCTTAAGGCAGCACAGAGGAGAGAAGCGTGTCTTTCATCGGGGAGGATGAGAACAGCAGCTGAACTGTCATGTTGTCACTCCTGATTGAGATGAGCAGAAATAAAGGCAACCTTTCAGAGCGACATTTGCAATTTGTGACTGTGGTGAGTTTTGATTTCCTTTCGTACAAAGATTTCAGGAATTTCTTTTTTTGATAAATACCAGTTTAAAAACCCTGGCTAGTTTTAACTGTAAGGTTTTTATGCTGAGTTAGCATGTTAATGTGGAGATTTTCGACTCGAGTCCTGTAAAGCAAATGCTCAGTCAGTGTTCTTCCTGAGATTGTGGGGAATTCTTCTTCCAGATTTGTCATCTTGATTATTAATTGTGTCGTGTCTTGTAAGTCATAACCCCTCTCCTGTCTGTCCAGCGTCCTGAAGCACTCTGTGGATGCCACCTATGAGGACCAGGGTCCCAGCCCGGGCTTCCGCATGGAGACATCCATTTTCTATGTGGTGTACTTCGTGGTGTTCCCCTTCTTCTTCGTCAACATATTTGTAGCTTTGATCATCATCACCTTCCAGGAGCAGGGAGACAAAGCCATGTCTGAGTGCAGCCTGGAGAAGAATGAGGTGGGACACTCACGCGGTTTCTTTACCCTCAACACGAACCAACGCTTGTTGCTTATGCAGGAAAATATTCTCTGAGCATGTTTGCTGTGTCAGGTGACTTGGATTTATTCAGCACCAGCAACACCGCAAGAAACAAATACAGCAGATCCAGACTTTATTACTTTAGAGGTCCAACTCACTTTTGCATCACTAATTCTCCCCTCATTAATAAGCGATCGCATGCTGATCCACTTCTGAACATCACATTAAGACATGTAATGTCGAACTATCCAACACGAATTACATTTCCCTCAAACAGAACAAAGAAGCCCTTAAAGAGAAACCAGAAGGGTTCGTTTTCTGCACTCTCCTCATCTCCACTTCACAGGGACTTTGTTGAATTCATGCTGGCTGGGGTTTTTTTGTCTTTTTGAGCATTGGCCATTGATCAGAGAGCCTCAATTTGTCGTCTCATCTTTTTGATATTATAAAAACGCTTAGAAATTCCTCTTGAGGAGAGCGAGCTGCCTTTCATGTTTTTAAATTTCATTTCCCTCTGTGATGAAAGGTGCAATATTCCTGCTGTGGAGGGATTCATCTGTTTTGTCTTTCCATCCATCAGAGGGCTTGTATTGACTTTGCCATAAACGCCAAGCCGCTGACCAGATACATGCCGGAGAACAAGCAGTCTTTCCAGTACAAGATGTGGAAGTTTGTGGTTTCCCCGCCATTTGAATACGCCATCATGACTTTAATTGCCCTCAACACTGTTGTGCTGATGATGAAGGTCAGTGATTCCTCCTGCTTCTGAGACAGATCTCCTCTTCTCAGTCCTCCTGACTTGAGTAGGTTTTGAAAAAGGAGTTTGAAGCAAAGATATCAGAAAAAAAACTTAACGCACACTATGGAAGACATTCGGCATTGACTTTTTGTTTTTGTTTTAGATCACCGATGATTATGTTTTTGGCATTGATGCAATAACTATTTAAATAAGAGTCGATTGTTTGTCCAGAATGTGAAGTAAGAATGTAAAGCTGGAAATGGAAAAGGTTTTGATGTCCTCAACTGGAATGCTGCTCCACATGAGGTGCCAACCAGGACGTTGAAATCTCCGTGGGTTCCCACGACCAAAAGCCAGTGGTTTTTTTTGTATCAGATTTCTGGAGGAAATAAGCTCTTGGGAAAACAACAGTTTACAAGTTTCAGCAATGAACTACTTTTATGATAATTGAGGTGTAGATGCGATCGTTAGAGGTACACGTGTTGCGCTGTGAACACACTCTAAGCGGAAGACGCGTGACTTCAGTGGCACCGCAACTGCCTTCGTGCCTCTGTTTTCAGCAGGCTGACGTTTCATGTCAGCGACAACCTCCGGTGTGGTTCAGCTGCTTATTAGCAACCGCCTTCTTAAAGACACAAGGATGCTTCAAAAATTCACAAAATTCTTTGCCACAGATCTCAGTTCAGGCGTAGAACATATTCAAAAATCCCACTGACCTTGAGACGAGGGAACCGGACGTTAGAAAGTACTAACTTCCCAGTTTTGGACTCATTCTTATGTCACTATCAGTATTTTTGTAACTGATCATATTTGTGTGATATTCACATTTTCCTCTGACTGCTTGTATCGCTTGGTATCACTGTGCTCCTCCAGTCAGGGTCTCCGTGTGATGCAGCCCTCATGTCTCCGTGTAGTGTTCCCTTCCACACCTGTATATTCAGGCTTGTTCTCTCCTCAGTTCTATGGAGCTCCTTACCTGTACGAGTCCATGCTGAAATACTTGAACATCGTCTTCACAGCCCTCTTCACGCTGGAGTGCATCCTCAAGATTATTGCCTTTGGTCCACTGGTGAGCTGCAAGACCATATGCTGCTCTGTGCTCCGCAAACTCCAGTCATTTATTCTCTGTTGTCGTTTTTAGGGCCTGACCCTGAAGGTACAGTACTTCAGGCGAAGACCCTATTATGTTTGCCCGTTTTTATTTCTCTTTTCACACATGAGAGAATGTCTCTCTTCGGATACTCAAGTAAAATTTCCAAAATGGTGCTGAGGAACGAGGGAAGATGAACAAAAAAACAAACGACCAGCCAGAATGCATCTTCTTTCTGCACCACATGGAGCCATCTGGTCTGCAGCGAGCCATTTAATCTCAGGCTCTGTTGCATTCATGGGGCTCATTTATTAATTAGCTTTTCTCACACACCGCTTACCTCCACCTGCTAAGCTGTTTGGCCCCGACGGAAGGACTCACACCTGCTGGTCGTAACAATCAGCTGCTGCATGGCTTCACGCTGCAGCCACACAGGCTGGCGGGGGTTGACCAGGGTATGCAAACCGCTGGCAGCATTTATGAGCCGGAGGGAATATAAAGAAGCATGTAGACAGCTGGGCTAAGCCCCAGCTCCCCCTCTGTCCTGAACCAGGATAAGTGGCTGATGACGGATGGACGGGTGAAGAAGTAATTCATAAATATGAATTACTGAAATAGATTAATGAAAAATAAATACACTCAGGCTGTTTCTGTGTTTTTACCGTTTTTAATGCATTTCTATATTTATTTCTGTATTGCTCCATTAATTTATCCACGTCTGTGTTCCTATGTTGGTGATGTGGGTGGTCCTAACATCGGCCTGAAGCAGCATTGCTTGCAGCCTTGAGTGTGGAAATGAGCTTATCCTTCCTGCTTTGGACTGATGTCAGGACAGCCCTCCTTATTCATTAGAAATAAAGGAAGGATTTTTAGAAGTAAATAAAATCAAGAACTACATGAAGAAAGACATCTGTATGAATTAATGTATAAATACAGAAATAGATGCAGTATATGAATATTTGAACAATATTTGGTAAGTGAAAGTTCCTTCCTTTGACTGGACTAATCACTAATCTCGTTTGTATTGTAGAACTACCTGAAAGCCGCCTGGAATGTGTTTGACTTTGTGACGGTGCTGGGAAGCATAACAGACATCCTGGTCACAGAGATCAAGGTATGAACGGCAGTTGTCATGTGTGGTTTCAGCAGCCTCTCAATGGATCCCTTTCACTCTTCATGAGTGTTAAACACCAGCAGCAGCAGCGACACACTCTCTGTCGCAGCTGCAGCAGGATGCAACACGGGACGTTGAGGTGGTCTCGTCAAGAAAACTGCGATGCTGAGAAGAATTTGGGAGAGTGGTTCATACGCTCCAAGTTTAGGTTGTTTCAGCTTCCATTGATGGATTCTTTCAAAGGAAAGTAACAACTTTATTCTGCAGGTTTGCTTGAGCAACACAAGCATACAACATGCAATTGCCTTCATTGAGGATCTGTGTTTTGTACTTCTTCTTCTTCTTCTTCTTCTTCTTTTTTCTATAAGAATTTTAACAGAATGCTTCAGCTTCAAAAATCATGCTTTGCTAGACTGTGTCAGTCCTCAGTCAGGTATTGTAGTCTCATACGCCGGACCAAAAAAAAAGAAGAAGTAGATAAATAATAATGAGAACTTTAATATTCATGCTAATAATAATAAAACAAGTACTGCTGCAGGTAATCAAGGGAAAGATTACTCCTTTTTGTTTCCTGCAGTTAAATGTGACATACAAAATGGAGGACTGAGGCAGGTCACTGTAGCTTTCTGTGTGGCAGTTTTTTCTTTCTCGTCATGTGATCCTTAGTCTCCTCTGTCTCTTTTTCTCTCGCTCTCCCTCTCGGCTTTTGTCTCTTTCGCTCTCTCTCCATCCTCTGCTGTTTCTTTCCTGGTGCCTGTGCCCTCACAAGACGGTAAGTGGCTTTTCTTGTTGGCAGCTGGTTTTGTCAGTCCCTCCTGTCAGTGTCGGGTTTTCTCTAACTAACAATGTGACACGGTATAAATAAATAAATAAAAAATACCAAGTAAACTATAAAAATGTATGCTTACATTAAGAAAAACAACTGTTTCATCTGATGTTGAACTGAACACTTCAGAAAAAGTCAGTATACATATTAAAGGATGATGCAAAAATAGTTTAAATATGTTTGTACTGCATGCACACGGGTTTGAGTAGTAATCCTGCAGTGTAAAAGCAACACACCAACTTTTGGGAAAAGCACTTATTGTCCATTCTCCCCACAGCCAGCCAGGGCGATAGATCCCCTTCTCTCTCCTGTGCTGCATGAGGGAGCTGTGACCCACAGCGACCAGCTGACTGCTAGTTAGCTTCGCACACTGAATGGAAGTGAATGGGAAGTGTTAGCATACCTCTGTCAAAAATAATCAAATAAGATTTTCTCTGGGGTGCAGTGTTTAACGCTGCACCTCAAGAGCCACATTGCAACTTTGATCAACAACAAAAAACTGTTTTTCATATCTAGAAGAGCAACTTCTGCTGCTCATCATTGCCAACTTCATGCAAGACGATGAGGAGGATTGTTTCTTGGCAAATTAAGATCCTGGACCTGATTTATGTGATGAGAGCTGTATGTTAAGGCTTACTATTGACAACTGTTGCTTACGCTAAGCTAACAGTCAGCCGGTCTCTGTGGAGGATGGAGAAAATGTCTATTTCCCAAAATCTCAGTATGTTCCTTTCAGTCACAGAGAGTGAAGATTCAACCATCAACATTTACGCTGCTCGGATTCAGTAAATTCAAGAGTCACTGTCACGTCAATGTTATTAGAGGTGCCTGTAACAGCGACAGATTCTTTTAACCTGCCTATCTATCATCATGTCTCACAGAGTTCCTGTTTTCTCTTCCAGGACAAGATGATTAACCTGAGTTTCTTGAGGCTGTTCAGAGCGGCACGGCTCATCAAACTACTGCGGCAGGGCTACACCATCCGAATTTTGCTGTGGACCTTCGTTCAGTCCTTTAAGGTCCATAAACACATACACACACACACACAAACCTAAAACATTTCCAGATGCATGTTTATATACAGTAGGCTGCAGACTGGGGGAGGGAAATCTTGTCAAGATAGAGAGAAGTGAGTGGGAATGGGTTTTGTAGATAGAGAAGGATTGGATGTGACCTCACTGTCAAGATTTCAGTTCAGTGTCACATAAAAGTGGGATAGAAAGCCTGCAGAGGCACACTGTGACTTGCTCTGTTAGTATAAAGAGGAACTAAACAGCTTTCAACAGACGGTAGTTGGGATTTTCACACAGCGCTGGTTTTCCCTCTAAATCCTTGGGGACAAGTTGAGTTAAATGCGAAGCACCGGGCTGCAGCCGAGGGAATTTATAGCAGGTTTAATGTCAGTGGTGAGAGCTTTTAAGCCCAATGAAAATGGACAGTAGCTACAGAGTGTTAAAAGGTGGCTATTTAATTACAACAATAGTCGGCCTCCTCCTGGCTGTGATATAAATAGCTGGTTAAAAGAATTGACCCTGCAGTTCAAGCTGACGCTCGGCTTCTTAAACAAGACAAGTCTCACAAGAGTGGTGGTGTGTGAGTGTGTGTGTGTGTGTGTGTATGAGAGAGAGAGAGAGAGCAGTGAACGGGGGAGTGATCAAAAGAGGCAAAGCGCTCAAGGGTATTTATGTGTGTACTGCACACTGCATTTGCATGTGTGTACGAGACAGAGGTACACACTATTTGCAAGTGTCTTATTTGTTTTCAGGCCCTGCCATATGTTTGCCTGCTCATCGCCATGCTGTTCTTCATCTACGCCATCATTGGAATGCAGGTGAGCTGTCATATGAGCAGGTCATCCACAGCAAGTCCCAATGTGATGTTTTGATTGTAGCTGTAGTTTTCATTCTCATTAAGCCTTAAAGTCTCTTCACAACGATGATCCATTACTGCAACTTCCTGTTGATGAGTGTTTTCACCAGACTAATGCCATGCAGCGCTCGTGCTACACGCTTCCAGCAGACTTGTGCTGGTTGTAACTGGGATTTGTAGGCAGGTACTGGATATTTATATTTGAGCGAATAACAATATATGATGAGGAATATATACAACATTCATTGCATTTGTCCGTGCTGCGGCGCCTGAGCGCACTCGGTCACTAAATGGGGACATGTAGAGACATACTTGGTCATCGTGGTGCGGGGACATGCACAGACATCTGAGCAGTTGGCAAATTTTGGGACGATTGGCCAATGTGGGGCTTTTGTGTGCTGCCTGTGTTTACTAGCATGCCTGACCTCTCACCATGACAACGGGATGCCTCCCTGGTCTTCAGCTGCTTATGAGCAGGTGGTCAGCACCGAAGCTTCCCACTGAGAGCAGATTCACATCGGTGAATCATGCCGAGGTTGGCTGATGACTCAGACGCCTCTGAAATGGTTAAACAGACGAGATGTCGTGGGAGACGTGAAGTTCTGCTCGTGGTCGCGGCGAGAATGCACGTACAGCTAATATATTAACCGCTGTAGCGACATCTTAGCTGCTGCTGGGGAAGGCTGCGCTGACCGCCAGCTCACAGACAGCCAGCGACCAGCCAGCTATCCTTTAGCACTGATTACAGCGCCAGTGGTTCCATGGTCATCAGTAACAGCCCCACACCCACAAATCATTTTAAAAATCTCCCGCCTGTTCAGATGACTCAGTTGACTCCTAACAACAACTTTGTGTCCGTAAATCATCCTGAAACTTCCTGCTAGGCCCACTAGCAGGAACAGCTAGCATGCCTCGCCACTCGGGCTATCGACCCCTCACATGTCTGAAGGCTTCCTTTTCCTCCCCTATTCTACAACCTTCACATATTCATACCGGGTTAAACTAACTGCCTTAATATGGGAAATGTGTTTTACAAAGAAATTTTAAGCAGCATTTTCTCTAATTGAAAAAGGAACATTTTGCCGTTCTGAAGTGTTTGCGGATCTGTTACATGCTGCTGGCTGTTAGCAGATATGTCACCTCCTTCATCTACGACAAACACCTGCTTGAACATTTGGATGAAAAACACTTTCTTGCTCCGACTGTTGATATAAACAATCCTCAGGATATCTTGTAGTATCCTGATAGGAACTTGTACCAAGAGTCTAACAGAAGTTTTTTCCAGACTGTGAGGTCGGAAGTCTTTAAACTTTGATGAAAAACAAAGTTTTCAGCACATAAATATGGCTTTCTTTTATCTTTAGTTTAGTGTTTGAGTGTGACTGCAAGTGCACTGAGATGCTCACTGGGACTGTGCTGCTGCTGCTGTGACTGATTTGTTTGTATTCCCTGTTAAATATCTGGATCTAAAATACCATAAAGATGAACTGAGTCATTTTTAATGATAAGAATTAGGACGAAAAGGAATATATTCACCTCCCACTGACTCAGCATGCTACTGTTGCTGTATTCTTCTCATATGTGAGATCGTCATCAGGCTTTTGCTCCACCAATCACCAGTGGCTACACCGGGGTCAGGGCTGTCAGAAGTCTCCTGTGCCCCCAGCTGCTGGTGTTTATAGGCCAGAAGGGTGGATGTGCCGAGGGGCACATAAATACTTCAAGAGGGACCTCTGGGTTGTGTTCCTGCACTTACAGGGGGCTGGTCGGTTCTCAGTAGTCAGTCCTCCCTCCCTTGCTAAGTAGAGTTAGCCACATGGGAATGCAACATGCAACACGTCTCTTGTTGTGCAATTGGTCCAGTTTTTATTTTAGTTCTGGTTTTAGGCTCAGTCTAGCGGGGCGCTCTAGATAATCCTGACCAGGGTTCCCAACTGGCTGTTCACCAACTGCTCCTCATCATTCTCCAGAAGCCCTCACATAATTTATGCTGCACCCTAAAATTTCTTCATGAAAAAAAGAGAAAACATCAAACCCTGTTTAACCCAGATTTATTCAAAGAGGGAGATTCTGGACCTACGCTGGTTCTAAGGGGTCATGGACTTTTGTTGTGATTTGGTGTCGTATAAATAAAATAAACTTGACCTGTTCCATGAGAGCAGGAGCAACTTTGGGAGTGAAGCAAGTATTCCAGCTCAGATTTTCTTTGTTAACAATCGTAGAGTCCTGTACAAAAAAAGTAATGGGATTCATGCACTTTGCAATGCTGTGTGACATTTATCGGCATTCTAACACACACACACACACACGCACACACACACACACACACACACACACACACACACACACACACGCACGCGCGTAGGAATGTACGCACTGCTCTGGCGGTCAGATCTCGCTGCTTCATGTCTGTTCAGTTTACCTGTTGTCTTGCGGCCATTTCTGTTTTGTATCAGCGCTCCTTCTCTTGTGCTGGGATCTTCTCCTGGCTGCAGCTGAGACGTGACACATTCACACTGTTCTCCTGCTGCTGTTGCTTCAGGTGTTTGGGAACATCAAGCTGGACGACGAGTACGCCATTAACCGACACAACAACTTTCAGACCTTCTTCCAGGCCTTGACTCTTCTCTTCAGGTAACTTCATTTTTCTGCCACAAACACACACACACACAACATTGTGCAGTGTTAACTAAGATGTGTAATTAATATGTGTGTATATTGCTTCTGTGTTTGTCCCAGGAGTGCAACAGGCGAGGCGTGGCATGAGATCATGCTAGCATGCCTCAGTAACCGCCCGTGTGACGAGCTCTCAGGAACCCTGGGGAATGAGTGTGGAAGCGACTTCGCCTACTTCTACTTTGTCTCCTTCATTTTCCTCTGCTCCTTCCTGGTCAGTGCTGCGTCGTCTCGTGAAACTTTCATTATTCTGGTGGCATGAACCCAGTGGTTAGTAGTGAGAATTTACTGTTAACAGTCAACAGTCCTCCGGCACTGCAGCTCTGGCAGATATTGAAAGTTTCGAGTAAAAATGAACAGCTAGCGAATGAACCGCTAGTTATGTGATACACGTACACGCGCTCGTTAACGTTAACGCTGACATCAAAAAACAAAACAAAAAAGTCTCAGTCACAAGGACTGTTTTCAAGACAAATCAATCCCAAAGTTACGCCATGTTTGCAGAGCAGAGGCAGCAAAGAGAAATTCCTGCAGTCTAAATAAACCACAGAGCTGGAGAGTGACGTGTGTCGACTCGACTGCTGCTCCGTAGAGTTTCACAGTACTCAACCCGATATCAGTGCCGATGTATTCAACCAAACTCTTCAACTCTACTCCATTTTTTAAAAAAATTGTACATGACAACTTACACCAGGTGCTGCACCTTCTGACTGCAACGGTAAATAGCGCACAGACACCATGTACCAGGACGTTGCACATTTCTCAAGCGATGCCATAATATCAACATTACACTTAAGCATTACACCATTAAATTGCTCACTTCTCTGAATTATGACCAAAAACCAAAATTATCACATAGCGTCCTTAACCACTCTGTCAGCCCTCAGCTATTGCAAAATATGAGTGAGTGAGTGAGTGAGTGAGTGAGTGAGTGAGTGAGTGAGTGAGTGAGTGAGTGAGTGAGTGAGTGAGTGAGTGAAGGAATGGGCAGTCAGCAGGTTCAGTGGCCTGGAACTCTAGATAAACCTCTACATATTTAATTTCTGCTCCCATATGATAACTTTGGGACACGGAATAAAAACTTAGGCATTGTTTTTCATCATTCTGGCTTATTAACAAGTATTGTGTTATTGGATATTTAGATGCTGAACCTATTCGTCGCTGTCATCATGGACAACTTTGAGTACCTGACCAGGGATGCCTCCATCCTGGGGCCTCATCACCTGGATGAGTTCATCCGTGTGTGGGCGGAGTATGACCCCGCTGCCTGGTAGGTGCTTCTGCTGGTCTCTGGAGGGGCTTTTGGCTTCAGAGTTCCAGCTGGATGACTCTGTGACATGGAGCTGGAGAAATCCTCTCTCAGCAGCGGCAGCAGGAGCAGGTGAACAGCATTAAGCTTGATTCCGGAGTGTCGGCTCAGTCTGATGACGAGTCCCCCTTGACGGCCAGACTGATGCATGTAAATCCCGCGTTCTGCTTGGCGTCCATCCATCCCTCCTCACTGCTAGAGCAGGGGGCTCGAAAGCTCCTCACTCTGTCACGGTGGTGTGAAAAGGAGCTATTTCTATCTTGCCACTGGGGGGCGGGGGGGGGGTTATGTCAGCACCCCTTCAGCCTCTTATTGTTTAACTTAATTTAAGGACAATGCAGTATTCAGTGAGACAGTCTGAGGCGTAATCTGTCTCAGATTATATAAGGCTCATTACATATAAACCAGGATTCACAGGAGTCTGGTTGGTGAGTCAGGACTCTGGGACACTTGTGATCCGGGGGAGGAATTATTATTTATTCCATCGAATATAAATGAGTTGCTTTCAGATGTGCTCACAGTAACATTTTACAGACTGAGCCTTATAGAGTTCTTGTTTTTTTTTCCAATTTTAGATTGCTTTGAATTTGATTTTATGTCCCTTAACACATTTAAACCCGTTTTCTGCGTCAGGCCTTTTAAAACCGACAGTGAACTTGGAACGTCCTTCTTTTCCCCGGGAAGTTTGAAGGGAGGATTTCCTCTCAGTAATATTTCAATACTTGTTTAGTTCCAACTGCAGTCCTTACATTGTGCAAAGGAACGTGAGCTGTGTGGACGTCACGTGACGTCAGACTAATGGGAGTAAAGTGAGGGCTTGGTTGATTAAAAGAGAAACTTTCATTCAAATTTTGAATGTTGTGCAGTGGACGATACCGTGAGGTGCACTGCCATTTCTGCTGAAAGAGCTGGTTTAGCTATAAATTATTTTTCTTAGCCTTAATCCTGACAACAAGGCAGACAAAGCAGTATTTCAACGTTTTCAAGGAATGTTCTAGAACGAAGAAAATATAAGCAGCTGTTGATGTCTTGTTTTCACGTTCTTGGCATTAAAATTGCAAATCATCAAAGTGGGGAGAACAACTTCCCAACTCGGAAACTGAGGTTTCTCGACCTCACATGAATGCAGCATTAACCTTTTGAGTGTTTATCAAAATGTGAATTCCTTTTAACAGGTAAGCTGATTGTAGATGATGCAATGGTTTAACTTCTAACCTCTTGATCATGTTCTGTCTTTTTCAGCGGGAGGATATGCTATCAGGATATGTACAAATTGTTGCGTTTTATCTCGCCTCCCCTTGGCCTGGGGAAGAAGTGCCCCAACAGGGTTGCTTATAAGGTTTGCACTCCCACATAGTCCTTTTGTTCTCAGAGGGACTCTGATGGTTTCGGACTGTGAATGTTTCTGTTCCTGTTTCCTGCGTTGCCAGAGAATGACCCAACCACACAAATGCATACAAAGGTGCATCGATGCTCTACTAACCGGCTGGCAGCAAACCACGACGAGCACACGAAACAATGCCACAAGTCAGGCTCAGACAAAAGACGTTAGATGTGACGGCGAGGTTTTCCTGCTCCTAAACGCAGGAGTGAAACAAGAGTGGGTAGTGAGGAGAGAGCATTGTGTGCTTTGTTTCCACCGTGGTTACTGCTAATGTCTCTGAGCATGCAGAGAGAGAGCATCTTAAAGAAACACTCCACCAAAAAGCTGTCTTTTGATGCCAGTTTGTGGCTGTTCTCTTGCAAAAGGTCGTTTGGTTTGGATGATTGATTCTGTGTCGGGGGGGGGGGGCATCAAAAAGTCAACAAGTTTGCAACCATTTAGCAACCATTACAGCCACAATGTCAGTCAAGGTTTCCTGCTGAGTGTATAAAAGTAAAATAGAATTAAAATCAGACGCCTGCATTCAGTCGTTAGAGGCTGCCAGGTCGTGGGTTCGATCCCTGGACCAGCGGGATCCACCTGGCTACCTCAATGGAGCCGCTCTCAGGCCAGGCAGCTGCCAATGTGGGTAAGGGCTGAAAAAAAGAGACAGATTTTAAAATCGTGGAATATTCAGAGCTTAAAGTTTCAAAAGCATTTTGCGGCACACGTGTAAGTCAAAATGTCGTTCCTGTAGATTCCAGTGAGTGTGACAGTCAGGGAGGTGATGTTGGCGTGCGCTCACTGTATTTAGCTGGACTTGTAACATGTAGAGAAATATGAATGCAATATTCTATTAGTAACTCATTGAAACCCCATTCATGAATAAATTCTTATCACGAATAATAATGAGGATTATTAAAGTCTATGTTAACGTATTTGGCGTGTATTTTATCACATCATGTGACCAGCAGCAATAAGTGGGACCACTCGGCCAAAATCTCTGCGTATCTCCCGGCTCTTCCAAAACACAGTCACCATAAACGAGTGCTTTGTTAATCCTTTTTTTTTTAAAGTCGATGCATTCAGAGTGCCTATATCTCGACGCTACCTGAGTGACTGACGAACACTCTCTGGCCTGCCGTTGCCTCGCAGAGCCCCCAGATGCTGACAGGGTGTCATTAAAATTCAGCGTGAGCCAAAGTCAAGCCGCTGCACTTCCCAGAGCCACCTGTGACTCTTTCAAGCTCGTCAGTGGAGTTTTTCTTTAACACAAACTGCACTCTCATTTCTAAATGCATACCTCCCACCAGGATCCCTCCATCCATCTCCGTTCAGGGAATCCTTCGGAGAGTCTTCCCCACCTGCCTCCTCTGGGAATCCTAGGATCCAACTGGGATTCCACATCATGATATCCTGGAAATCTTATTAACAAGGATTTCTGTCTTCTCCTCTCTTTCCCCTCCCCATTTTCACCACTTCCTGTTACGATGTCACCCCCCCCCCCCCTTCCTATCCCTGCACCATCTCACCTGGGAAATCTCCACCCCTTCCTCCATGGGCTCCCACTGTCCCTCCCCCTGGGAAGCGGCCGTATGACTTACTGCAATATGTACCAGATGCTTCGCGACATGTCCCCCCCACTAGGTTTGGGAAAGAAATGTCCGCACCGGGTGGCATATAAGGTAGAATTCCTCCTTTGTCCTCTTTCCCCTCCCTCCTGCAGTCACTGCTGGCTCGCTTCCTCCACCTGTCAGGCATTGCCCGGCTTCTGTCAGTTTGTTGTGTTGCTTTGTCCTGCTCTGTGAGGGTCTGGCCTTCTCTGGAGCCTTGTGGGGCTGAGGAGGACTGTGATGTTCACTCTCCGTCATCACAGGGAGAAAGACGACTTGTCAGACACCGAAATGATGCGCTCTCAAGGTCGTAGGTGTCCAGTATCGTATCAGGGAGTCAGAGACGGTTGGTGATGCAGTGGGGTGGTTTTACCCCCAACATATTTCTAGGGAGGAAAGTGGGGCGTCGAGCAGTATTAGAGCCAGATATTTGCCAGGAGTGTGTGGGTGATGACTTTGTGATGACTTCATCGGTGTGGCCCACATCGCATACTTCCATACTACATACTTAGGATTTTGAGTATACTCAACTCAAAATAGAAAAGACAGTATGGATAGTATGCAAAAATTGAGTATGCATAAGTACCCGGATGATGTACTCAAATTGTACGCGACTGTGGACGCTCATTTCGTCGATAAAAATGGCGGTGGACAGCTGTGGTAGGGGCTGTTCGACATTGACTTGTACAGAGTCATCTTTACACAAATAACGGGGACAAGTTTGAAATTCTGTGTGGACACGGGTTTGTAAAAATAAAATGACTTGTCACCAAAATGTTTCGCTAAATAGATCACACGAATAAACTCTACATACCGTTGACCTTCAGCCAACAGAAGGAGGACATTGTGTTGCCGGCGCCGGTTGAGCCGCAACAATGTGCGATGACCGTTCATTTTGCTTTTTTTTTACTGCTTCAAAAATCCACAAACAAGCGCAGGCAAAAGGTGGCGGCAATTAGCTGACGCTGATGCGGCGCTAGCCGGTCACAAATCGGCGTAGAAGAAGACGACTTTGTGTCGCCATTTGCAGTGAGAGCACCGCGCGGCAGCATGACATTGAGTACATCGTATGCTTAGTGTACTCAGTTAGAAAATTTGAAGTATGCAGTATGGAAGTATGTGATTTGGGACACGCTGCATGAGTGGGTGCCACTGTGGGACTTTGTCTTGTTCCTGAGGATTCGTGTATCAGTCAACCCAGGTCGTATTTTCCGTCATCTTTTATTTCTTTGTTTGATCGTTCTTGTTTTGCAACAAACGCCAAGAGTTCCGACATTTGCACAGACATCCAGCAAAGAAGAGCAGAGCGGATTTAGATTTGGGGTTTTAGACCCAAACTCTTCTCCAACTCTGATTGTGGGCATTTTTGGGATCAAGACAAAATGCTTCTTGTTGGAATATTGGCCCCAAAAAATTAACTTGACTTTTTTTTGTTGTTTTTTTTTTACAATGCTACTAGTAAGGGTTGTATCGTGTACGTTTCTCCACCTTTCCGTCGTCAGGCCATCTCAGCAGGGACATCATCGGTCCTCCTTTCATGGCCACAGTAGCATTGACATTGAGGCCATGTTAGTTTTGTTCTAGCGGTAGCGTAACTGTAGATTTCTCTGGATCAGTCGTGCTCTGTGGTTGAAGCTCGGTGGCATGCGGGGAATGATGAAGGCACAAATGGGGCGTCTGGATACCAAAACCAGTGATAAAACTGGAAGAATTTGAAGAGCGCACGCCTCCAAGTAACTGGCCCTGAAGTCAGCTTTATAGTTTCTACCTTTTCCTGCTGACAGGCAGGCAAAGAGCAGAGATCACATAAGGAAGGTTAGAGTTATGGCTGGATATTGAACTTAGATATGTCAGGAGAAACCAACTCCCAATGAAAGATGATGACGTCTGGATGTGAGCTAAGACTGCTGTGAAATTACGTTGGAGGTGTTTTGCCCTCTAGTGGCCAGTATTTGATTGCACAATATAGGATACTTTGTTTGTCTATGTGGATATACTGCATATTTTTGCAGCACACTTGTGTCCCATGGACCCTCTGCATGCATGCTGCCGAGTCCTCAGGTAGTCCCTGCACCAGCTGCTGACGTACCTCCTAGCATACTAGATTCAGTGTGAGTGGTTCCAGTGCTTGCACAGCTGTCTGGATGAATTATGTTGAAAAGTGGCCGTGCCCGTGTTAAAAATGTCTGAGTGTGACGTGGTCACATCTCCAAATAGAACTCTTGTTCTTGTGACTCGGCTGTGAAAGACACAGACAGCAGTCGTGTACTTGATAGTATGGCTGGCGTTTTCTACCCTGTCCTTATTTTCCCGCTTCTATATTCTGTCTTTAGGCTGAGTTTCTCTCTCTGTCTCTCTCTTTCTCATGATCTTTCGTTCCCCCTTCTACAGGGATTTTTTGTTTTTACTCTCCCTTCTGTAACTTCTGTGTATACTTATGTGCGTCTGAAAGGCTTCATCTGCACGCCCCTGCTTTATGTCCCCATTTATTGTTGCTCATGTCCTCAGAGACAAAAAACAAAAACAAAAACAAGATGCGAGACTTTCCAAGCAGAGATGCTTTCCAGTCACAGCCCTCCTGCAGCACTCCTGCTCCCTGCCTCCCTTTCCTCCATCTCTCCGTCGGTGTCATCACGCTCCCTGTGATTCCACCTCCATTTCCCTCATCTCTGTTCTTATTTGTCTTGGCTTGAAGAAAACAGGAGCCATCAGCAATCGCATTCTTTGCTTTTCCTCGAATGTTTGGTAGAGGATGTTGGAGGTTCTGTTTCCAAAATATGGACCCGCCCTCCCAGCCTCACCGTAAATACAGTGTATGAACCTGCATGTGTGCCCGAGGAAAGCTAAGGATTAATGCTGAGCATGTTCTACCGGTGCGAGTAGTGGTTCTTGTACACATCTAGGTTGTATTTCTAGACGGAACAGTACATTGGTACATAGGGATTCAAGTGAAGTGCTCTCTATTATTCAGTCTCTAAACTACAGGAGGACTTCTGGATTTAAGAAAATCAGAATAAATGTAAATTACCTTTGACGAGCAGTCCAAAACAAAAACAAATCATGGTGATATAAAACAGAAAAGGGCAGCACATTGGACATGCGGGAACCAGATAATCTTTTGTTCCTGTTGAGGGGCGGGGCCATAAGTCGTGTGACATCACAGAACCTCTCTGACTGATCTCTAACTGTGATGTCTGACAGATCTCAGTCATTCTGACTCTCATCTCAGACCCAGGACTCACAGACCCCCGTTGACCCCAGACTTAAAACTCTGCACTGCATTTCCTTGTTTGATGTCCACCTAATCATACAGAACACTGATTTCCTACAACTAGAATTAATTAGATATCCTAGAGTAAACTTCTTGTTGACACATTCAAGCAGTTTTTTTAAATTATTTATATTCTTATTATAAATGTTTTGGGTTTTTTTTGGGCAATTGTCTTTCTTTTCCATCTCCATTGCTCAAAAATGAACAACTGGAGTAGCCAGACCAGAAAGAACCATTCAAATGCACACATTTGAGTCTCTGTTTCTTCTTCTTCTTCTTCTTCTTCTTCTTCTTTTTTGTTTTGTCTTTTGTCTCCTAAGGTGTGCGTCCACCAGCGACCCCTCCCTCATTTAAGTCACTGTTCTCCGAGTGAAGGCTGTGCTGCAGCAGCAGTGAGAGCAGGGCATGTTGAGAGAGCTCTAAGTGCTCAGCATCACAAGCTAATCATATTTTAGCTTTTAGCAGATGTGAGCTACGCCTCCAGTAGATTTACAGTGGTCTCACAGAAAGAGCAGCATCCATAAACAGAACAGAGCTGCCCGCATGCACCTGTTGACTGCTGGCAGCTCCGGTCTTAGAGTCTCCCTCCAACACAAACAACACATAATCCACAATATTCCAGCTTGATAAATCCATCCGTTATGAAGCAAGAATAGCAAACATTCTCGCATTCAAGCTTTTCAAATGTGCTGTTTTTCTCTGTAATTTATTTGTTTTGCACCAAATAATTTGAAAATATCGAATTGTATTTCGTCAAAAAATTAGAGAATCGATATTCAATCAACCCTCAAATTTGCACGACATGTATTTTTATAAACATAGTACAGACCGTCGCTCCCGCCCTCTCTGAACTGTCTGGTTCCTGGTTCACGGCCCCTCCTCTTTTCCTTTCAGCGACTGGTGAAGATGAACATGCCCATCGCAGACGACAATACCGTTCATTTCACCTCCACACTCATGGCCCTGATTCGCACAGCCCTGGAAATCAAACTGGCTTCTGGTGAGAGACTAAATTCCTGAAATCCTTGCTGTCTGAATGAGCCTCATTATTTCAAAGATGATGATTTCTCTGGAGCTGATTTGTCATGAACTCTGGGTGGGCCCATCCCCAGGGGTCCTGGCGCAGCATTTGTGTGATGTTGACCTGAAGAGAGAGATAAACAGAGTATGGCCCAACTTGTCGCAGAAGACGGTCGACCTGCTGGTGACGCCACATAAATGTAAGCCCCCGTTCAGCAGAGAGTTCCTTCTCGATTGCCCTTTTTAACAGTTGAAAAATCTGCTTTGTGGTCGGACCCCCTTCCACCTCACTTAACCTGCCCCAAGAATTTTCCACATCCGTTTGTCATGAACTGAATCTCATCTTAGATTTTGTTGTCATTGAGCTCATAAAAGTCAAATCTTTTCCTCTCATGTTTTTCTGACACCCAACCATTTGAAAAGAGGCAACTACTTGATTCAAAATTATCATTAAATTAAATTATTACCAATACATTTTAACAAGAAGTAAGGTTTCATTGGCATTGTCGTCCTTTTCCCGTCTCTCAACCAGTCAGTGCAGCTTAATTAATGCCAACACTCACTTGTTGTTGCACATATGGCGCCATCTAGTGCCGTCAGAGAGAAACTGGCTCTTGTCCTCTGTGCTGCAGACAACGAGCTGACTGTGGGGAAAGTCTACGCGGCTCTAATGATCTTTGACTACTATAAGCAGAATCGAGCCAAGAGACTCCAGCAGCAGCAGCACCCTTCAGGAGGACCTCAGGTAGGCTTTCCTCCAGACACAATCAGAGGCTACAGAGCAACAGAAGAGCAGCCGCCAAGATTTGAACGAGCATCTTTTGTCCTTCTTGTGTGAGAGCGGCAAAGTCCTGGAATTTGCTACCAGATCACCTGAGATCTGTTGCAAACGTCAAGTCCATCTAAGACACTTCCCAAATCCTGGTGCATTCAGCAGCAAATGTGTGTGTGTGGATGAATCTTAGTATGCGTGTGTGTGTGCACTAGAGTGCTTGTTTACGCCACCCTCTCAGTGATGCTTCTGACTGTAGGGTTTATGTGTTCAGGGTAATTTACGTTGGATTATTATAATTATTTATCATCCCATTGATGCCACGTCATCATTTGCAACATCGTGCAGCTGATCTCAGCCTGTCAGTCTGTCCCTATCAAATAAATGAGAGTTCATTGGGGCTCTGGGCAGGAAAATTTCCTCTACCTGGAGCGCGTGACTGCAACAATTGGATTTCATATCAAATCCAGATTGCTAAACGTGTAAAATGACTCCATTAGTGATTATACTGTAGAAGACAGGGACACACGTCTTATTTTAGAATCTTCTGATTGATTGTTCTCTTTTAGCGTCTGATTTTAGCTAAATTACGAGACCGAAATAAAAAAAAGGAATGCTCTTGTAGCCCTAAATTAGGACCGGTTTCTCGAGTAGCAGGGTTATTGTAGTTGCTGAAATCCTGAAGATATTTTGAATTATCTCACTTTGGTGGATTTTCTTGATGCTCTCAAATTGCTAGATGGATTTCCTTCATGAGCACAAAAGGAGGCTGAATACTGGATTCATCTTGTACATGTGCACTTACTTGCCATTTTACTACAAAGGGGGTGGTTCTAAAATTCTACCTATTGTGGGTCATTTGTCTTGCAGAGTAAACTGGGGGCATTGTTCCGTCCCGTGCTTCCCCTCACTCACATACAGGAGGTAGAGACCCTGGTAACCAGCCCCAAGCAGCCCCTGCCATCACATCCTGAGCCTGACGCTAAGCCAGGGGCTCCACACACCACCTCTGGAACCTCCACCACCTCAGTTAACAGGGACACAATGTGAGTGACTGTCTCTCCTGGTCTGTACAGTACAAACCTAATACTTTGACAAAATAACTGGAGATGTTGGTGAACTCAAACTGCAATATTACTACGCTAATCACGACGGCACGAGCGCACTGGTTAGGATGTTGAGTTGGAGTCACGCAGGTTTCCAGCCTGTTGCAGAAGATGGGAAGTGACTCTTCTGTCCTACATTCAGTGGGGACTTTCTTCCACCACTGTGGGGCCTGAAAAGAAAAGAGCCTTGACACAGATGAGTGCTTACAAGGTCCTCAGAGAGACGGAGCAGCCAATCATCCAGAGACAGCCGAGCACAATGTTCTTGTCTGAGTGGAGGCTGTGTGAACGTGGCCTGGACAACAGTAGGCAGTTCTTTTGCTTGCACTAGAAGCTCGGGGCAGAAGCTTGAACTGGGTGCAGGCTGCAGCCACGGTCCAGTGGTGGTAGGAAACCCCGAGAGGCTGCAGCAGACAGATTCATAAAGCTCCCTCTGATATCATAGAGCCTTGCATACACATAACCTCAGCCTGAATTCTACTCATAATCTACTCTAAAGGCTCCATTATTTGTGCACAGACGCGCTGTTTGGACCAGACGTTATGAGACAAAGAAGCATCATTTCACCGAATGTGTAACTTTAAACAAACCTAGAACATGAATTAAATGCTTTCTTTGGGTCTGATTCTCCACAGCTGAATGAGAACAGCGCCTGGAGTCCTGAAGTGGCTCAAGAGTCGGAGTCAGAAAGTCACAGTTACTCTGAAGGCTTGGGCCAGGAGTCGTTCTCCTACAAGCCATCCTTGCACAGCCAGCGCACTCAGCTGCGGCTATTTAGAGCACCTACAACAGTTAGAAAACAACAATAGTCATAGCAGGTTGAATAGAATATGGGGCGGCGTGGCTCAGAGGTAAGAGTGTCCGTCCGGTAACCGAAGGGTCGCTGGTTCCATCCTCACGTCCCCCGGTGACCATGTCCAAGTGTCCATGAGCGAGATGCTGAGCCCCTAATTGCTCCTGATGGCCCTGTGATGGACTGGTGACCCGTCCAGGGTGAAGCCCACCTCTCACCCAATGTCAGCTGGGATAGGCTCCACCCCCCCCCCCTTAATGGATAAGCAGGATAGAAAATGGATGGATGGATGAATAAAATATTTGCAACACTCAATAGATGACAGTGGTGTTTGTGACAGGAAGGTTTTATACGGGTGTGGGATGATAATGATAATCTGAAGTAAAGCTGTTTTAGATTTTGTGTTGCCTGACTTCGTTTCCACTCGCCCGTATCAGGCTGGATTTGCTCTGTGGAAGAACAAATGCACACTTGGTCTGAGGTGTGTTCCTCACGTTCCTCCCTCATGAAGAACAGTTAGTGTGTGGGGGAAGGTTTGAGCATCGTTTTTGTGTGTAGACACATGTGGTCCATGTGGTCAGACAGCAAATATACAGAGGTAAAGAACGAGGGGGAGTTGCAGCGGCCCAGGTAGGAGATGATGAAAACCTGGACGGGCATCAGAGGCGCCTTCTCAGGGTTTCATCCAAGTTCTCCTCCCACAGTTCTGGTAGCATCATCACTCTGGTCTTGGCTGTCTCTCCCAGTGGTCATTCCTCAGTTTTTCTGATCCTACTATCTTCCTAAACTAGGCTGCACCAGAGGAGTGCCATCAAACATTCCCAGTCTGGAGATGTTTCTCAGGCAGCACTGAGGCTCAAAGGCAGGAGGAAACTGCAGAGAGGCCTGTCAGAGGACGTGCCATATTCCACCAGACCTCAGGTACACACACAGAAACTCAGTTTGTGTTCTCATTCTCTATGAGGTGGATCTGACCTCTGTGCTTCTGTCACCCCCCCCCCCCCCCCACACACACACACACACACACTTCTTTGTCTTGTTCTTCCAGGAACTGGTTGAGATGAGGCAGGTTGAAAATGCCTCAGACACGGAGGGATATCCTGGCCTGGAAGGTCACTGCAGAGCCGCTTCTCTGCCTCGACTGAATGCTGAGTACTATGTAAGCTCCTCAGTGCTTCTGACGCCTCATTCTAGTCCTCAGTTGCTTCATTTCTGTTGGCAGTGGTTTTCTGTCTTGTGATATCAGTTTTGACAATGCAGACACTGTGGACACCTGAGGTCTGAGAAATAGAGAGGTCTTGATGGAGGCTGAGAAAGCCTGACAGGTGGCTGAGTGGTCATGGGTTTTTGGAAACAGCCATCAGCTCACAGAATTGCAGTCCTCCAATGTTGCAATCTCAACATTCTGAGAAAATCTGACCGCTTTTCTGTAGTTTCGTAAAAGAAGGCAAACTTTGGGATATTGATGAACTGAATGTGCATGTGAAAGGTGCGCCTGACAAGCCTGAACCTCATGTTGCACAGTCAGTGGTGATTTAAACGTCCGCTCTCCAGAGACACGGTTGAGCCCATCCTCCTACAGTCACACTGTAGGGCGTGAAGAGCAGGTCACCTGGCCGAGCATAGGCTATGGTAGGAGTTACAAACAATGAAAAAGGTTTGATAAAACCCCTGAAACACATATTGTCGACTTTGCATTTCTGTTTATGTACTTTGTGAGTACTCGAACCTAGCTAGCGCCTTTTAATTCGCATGTAGCAAATTAGGCTCTCCCCTCATGTAAAAAACAGCCGATGCTAACGTTGAGAGACCCTCAGTTTGAGGTCCAGCTGGGTGACGAGTGAACAGAGTGAGAGCTTCAGAGTTTCTTGTAGTGTTGCTGGCTTCAGCTGCTGCTGACTCACTCTGCAACAGTAGCTAACCTCCACCAGGCTGAGAGCTCCGCAGTGGGATGCTTACTTACAAACTCAAATAGTCGCAGATCTGTGAGAAATTAACATCCAAAACCCGAGGAAACCCTAAACTGGTTCCGTTACTTCATGCGTCCTGGTGTACGTTAATGTTGTGCTTCTAACAATTGCTTTTCTGCTTCAAAAATCATAAAAGAGGAGTTCATTTATATTAGTTAAAAATTTAGGGACAAAAGATGTAAGTCTCACAAACTTTAGTTTGCCACAGTGCTGATTTTCTGAAATCAACAAATATTTGGTGTTTAAAAAAAAAAAAAATCTCATTGTCTTTTGGTTTATGGATTCTCCTCCATCACTTCCTTTCCATCAGACCATGACCAGACAGACCACAGGCAAGTAACTGGTAAATGAAGAGATTTTTACACTGCGCTTTTCTACCTAAGCAGTACTCAGAGGGCTTTAAATGTTGCCTCACTCTCACACACACACACACACTCACACACACACACTGATGGTGGAGGCTGAGATACAAGACACCAGCCTGCTCATCAGGAGGAGTTCGGGGTTGGGAACACTTTGAAACAGTCAGTGGAGGAAGTGAGAATCAGTTACTAATTTTATGGAGAAGAAGCGATGATCAGGTGTTACCAAAATGGTGCTCCCACAGTGTTTGTAAAGTCTACAGTTCCTGATATTTAATTGGTTTATTCTAACGATGTCATTGGTGCTCCTTATCTTGTCAGTCGTAGAAATAGAAGTCGCATCAGTGTAAAATTCTGATCTTCGACGCACGATATGCGACATAAAGTTGAAGTAATTTGAAATGTCATTATTAGCCGTTATAAAACTTAACATCGTTCATCATCGACCTTTCATACGATATTCTCATGGACCTCAACAGGTTGTGATTTACAAGAGTTTTAAATGTCAGTAACTTGAATCCTTTTATTCTTATACATTTCTCATATTATCATCCGTTTTGAAACTCTTTGCTTTCTTCAAAATGTCATTTTATGAGTTCTGGTAGCAGCTCTTGTCTGGTCAATGTCAAGATGATTTTGTTCCGTCCATTTCTGTCCTCACCTGTCTGATCTCGTCTGTTCAGCTTTGGTCCATCTGTGGGTTTTTGTCTCTGTCTGTTGCCCAGCTCTCTGTCCCATCACTTAACGTGTGCTTTCCTTCTGTTTATGTTGCATTTTGCCTCTCTCTCTCGCTCTCTCTCTCTCTTCCACTATTAAAGGAGAAGGCTGGGATTATCCTGTATTTTGCCTTTTTGTCAACAAAATCTGTGGACAGACCAAAACCAGCAATGTGGCGGCCTGCTGTTGAAGGGGCTCAGCAGTGTGTGGAGCCCTTAACCGTTTACATCTGCGCACTATAACACATCACGCAACGCAAGAATGTGGTTCATGACTGCGTTTTTAAAATGTTCAAGTAAGAATAGAGCTCCAGGGCACAGAGACCAAAAGCATTCCACACGGATCTTGTTAGTAAGATCAAACATTGATGACTTTGGACTATTCTAGGAATTTGTTGATAATAGAAAAATAAAGAATATTCCATACCATGTTGAGTCTCTGCTCCCCTCTTCTGTCCTCGCTTTCTCCTGATTTCGATGCACACTGCTAATGTTTTGCCCACCTCCCTCTTGTGTGTGCTGTCTGATAGCGGAGCCACCCTCGCCACGCCCCCGGGACCCACCTGGCAGTATGTACCACCTGTTGTGCCACCTCCTTTTCTTCCTCTCCTCTCTCTTCCTCTCGTCCTCTCCCTCCTTTCCTTCCTCTTCTTCTTCTTCTTCTCCTCCTCTCATGTTTGTGTTTGCGTCTGTGTGCTTCTGACATTTCAGTGCAGCGTTCACACCCTCCCGCTAACATGGAGAAAATGACCCTCCTACATACAGTATATAAACTTTACACTGGTCATTCCATGAATTTACTGATAGACGTGCAACACACACATTTACATTCTCCACCAAACGACCTCACATTTCATCCTTTGAAGTATTTGTGTGTATCCAGGTTATGTCTGTCCTGCTCATATGCCTCTATCTAACTAGGGCAGTGTGCAGTACTGCTCTGTGTGTGTGTGTGTGTGTGTGTGTGTGTGTGTGTGTGTGTGCGCGGGTGTGACTTGTAGTAATGTTGTGGGTAGGGTGACTCTTTGTGACTGTGTGACTGTGAAACAAGGCAGGGACAGTGCTGCTGCTTTCCTGCTTTGAAATAACTATTTTCTTTCATCTACACAACAAAAACCTTTTCTGTCATTTGATGTAACGTTCAGTCTTAAAATCATATTCTTCCGCAATGCAAAACAAAAGGAAACTGGAGAACTTGATGACCCTCCCACTGCCCCACGGGGTGAATGCTCTAGCTCGTGGTCATTTGGTTCAATCTGTTAATGCGACAGACCGTATTCACACGGTGGCCATGTTCCCTTGAGTGGGAGCCCAGAACCCTCGACTAAGGTCGTATCCCAGGCTGCAACTCTTATAAATGTAGGGCATCTGGCAAATGATTAGAACTTCAATGCTTCCCCCTTTGACAAGTCATTGGAAAATGTTAGCATGATCCTGGAGGAATTCAAGCTACGGCAAAGTATTTGACAGATGAGCGTTCTTCTACTGCCTAGCTAACGTTGCCATTGGTGTTGTAAGATAGGAAAAGAAAGGAATAATTTGCATTGTGATGTTGCAGTCAATGGAACATTTTTGAGTGATATACACTCACATGTATTTCTGTGTTTATGAGTACACCCTCACACATGTATGCACAAGTGTTCTTGGTCCAGGGACGCAGAAAGGGAGCCTTTTTTATGGCGCAGAACACTCGACACCAAAGTGCGTGGAATACGCTTTTGTGTTGCACGTATTACACAGATGTGCCGTTCCGGTGAGTCTGTCACACAATGGTAACATACTCCTTTCCTACTGTATGTCAGATGACCAAAAAAACCTGCAACGTTTGCAAGGAAATGGTACGACGCTAACGCTAGCTGTTGGCTGAAGGTAGCACATGGGCTATCAAAAATGTTGTCTTGCCTTCAAAGTATCACCTGTTGTCTCTTCCAGTTTTCCTATCAATATATACAGATTTATGTTATATCGTATAGTTGCTAGGTAACTGGGAAGTGATGCTGATAATTGAGTTTGCTAAATGCCCGACGATGTATGATGTCATTCAGCACTTCCCACCAAGAGTAATATGGCCGCCATGTGACGATTGTCTGTCAGGGATATTTCTCCATTTATCTGAAAATGTGTGGTTTTAAGACTGCATACTAGATAAAATGACTTGATAATATGATTTTTTTTTTTTTCAGTGTTGTGATATCGTTGTCCTTAGATGTAGCCACAGGCTACACTGTGAGATAGGAACAAGAGGAGCGGCACAGACACCCATAATCTGCCCGTTAGAACATCTCATCAAAATGTATTCGGCATACAATGAATTGAAACACAACACATTTGATGTCAGTCTCATAATCTCGAAAGATTCTGTGATTTGGAAACTAAAATCTATTCAAGACAAACATTAGACTCACCTATGCCGTCGCTAGTGACACGGTGACGTGTGCTTGTCTGGTTCTCTATCTCGTCAGTTCCTTCCCCCGTAGCTGTACTTGTCTGTAAGATAAGATACAAGGCGGGGTGAGTGTCAGTGACCTCAAACAGTTGGTCCAAGGATTTAAAGGAATACTCCACTTGTACTCCAGCCTGTGTTAACTGAGTTTTGGGCAGCGGAAGCAAGTTGTGAGCACGACACTGACATAATGAATCTCTTAACAAACAGCTGCTTATCGTACGTCCAGCAGTTACAGAGCGACATCATCATTCAGTCTGTATTTGGTCTCCACCCGAGGGAAATATCTGGCGCTTCAGCTACTAAATGCTCCGCTTTGTTCGCTTGCTGAGGCGAAGCTGCTTTGTGCTGGGCGTGCAGTTGCCTGTTGGGGCTGAAGGAATTCTGTAAGAGTGGCGTTAATGAGCCAGAGCTTTTAAATTGCATCATAAATTGCGAACGTGCTGCAGTAATAACAGATTTATGCAGCGCCTTACCGACTGCTTTCTAGAGAGAGCTTAAAAGGAACAAATGCAACAGAAAACAAGAACCGAAAAAAGGCTGGCGCACATTGAAAAGAGCATGTAAGAGGAGTGTCCCAACATCAATGTTACCCTATGTCACAACTGAAAAAGTAAAAAAAAAAAAAAAAGACTCAAAAAATCTCTTTCAAAACAAAACAAAACACAAACTCAGCTCAGCAAAGCTGCAGCCTTTAGCCTGTAGGCTTAAATCCTAAACAGATGCGACTCGTTGTCAGGTGAGAAGACAACCTGGACCGTGGGACAGCTAGAAATACCAAATCAAGCAGACGTGAGGGGTCCTTTTCAGTCGTGGGAACTCACTGATGTGCAGCGTGCAAGGACTGGACAGGAAAAAACCAGGAAAAGGCCACAGAGAGAGAGAGAGAGAGACGCATTTACATCAGCGATTCACGACAGGCCACACCCAGAGACATCGTACGCTGCCATTTGTCACATTCTTTTATTAAAATGTATTCGTATGATTTTAAATCTGTTAAAATCAATGTACTGGTATGTATTTGAATGCAAAAGAGGTCACACGGAGCGCACGTTGAATAATCGCCTGACTTTTTATGACTAAAGCCCCCACGGTGTGGTGGAATGGGCGGAGACCAACATGACAATCATCTCCACTATCATCTACGCTGTAAACTCCAGTTGCTCGGAGAATTTCTCCTGAGGAAAAGCAGCCGGACCTGGTTCAGTCGATTCTCCGTGATGACTGATCATTTGCTCTGTATCTGCAGGACGTTTGTGTGGAAAACCATTGCTCCATCACCTCCATCAGCTGTACAAATGTGTCAGTTTGTCGGTGTTTACAAGATGTCTGCCGTCTTCAGGCGCTGCGAAAAATCACTTAAGGCAGGTTTAAAGTTTTGAGTATCAGGCAGCCCAGTTTTTTTGTCACTTAAGGAAAAAGTTCAAGTTTGTCCAAACAAGAAGGTGCATGACCCTCTCTGATTGGCTGGAGACCGTGAGGCTACATCCACACTGATGAGGTTTAAAAAGCTCAACTTGAACTACATTCACCCGAAGGCTAAACACACAGACCTTTTAAAACTCACCCGGTGTGTGGAAATTGGCAAATGGAGGGTTGCTTTGTTGTGCGGACGCTGTGGAGGTGTAAAACCACAGACCCCTGAACACTATCATGTGGTCAGTGACATCATCGCATGACTCTTCTCCATGAAGGAAAAAGCTGACCTCAGCATTGAGTGTCAGAGGTTCGTTTAACGGGGATAACCAGCAAAAGGCATTGCAGATTGCCACCCCTACTTTGACTCACTCTTTTAACAAATCAGACCAGTCATCGCCAACGTCCAGATCGCATTCAAACACCGCCACACTGTTTGACTTTGAAAAATCGGCCCTTCAGCGCGTGCTCTTTCTTTGCGTTGCTACGGTTGTCCAGTAGATACAGCTCCCAGGAGAGGTTGAATATGTCAGTGTATTTGCTTTCCGACAACCAAACTGAGAGGGTAATGACTGGACCCTCTCAACTGACTGTCCAAGCAAAGAAATCCCTGGTGTGATTTTTTTTTTCTCTCTCTAAGGTATCCTCTGCAACTGACCACAGAGAGATGCCGCTTCTCGTTCACACCGACCTGCCCCCGCCCATCTCTCATGAACGTTCATGGGATACACCATTGGTTTTCGGGTGTATTCTGATTCCGAGCTTGTGCGGACGGTGATTGTATTCATCTCGAAACCGTTTTAAATGAAACCTTGCTGGTGTGGATGAACAGTATCCGGTGGTGGTGGTGGTAGACTCAGTGCTGCCACCTGTGGACAAATGCTTTAATGCAGCTGTTTTTCGGATCAAAATCTCAGACTAATCTCTAAGCCTCTTTTTATCTTGTGTCAGTATTACAACTGTCTGCCAATGATGGGTTTGACGGATGAGGAACTGACATTAAGATCCCTTCCTACGCCGTCCACAGCCTTGATATGCGGCTCTGTGCTGCGGGATCAGAGTGCTGACTGGTACTTAAAACGCTGGGTTTATGTGCAGTATTCCTTTGAATAAAACGTGTTGATTGGCCATTCTTTTTTTTTTTTAATGAAATCAACACTTCTAACTTAATTGAAAAGCTGCCTGTCCAAGTGTGCCATCACCCCGCCTCTTCTTTGTTCAGCTTACAGATCTGTAACTGTAAGTATTGAAGTTCAGTTTCACGTTAATTCTTCTCGAACCTCTCGAACATCTGTGCCTGGAGAAGAACGGCGTGACACAAAAGGTTGCCTTGCACTGCGTCTTTTGTGTGTTGTGATTATTTTTGTGATCCAGTACAAGTGGTTTGGGTCCAACTACCACCCACCCACAAGCCTCTAGTCCGCTATCTCCTCACTCGTGTCTGTGTTTGTTTCTCTCTCAGCCAATAGTTGATCTCAGTCCTATTAGACGCTCCGCATCCTCACTGACGCCACAGCACCACCAGGAGGTTGGGTTGAGGGAATATAATCTGGAACGGCCTGGCCTGGCCCAGTCCTCCGCAGCGCCAGGGCATGTCCAGGGCCAGGACAGAGCCCACCACCATCACCACCACCACCGCTGCCATCGACGCAGGGACAAGGACAAAGACAAAAAGCAGAAGTCTCTGGATAGAGCTGCATCATTGCAGCCGTCCAGCACCGTCGGTGAGAGAATGAAATCAGCTACTATGTTATGTAGCAATCCGTAATTGTTCTCATCTGATAGAATGGCAGTCATTCGGTTGGAGCAGGGGTTCCCAAACTTTTTCACAGCCACGTACCCCGTCAGACACCTGACCTCCAGCCATGCACCCCCTACTCCCGCACACACAAATAACCTGTCTGTAAGGGTTAAGGGACAAGGGTGTGCACGAGAGGATGCGCGTAAGGCTGCAATATCTGGCTGAATTCGAGAAAGTCTGAGTCTTAAATCTGTCTCCACACAAAGTCTCGCACTGTATTTTGTTTTCATACTTGTCAGATGTTGATGAGGAAGCAGGCACATCTGTAAACGGATGACGTATCCAACAGTCTGAGCTGTCTGATTCGAGGCAGTGCCTGCGCGGCGGTGCAGCCAGCTCACCGAGGGGCGCAGTTACCTCCTGTTTCATGCTGTCTGTCGGGCAGAGTTCATTTGCGCACAAAACTTCATGCAGCGTGGGAAAGACCTCTGTGTTGTTCTCCGTCCAGTTTAACCAGAGGTTCAACTTTTTTATCATGGCTTCAACTTCATCTCGCACGTGGAATATGGTTGCTGAAACCTTGTAGTCCAAGATGAAGTTCGTTCAGGCGAGGAAAAAAATATCGGACCGATAACCCAGGCACGGGAGTAACTCTTCATCGTGCAGATGCTCAGACAAATGAAAGTTGGGATCCCTGAAGAAAATCTTGAGGTCATCTTTGAGTTCAAAGAAACGCGTTAATACTTTGCCTCTTGATAACCAGCGCAGTTCAGGGGCCTGGCTTTCACAAAGGTCACCATTTTCACTGTTGTGTCCAAAACATTTTTCAGGCTGGCAGGCATTCCCTTGACAGCCAGGTGCCCCTCAGTGGATGCTGCTGTGAATCCAAGTGGCCGCAGGAGCAGCCTCTTGCACGCGTGTTACGACTCCGCTGTGTCTCCCGGTCATGGCCTGTGCGCCATCGGTACAGATGCCAACACATTGTGTCCATCCGGTCCTTTTGATGTCACAAAAGTGTCCAACATTTTGAAAATGTCCTCTCCAGTTGCCCTTGTTTCCAAAGATTTACACCAAAACTATGCGGGCCACGCCTTCATCCAACAACACAGTTTCTCGGCGCATCAGTGGCTTGGCAGAGGACGTTTTAAAACAGCTACCACATCGAGTAGGAGCCAGTGGATTTTACGCCCCACAGCTGGATGAGTCGACAGATGTAGCCGGCCTGGCACATGTCCTGGTTTATGTGCGATACATTCATGAGGGGACTATTAAGGAGGACATGTTTTCTTTAAATCTCTGGAAACAAGCGCGACTGGAGAGGACATTTTCAAAATGCTGAGGTTGTTTCTCTGCTCATCGCTGCATGCTTTTCCGCATCCGGAGGCTCTGCATCCGACTCCTCACGGCTGTCCGTGGCTATGCTCTCAGCTTGACAGGCCACAGGTGCATCGCTAGCATCCCGGTCAAAGGAAGACGTTGAAGGTGAAGAAGAACTGGGGATGTTGTTGCTGGAAAGTGCACCTTTGACTGTGGGCTGACTGGTAGCAGCAGTGGATGTCCCTCTGGAAGGGACCATTTATCCCTTTTTAGCCAGTTAGCAGGTTAGCTTGGCGGCAGGCAACGTGTTTATATTGGCAGTGCAATGAATTCACTGGACTAGAGGTTCGCCCATACATGTCTATGCATGACAGTGTGTGAACAGGCACTTATTCATCCACCAGTTTCAAAATGTAATGAGGCTCTTTGCAAACCATGTTTTTGTTTTTGTTGGGTTTTTGTCTTCATTTTTTCACGTACCCCTGGGGGTACGTTTACCACAGTTTGGGAACCACTGGGTTAGAGAAAAAAACAAAACCTCAGCATGAGCATTGCGTGGGCAAGCTGAAGCGTCCTTATTCATTTCTGTAGATTGCTGCAAACACTGAGGATTGCTGCAACGTGCCACACACATGTTGACGTGGAAAAAAGCCACATTTAGATGGAATGGAAAAACTTTAAATACAAATAAATCTGGAAAATACTTCAAACAGGAGGTATTTCTAGAATTTCTAGTGTAGCCGTGAATGAGAAACTCGGTGTAAAAAGTCACAGATTTAACTTGGAAACCGCAAACTGCAGAGAGAGCACAGATGAGAGTTGACATCAGGTTTTCTGGGAGTTTATTCCTAATGCTGGGGGGGGGCAAAAAAAACCCCCATCAAAACAAAATGCTGCTGAAACAGAATAGAAACCTGCCCGAGGTTTGAACTGTGCCGTGTGCCAACTCCCAGACCAGAACTGAACAGGTCGGATCCGTTTTCTCATTCCAGACACAACTTTTTAGACCAAAATCATTGCAACAGCAATCGTCAGCTCTTAACTGGTAGTCACTGAGATGTTCTCCTCTCACTTGGAGGTGATCAGAGGCTGGCCTGCATGTCTGCCGAGCGCATGACAAGCAGCTGGCGTGACGTGAGTGACACGGTTGTTCTGTGCACCTACTCAGGTTTGTGTGGGACTAAAGTTCAGCTCGCCTGGATCTGGGGGTCACTTGCATAAAGAGGAACTATATTATTGGCCTCCATGAACAGATTGTCACCCAGACAGTTTTCTAGTGGCCCACTTTGAGACCTGAGGAAATAGAAAAATACATGTTTACAGGTCCTACTGTGTCACGTCACAGCTGAAAATTGAGATTCTTTATGCGGCGCCTGTGAATCAACACAAACCATCTATGGACTCATGGAACAGGGAAGTGATTTTTACCTGCAGGCTAACGAGCTGAACTTACAGTGACGTAAGAGGCTCTTACAGGCGCGTCACATCAGACACAGCGTGCTCTTCCTCTTGCTGATAAAAGGAAGACTATGAAGTAGCGAGAGAGGGAAAACTGTTAAATCAGAGAGCATATTAGCGTAGGTACAACACACCGTTCCTGATACAGCGCAGCGCCCAGATTGACACGATGTTTTATGGAGTGACAAAGACGAGGCGCCAGGCTTTCCCTCCAGATCATCTGGATGTCCTCAACCAGCTTCAGAAATTCTCCACGCGATTAAAGTTCCCTGATGGGGTGATGCTGATGAAGGAGTTTCTGCTGCGCTCAAACCAGGCATTCTCCATGGCAGCTTGTCCATCTGATCAGAGAGCAGCGAGAGCTCTCAGAGGAAAATCTGCTCCACTCGGATTATTTTCTACTTTATCAGTCACTTTCTTTGTTTTCCTCTGAGCTCAGCGTTCATAGACTGTACCTGGTCAAACACAGAACAGAGCCAACCACGAAGAGTGTTTCACAATGTCTGGTAAACAAATGAATATAATAATGATGAATGGTGATGTCTTCATTATGTAAATAAACTGGTCTACAAGACTGAGATTCAAAATGGCGTCTGCAACCTGTGGCTGAATCAATGACAAAGTAGCTGGCAGGTCTTTGCAGGTTGATTTTGTGTTGTGTGCGGTACGGAACTCTGAACCGGTGTCACCCGCGATGATGTTTTCAGGTGTAAACAGTCTCTGAGCCGTGTTTGGAGCGCGCCAGTTGACCAGTGAGAGCCTCAACGCTGCTGGCAGGCTGCTGTTTGTTTTTCATGTTAACGCTGGGTGGCAGCAGCTGGTCTTTATTGCTGAGATAGAAGGTCGCAGCAGACAGCCACGCACCCCCCCCCCCCCCCAACACACACACACACACAAATTTATGGCTACTTCTGGGTGAGGCAGCCGAACATCGAGCAGCATCTTCATCCTTTAAAGTGAGAGAAACAGCAAGAGACAGGAAGTCTTTCTGGAGGAAGAGCCGAGCCATCAGGATGATGAATGGGCCTACGTGTCTGTGTGTCTGTCATTGGGTTTCAATCTTCAACACTGGAATCATTCCAGTGTTGAAGATTGCGACCACCACCATCACAGGGCTTTGCTTTATTCTTCACAGTTGAGTCATTTGCCTTTTATCATGGGGGGGGGGGGGGGGGGGGCACGACATGTTTCAAAATGCACAAACAAAATGGATCACATTTTCATCTGTATTTTATTAATCAGCAGATTCTCACAATCAGTCCATCTTTTCAAAGTGATTTCATGAAACACTTGATTTACTGTGTCAAAGATCACAAGCATTAAACAAACTCCAATTGCAGCAAAGGGACTGGAACTCCTGCCCCTCAATCCGTTTTCCGTCTCCTTCATGTTCTCATCTCCTGCTCTTCTTCATGTACCGGCTGTCTGTTTCCTTGTTGCTGTCCCCAGGTTCCTTCACTGACCCCTCGGCTGAAGGTTTGTCCCGAGAGCGAGCGAGGGAGCGGGACCGCAGCCGGCCTCATGAAAGACGGCACCACTCCTCGGCAGGGGAGAAGCAGCGCTACTACTCCTGTGACAGTTACGGTAGCAGGGAACAGTGCCACGCCAAGTCAGCCGGTCCGAGTCGATCCACGTCTCCAGGAGAGGGACACGATGCTGGTTTCCTCAAACAAGTGAGTTCCAAGCTGACCTGTCTTCAGGTAACAATGTCTTGGTTTCTGCTCCAGCTCACTGGAGGCGGAGGGGCTCAGCAACACGATTGGCCCCTAACTTCCTTCCTGTCTGTCTTCACGTGTGCAGGCCAAATCAAACCATCTTGACTTGACTTTCCAGTTAAAGTTGCAGCCCAGCTCTTTGAGAGCAACTTAAACCAAGGAAACTTACAATGAGGGAGCCTGTTGTGCCTCATCAGGATTTAAACGGGAAATGAACTTTTTCCTTTTGTCAGACGCATCGTGGTGTTGATCAGGATACGTCCTTTGCCTCATGTATGCGGGGATAAAATCTCTCCATACGTCTGAGTTATTGTTTTTGTTTGAGGGCCTCCAATTCAGCCCTCATGGCCTCGGCCGCATGTACCAGCTCCCTCTTCCTGGTGAACTCCTGGAGGAGCTCCTGGTGGGCGGCCCAGCACTGCTGCAGCTCCTGTTGGAGGACAGCACTCTTCTCCCTCTCCTCCTGGATTATAGCGGTGAACTTATCGTAATTTGACCGATAAGCCGCTTTCAGCTCCATGAACTTGGTCGTGAGTCTTGAGAAGGACCTGTCATGTTGGTTGCTCCTCCTCTGAGCGGCGCGTTCTCGCATTTGGAGGACTTTATAGTCAGACGTCCTTGCCAGCATCTCCAGCATCTTCTCTGTCTCACCCAACTTGATGAGATCTTCATTCACTTTCCTTTGGAAAGCCAGCTCCTTCTCGTATTCACCGATGCTTCTGGTCAGGGCTTCACTTATTTTGTGGGCCTTGTGCATGTTCTCCTTCTCGTGCTGCAGTTGCTGCTTCAGCTGCTGGACTCCCAGCTGAAGAGCACGGTTCTGCTTCTTCCTGCTGTCGTCCGAACGGATGAGAGCCTCATTCACGTCCTTGTGGTAAACCAGCTCCTTCTTGTACTCATTCACATTCCTGGTCATGGCTTCACACATCTTGTGGGCCTTCTCCGTTCTCTCCCTCTCGTGCTGAAGTTGTTCCTTCAGCTCCTGGACCTCCAGCTCAAGATCATGGTGCTGCATGAAGGCCTCGCTCTGCACCCGATTCTTGGACCTCTCAATCGTCAGCTGCTTTGTCAGTCTGACCACTTGTCTGCGAAAACACTCAATCACCTTTTTTTGCTGGTCTACTTTGGCATTGAGGACGGCTGCATTGTCCTCAGCATCTTGCAGTCTGACGGCCAAATCCAGTCTGTGGACCTCCATCTCTGTATTTCAAATTGCGAATGCAGCGTTTCGATGTGTTCAGGGTTTTTCTGTCAGTCCGTTTTTGATGGTTTTCTTAAATGGCTGACACAAACTGCCGGTCTTTGTGATGTCATAATGACATCATGACTGGCTACATTCACATCACAGAGATGAGGGACAGGCAGACAGACTTCTCTGATGACATCATAGAGATGAGAGACACACAGACGGATGGCTCTGATCCCATTAAAAATGGCTCCCAATGCTCTGGTGATGGAGCAGCGCCGCCGTGAGGCTGAATGTGGGCCCTTCAGCTGCACCACCTCGACTGCTCCTCCAGTCATGAACGTGTTTGTCTGCTCGTTGCTGCAGCTGAATGTTTGAGCGTCACTCGCTGTGCAGGAGTTTGACATCAAATGAAAAGACAGAAAGAATCAGTGACCGATGTGCCCACTAAAAATAGGACTTCAAGGTTCAGGCCGACCGCCGCCGTTTGTGACGAATTTTAGAAGCTCACCCACTCCGATGTTCAGCATCCGTATTGACATCATTTAGCTGTAGGAGACGGTTTGCTGACACCAGTTCATCTTACAAAATTAAAGAATTTGCCAATCACACAAAATATTCTTGGTTTTTCTTTGTTTCTTTTTTAACCACCGAGGTGAAGCAGCTTGTACTTTAAAGCAATGCTTCACCCAAAAAGAGTGCTGCACCGGAGGCCTCGGGGAGCTCAGGACATGTACTCATGACTGGAAAGGTGTAAAAGTACAGGTGAAGTATTACCTTCAACAGCAGTGGTACAGTTTTACAGTGTACTCAGGGAGTACAATGGAGAACTACCTTTTAGCTTGTGAGGTCAGTTTCAGCCTTTGGAAACCAGAAAAAAACACAACAACAACAACAACAACATATGTTGGGGTGTGAAGTCCTATTTTCTTTTCAAACCCTCTGTTTGTGTCCATCAAAATGAAAAATGACTCTCCTACCACTGCCCTTTGTCAGTTTGCTGCAGGTCATCCTGTTTACTGTGCATCCAGATGTGGACGTGTTCTTTGACAGTAATTTGGGAACTTTCACATTTTGTAGCATTTTTAGTTCTTCTCCCTGCCTCTCTGACTTCCTGCTCCCTCTCCCTGTGCCCTCAGCATGGTAGCACTGTGGTTAAAGGCGTCCCCGCGACTGCTCCCTCTGGCTCCAGCACGCCTGGCCGTGGTCGCAGGCAGCTCCCACAGACGCCGCTCACTCCTCGTCCCGCTGTGGCCTACAAGACTGCCAACTCCTCGCCTCTTCCACCCGGTGGCAGCGCTGTGGTGATGGGACACCAGAGCCGTTCCAGCCGTGGCCTTTCGGAACAGGAGCGCTCGCGTGGTGGCCCTGATGAGTCCTCAATCCCCGTCACTCGTATCGGTTCAGACCCTCACTTAAACCGGCAGCCACAGGGTGCCCCTCAACAAGCTCTCTTTGAAGAGACAGAGGATTTCCAGGATGCCGTGAGCAGCCAGGTAGGGGGACTCCCCGCGGGGGCCGCCACCTCAGCTGCAACGTCAGCGTCACATGGAACTGCTTCTGTGCCCGTCACAGCGGCCGCCACACAGGGCCGGGCAGAGATGGTACCCAACGGGTACCACTTCACCCTCGGGGTCAACTCTGCGTCTAGTAGCAGAGGAACAGGAAGTCTCAGGGAGCGGGAGGACGAGGACTGGTGCTAACAGGACAGACACCTCGGAAGGCTGTCCTGTTCGCTGAGGGGAGTGCAGCTCGTCCAGGTGATGCGCCAGGTGAGAGTGCTGTTAAAGGGGATCAGAATCATTCCAGCTCTGTAGTTTTACTCTCCTTTTTTAACGCAAAAAAAACTCTGTAAGGAAAGAAGACAATGGTGACTTTTTCTACCCCTTTACTTGCACTGAAGCGATAGCACATTTGAACACCCTTAGGTCTCTTGCCTTGGCCAGTAACGTCGGTGTTGGAGCAGAAGACAAAAAGCCAAAATCTCACTGTCAGCTGTGTTGAAGACCCGTCTGAATGCCTCATTCTTGGTCTACATGGACGCTCACGCTGCTTTTCTGTTGGTTTAGGATTTATTTTCAGAGTTTCATCATTTACCCAAACTTATTCCATGGAGAAATGATTACAGGATTAAGGGTTATCACCGGTTTAGCCAAATTATCACTGACCAGAACAGTTCATAAAAGAATAGACGTCATGTAAACTCTTTGCCACGCCACCAGGCCAGGAGCTCAGCCATTCATGTGACAGCTGTCACCTGAATGAGGTTCGGATGGTCACATTTTGGGGAATTGTACAAGATGATTTTGGTTGTTTGTTTATTTTGTGTTTCTTTGAGTGCACATAGGGACCAGAACAACGGTTTTCTTTATGTGGCTGAAAACTAAGTGCCTCGTTTTCCAAGATGTATTAAGAAGCAGTCTGGTTTCGGTTCAGATGGACATGAAGAATAGGACGCAAGACGGAAAATAAATGAGCAGAACGGAACTGTTTGAATCTGGTATCATGGACAGAATGCAAAAAAAACAAAAACAAAAAAAGACCTTTTGTACTGAATCTTGTAGTAGGTACAGATCCAAAGTAAGCAATGTAGTGCATGCCAGGGTTTTGAACTTGTCAAAAAAAAAAAAGTTTCTGTACTTTTGGTTCAGGGTGTGTGGTAAACATTTGCCTTTCACTGTCAAATATACTGCCAGTTGGTAGAAAATGGCCTCTGAGTGGGGAAAAGTGCCATTTTTCTAATTTCTAACTGAATCTGAAACCATTGCCTCGTTTAGTGTAAATGATCACCCCCCCCCCCCCCCCCCGTCCTCTCAGAGCAGTATTGTGTGAGGGTTTGTAGGCAAGGTGACCTGTTTGTGTATTCACAGGTACAGTAAGGAGTTGTGTAGTTGCTGCTGACTGTTGACTCAAAGTAGGGCTATGCAACAAGACGACACTTCATCTGCCCTGTAGCATCACCCTCTGGAATGTCCAGGTTCAGGCTTTACATTTCTTTATGAAACCTTGTAAATTGTAAATTATCAGAGGTTGTACAGGGAACTGAGACACCAATGCTAGCAGAGCTGATCTTTATGTGAACCACAGGGCATTTGGAGGTTTGCAAGTTTCCTGCATGACACCTACCAGATATAAACACCCAAATATAAAACTGTTCTCTCCAGACTTGGGTCAAGTTGTATTTTGTACTGAGTTTCAGTGTTGGCTTTTGTTTTCTTTTATCGTTGGGTTTAATCATAAAACAGCTGGAAAACACATTTGAGTGGTGACTCCAGTGTTTCTACAGGCCCAAAACCATCATCGTGATTCCAGTAGTTCCTTGAAAGGTGTTTTGTTTTGTTTTTTTTGTTTTTTTTACAGATTCTGGATCCAGGAGGAAAAAAAATCCCATTTTTGTCACGAGTGACGAGAGTTACTGTCATATATTTATCGCTAAACAGAATAGTTTTGCAATGAAAGAATCCTGATCAATGACTGCAGCTCTATCAAACAGGTTTTCAATATACACCACTGAAAATGTCTAACGTTGACCCCAGCTTCTGCGTGCCTTCATTTCAAACCTTCATGTGTTGATTCCACAGTACAGACACAAAAGTGAGAGAGATCGCTAAGCTGCAAAAATCATTTTTTTTTGGGGGGGGGGGTGTCACAGTTGCAACAACTCCTAGGTTCTAGCAGTGGTGTAACCCCCCCCCCCACACACACACACACACACACACACACACACCCACACCCACCCCACCCCCTTACTGGATCGGTGTGATCAGGTTGGTGTTCAGCAAAGACAAACCCTTTAAAACCTGGAAGACAGCGATGGCCGCTTCACTCTTGATTTTCAAACTGGGACCTCATTCCCAGCTGCTTGGGGTTGCTGCCGTTTACTCTGATTACCAAGTATTTCACAACCGTGCCAGTTTCAAATAAAACACGCAGCGTTACATTTTTGCTGGATTCCAGTCCTTCAGTGAACTGGGAGTAGTGGAACTGCTTAAAACGCCTGACGTGCTCTAAGTCGCCTGTGAAAATGAACCCCAGTCAAACCAGCGCGAGCCTGATTGTCCCGACAAGTTCCGTCTTCAGGCTTCCTGCCTACAACTGCAGTCGGCACCTTGGAGTTACAGGTTAAAGGTGAAGCTCCCTCAACGTTGGTCAGATGACGACTCAAGTCACCAATAAAACTTTTAAAAGAATGCCTTTAAAATGTGGCTTGTGAACTCTGCCCCCCCCCACCCCAATCAAAGTAAAGACGGCACGTGTGTACGCTACCATGTCTGTTGGTACGAGGAGCTGTCGCTGCTCAGTTCCTTGTCCAGGCAAGTGGCTGAGCATGCGAAGTATTGATTGGTTTAATTCACTTCCTGTCGTTTGTTGGATGGATCTCCAAGGAGGTCTCCCGGTAGTAGAGGACGTCGGGGAAGCTCAGACAGTTGCTGGTTGTCCCGGAGTCTTGAACTGTTTTTGTAAGTTCACATTCAGTGTTGATCACTGCAGGACATTTTCAGACTTCCAACCTGAAAAAGAAACAACAAAAAAACAACTGCCAAGTCTCCCTCCTGGTCCGGTGTCCCCCTGTCCCCCTGTCTCCTCTGGACAAGTTTTGTTTGCATGTTTTGACAGGAAAAAAAAATGTGCATGTGAAAAAAAGGAGGCATTGTTTTACTTCATGAAGTCCACGATTTGTAAGATTTGTTTCCTGGTTGTTTTTCTGATCATCTAAACACACGACGTCGGTGTTTCAGGTCAAAGAGCTTGAATAAGGTTCTCTCACTGAGTGGAGTGGTTCTGGAGTGGCTGGTTCCTTCGCTGCCTGATCTCTGACTCGACTGCAGTCAACTCAACTGTACCGATAGATTTTGTATGAATATAAATCCTTGAATAAAGAAGTATGGTTATGACGTTGTAGTGAGTAGATTTCTGGAGATTAAGTACAGAAGTTTAATCCAAACTGCTACATTAAATAAAAAGTCTGTTGAATCAGATATCGAATCTGTGATGCTTTTCTCTAAAGCCAATTTGATCCCAACGAGGAGGAAGGTCGACTGGGATTATTCATCTTCAGTAGGATTTTCTAGGCTGCAAACCCCAAAAAACACCAACGGACGCTGTAGACTTCCACAACAGGAGCTTACAGGGCAGGGCTAGGAAATGAACGATTGTCATCCATCTTGTGTGAGACCTAATGAGCCGCGGGGACTCTGATGGATGAGCAGGAAGTCACGCTAGTCAAACAGTTTATGTTCCCGTCCCTTTGATTTTCCTGCTGCTCGCCTTATTATTTAAAAAAAGATTTGTCCGTTCTGATTCGGAGTACGTTTGGTGCGAGTACAAGTACACCTGTAAAAACCTCGCTGACAGTAGTTTGTTAAAGGAAGTTTGATCCGCCTGTGTGCTGCAAACTTAGCAGGCGTGGCTAGAAATGATGTCAGCGTCTGGTCGGCCAAGCCAGAGGAGAGGACAGCCTCAGCAGACAGAGCCACTGTCTCTCACCCTGGCTGGATTACAGGCAACACTTCCCACCTGACCTGCTCTCGTTCCATCGTGCTTGCAAAACAACAACAAAGGAAACAGCAAAGGAAGGTTTTCTCAAATTGTAATTCTGAGTTGGGTCACGAGATGCACCAAAGCCCAAGTTCTCTAAAAAACAAAACCCAGCTGTCTTCAGAAACACGAAGGCAACCAACGCCCACAGCTACGCTTCAGGGCTGCTGCGCTTCTCTGGAGTGACTGAAGATGAAGCAACAGTTTGACCTTTCACGCTTTTTCTCTTCATCACTGGCACGGCGTCAGTTTCTGGAGGTCGTCATGACACGCTTGCTGCACTCAAACAGTTGCCATGGAAACAAAACTTTGCTCCACTTTGCTTACCTGTTCTCTCTCGTGCATGCACTCAAACACATTTAGGTCTAAAGTCTCAAACCCTGGATTCTGACTTTCAATGGTAAAACCCTATCAGAACCAGTAAGGAGCTCCGCCCCTTCATTCTGCCCTCCATCTCTGGAACTGAGCTGTCCCTGTGTTCCTCAGGAACGCCAACCATGCACGCCATTGTGCAACACTCGCATAGACGTTGTACAAACATTCACTCGGAGTCGGCGCATCATCGAATATACACAGGTTTTCTTCTTTCTCTCAAGTGTCCGTTGGCTTCAGGTGACATCATCCTAAACTGGAGGAATGATGAAGGTCAAGCATGTTTTTATACCAGGGTCTGATCCTGGAACCTTCATGAATCCATCACACGTCACATTCAGTCAGTAAAGTCAGTTTTGGTCTGAACGAACCTCTCCCGTGATGGGTTGTGTTTGACAGTGAAATGCAACATTTGTTGGGAGCTGGCAGTTCTGACTCGCTCTCCAGCTCTGCTTCCTGTCTGAAGACTGCGTTTAGGGTTTCAAATTTCAGAACAAATGAATGCATAAGAACGTGTGGGACCCTGGGCCTTGGTTCTTGTTGCGGTTTCAGGAATCACAAGCTCCGTTTCTTCCTGGTCCTTCTGAGTCCTGCTCTGATGAGGGGCTCGGAAAATCAGACGTGCTCTGGTCCACTTGTTGTCACAGGAGATGACGGGACCCTGATCTTGATCCTGGAGGGCTTACAGGATGCAGCTTGGATGGTCTGGTGGAAACTCCACACTTGATTTATGGAGTTTCCTTTTAAGGGTCTTGCAGGATGAGCCGGTTCCGTGGCTTCAGGGTCCGTTGTCTACATCCACATTGTTCTTCAGAAAAATATCTCCCTGCATGTTTGCCTTTGTTTCTCTTCACAAAAATGTGGCAGTAAAGATTCACTGCTGCTGAGATGTCAGGAAATGATTTCTGTAAGATAAAGACTGTATTGTTGCTGTTAGTTCGTACCACAAAATTTCCCAAAACAAAAGATCAAATTCTCAGAGACGGAGATCTCAATTAAAGTTTTCCTTGCAGCAAGGAGTCCAGGCGAAGGTCTGCATCTGCACTGAACAGTCTCAGTGTCTTCCAAACTTATACATGCAAAGTTCCTCCTCTCAGTAGCTTTCCATCACACCTTTGTTCTTCCCTCTTCCACCAAGGACAGGTGGGGGGGGGTGCGTTGACTCCCCACTGTCCAGGGCCTCTTCTTACCTCAGGAGTGAAAACACAGTCTGGTACAACCTGCACAAACCTCATTACTTTGCTCTCAATAAAAGTTCCAACACTGTCATGCTAGTCTACATCAGGCTAAAACTTCATGACAATAAAAACATAAATGCTATAAAACATAAATGTGTCTCTACATATTTTCTAACATTCCCTCCTGTTTAGCATGAATTTTAGCCGTAGCATCACCAGTCACTTCTTCACATCAGTATGATACCTCTTCTCTTGACATTCATTATTAACGTCATATTGAACTTCAAATGCAAAGTAAAATTGGAATCTGGAAAAGTGGGGGAAAAAAAAAGGAAACATCAGCAATAACAAAGAAACACGTCTTTAATCAGTGGTACAGTGTACGCAGGACTAAATGTCACAATATTCAGGATCAGACATGGGAGGTGCACTGGGGACCGGTTTGTATTGAGCAGCGGGAGACATGAAAAACAGCTGTGTGGAAACCTGGGTTGAGACCATACGGGTCATCATGTCTCTCAGGCAGGGCAGAATGCAGGATGTGAATGAACAGAAGAGCAACAACACGACGAGAACGGGTGTCAGACATTTAAGGAGCACTTGTTGCCAGGAGCCAGAAGTCAGCCAAACCAGGAAGTCACCTTTAGCCACATCCCCATCAATCGCATCTCGCAGAGCAGTCAGATTTGCCATTATCTGGTGTGTCAGGCCTCCATCTGCATCATTAGCTGGAATGAAAGAACAGCATGCCACACCCACAATAGCACAGACACCACCTACTGATGCTGACAGCTGATCTCACATGAGGAGGTCCTGCAACTCCATCAGTCTCAAGGCCTGCGTCTCTTCACGCACTCCAGTCCAGGCCTTGAGTGACAGATTGACAAAAGATCCAAACCTGTAGTCCAGTGTCTCTGTCCGCAGCATCTCCTTACCAACACCAGGCCATGGGAAAAGTGACAAAATGACCTTCTGACCGTCAAACCACAACTTATGGTCAGATGGGACGTCAGTTCCCCAGACAGAATCATGTCTCTGAAAGGAACGTCGAGTCCTACAGCTCAGGACAGTCGAGGTGTCAGAGGCCACAATGAAGGACTGGTCAGAGGGAATGACAGCCACACAGAGGCCAGAGCAACCAGGCGGCAGGCAGGTTGTTTCCAACAGTCTGGTTTAAGAATCGTGGTGAACCAGCAGAAGGTAGGACATGGGGAGACAACGCACTGTCATTCACCAGTTATTATATTATATTTATATTATATATAAATTTATTTTTATTTATATTATATTTTATATTATTATTATTATTATTATCATTATTATTATGACTGAGCTTGCCTGGTTTCCCTGTCTTATTGTAAGAATCAAATACTAACTAACTGACCTCAACTAGTCTTCGTCGGCGTTCCCGGGCTCACCAGAGCTCCCCCCATGGTTACCGCACATGAAAACAAAAAAGTGGTATTGTCTGTCCAACACCCGCAAGCTTTCTTAGCCAGGCATGATTGTCTCTTCTCCTTTTTATTTATTTATTTTTTTTAAGCAAACACTACTTTAGTTTTCAGTAATTTCCTGATTGATGTCTGGGAAGTGCTGAATTAAAAAAAAAAGACAAATAGAAACAGTGCTGCTGAGGGTGGGAGATATGGCACTAATGGAGGGGGATATATAAATACTAATTTAAAATACAGGGATCTAAATATAAACAGGATGTACATGTAAACAGTTGAGGGATATTTCAAACATATCAATCATTTTTTCACTGTTTTATGAGCAATTTTTGCAAAATTTGGAGCATGGAAGACAGAATTGACTTCGGAACACATCCCTCCTGTCGACACGCGAGCCAAAGCGTGGGTCACGTGCGCAGCCCAGGAGTAGAGTGAGGAAGTGAGGCAAATTTTGCCATCAGAGGCTTACGTGTGGTTGTTAGTCCAGTCACTGGGTCAGTCACAGCAACTGGAATCGTCAGCTCCCCGTTAGCGCTTCTAACTGAGATAGCGTCACAGGACAGCTTTACTTTTGGAGGGAGGTTATTCAGACAGGAGCGTGCAGCTCCAGAGTCGCAAAGAAACTCTACGTCACTGCCTGCTACAGCCAGAATGATCAGAGGCGAACTAGTTTGACTGCAGTATGCATTGAATACTTCCAGTGGTGGTTCAGGGACATGTCTTCGTCAATGAGTCATTGCTTCCTCCAACAGCCTCGTCTGTTCATCCAGGATTTTCTGGTCTGTCGGGGAAATGTCACTGCCGGCTCGTCATGTTGACTTATTTTGACTTGTATCGTGATCTCTTGAATCGTAATCAGGGTGACCGCGTCTGCGGTAAGATCCACGTTCATGGTCATCTTCATATCTCTGTCTTCTCTTTTTACGTGGACAGTCTCTGGCAAAATTTCCAGGCCGACCACAAGCACAACACACTTCTTCCTCCCTGTCATTCTGTTGTCCATAATTGTCACCTGCCTGATCCCGTCTACGTGGTTCTCCACTACCTCTTCCTAGGCCTCTACCTCCACCTCCGCCTCTCTGACTGTGATGAGGCCGTCTCTGTTCAGGAGCACGGCACAAGATTTCTTCAGAACCTAGGAAAACCTGAACAGGCTGCTGTTTTGCCTTTTCTTCCTTTACCTTTTCTTGTTGAACATAAACACGGATTGCATGACGCAGACGATTGCAAAAAACATTCTCATCACACGTGGGGAGATCAATGCATGTGGTTTCAACAGTTTGTCTCACCTTTGGGTGGACTGCATGCATGATAGCATGTTTATGGAGCTGCAGTCTGGCAGGGTCATCTGCAGTCAGACCACTGTTATGTGTGAACGACTGATTAAATCTGTGGAGCCAATCTTCGCATGACTCCTCCGGTTTCATTTTACAGTCAGCGACTGCACCCCAGTCTTGTCTGGGTGGAAATGTCTGTCTACAGCGGGTAAGGAAGTCGGCCCACTGTTGTCCGAAACCTGGATTTTCCTGTTGTAATATGTCATTATTTACATCTCGGTCGGTGAGTTCCCCCTGCACGCGGTGAAACTGCCCCCCATACGCTCGACGACAAATTCTGAGAATTTCAGTGGGAGTCAAGGTCATGGAAGCGCGCAGTCCTTCCATTTCCGCGATCCACCCTTCTACATCTTTCCTCAGATCAGGGAGAGCAGTGGTTCGTGCTTCGAAGTCTCCGGGACACATTGATTTGTACACTTGCATGGTTGGCTCGGCGCCATATTCTCCAGCAAGTGGATTGTGGACAGTTATCATGGGATATTGGTCCTCAGGACCTACTGGAACATTTTTCAACAATGCTTGTTGTCTACAAGTGTTAGCTGCTGTGGGGCCTCCCTGTTGGAGATCCTCCCTTTCTTGAAGACTCAAAGTCTCCAATTGTTTTCTGAGGGCTGTGTGATTTTCATAGGGTGGAGGCGGGGACTGTTGGCCACCAGCCCCAGCCCCACCCTCAGCACCCTCCTGTTGTTGCTGCTGAATGTTTGCTGCTGTATGGCGTCTGTTAGCTGCCGCTACAGCACCTGCAGCCTCTGCATCTAAATCTTCAAGGTCGCGCGCAGATTTCTGTGCAAGGGTTGTTAGGGCTTTCAAAACTTTTTCAGATTTCTTCTGTTGTTGTGCATCTGTTCTCTTTTTAGCATCCATGGAAGCAGTGGAAGCCCACATCATGGCACACTGAACTTCAGGATGAGCACCACCTTTCTTTCTATGTTTATCTTTCAATTTAACAAGGAGTGCATCACATTTAGGTTTATCCAATGTTCCATCGAATGGAATGTCAGGATCTCTTATCCACCGATTATAAGCTTTACAGGCTTGCGCACCGTATTCACTTTTCATACGGTTATGATCCTGTCTGTGTTTAAATTTGGATTTCTTTAATTCTGGTTTCTTCTTCTTCCCCTTTGAGTTCCCCATTACAACTGTAATGTTGTAATGTTGAGCTCACTGGCACGACAGGAGAGGGGGTTATTGATCTGGCCTTCTACACCGCAGACACGGTGCGAGATCAATTTTACGGGTTGAAACCAACCTCGGGCGGCAGCCGTCAGCCCTCTCCTCACCAGTGTAGAAGTCAACACAAAATAAAACAACAAACTGTAATTCCAATACTACCTATTGTGGCTTCAAACCTCAAGGAATTACCACATTCACTCTCACATTCACACCCAGGAATGTATGTGTGTGTGTGTTTATGTGTGTGTGTGTGTGTGTGTGTGTGTGTGTGTGTGTGTGTGTGTGTGTGTGCGAGGCCTCGGTTGTGTTCTCATCTCATATTAGGAGGTCTATTCCCCAGTCCAACATGTGCCCACACCGTCTCTATAAGAGACTGGTATGTGGGGGAGAGGTTGGAGGACCTGCTAGGAATGTGACCCGGTAAATTCTCCTAGTCAGCGCATTCCCGGCCCGACGTCACTGCCTCTGCCTGACTTACAAACTCTTTTAAGGGAATCAAACCCTTCTCGGACTTTCAGCCTTTTCTTTGCGCTGTTACTGCAGGATCTATTCTTCCATGTGTTGTGTCTTTGTGCGTCTCTGTACTCACCAACGAAGTGGATGTGAGTCACCGGGCACCCTCGGAGAGTCCCGTCAGCCATCGCGGTCCCAGAAAAGGATGACCAATGCAGACCGTAGTCTGACCGTGCACGGACTTTGTCCTCTCAGGCGTCCAGGGCTTCCTCCGGCATCCAGATATTGCACATCAGGCTCGAAGGACCAATTATGTCAGGAAATTATTTCTGTAAGATAAAGACTGTATTGTTGCTGTTAGTTCGTACCACAAAATTTCCCAAAACAAAAGATCAAATTCTCAGAGACGGAGATCTCAATTAAAGTTTTACTTGCAGCAAGGAGTCCAGGCGAAGGTCTGCATCTGCACTGAACAGTCTCAGTGTCTTCAAAACATATACATGCAAAGTTCCTCCTCTCAGTAGCTTTCCATCACACCTTTGTTCTTCCCTCTTCCACCAAGGACAGGTGGGGGGGTGTTGACTCCCCACTGTCCAGGGCCTCTTCTTACCTCAGGAGTGAAAACACAGTCTGGTACAACCTGCACAAACCTCATTACTTTGCTCTCAATAAAAGTTCCAACACTGTCATGCTAGTCTACATCAGGCTAAAACTTTATGACAATAAAAACATAAATGCTATAAAACATAAATGTGTCTCTACATATTTTCTAACATGGGACGTGTTTGGTCGGTGTGTGTTCATCCACAGTCAGTCAGCGTTAAATCAGTCAGGCAGGGATAAACCAGTCAGACAGGGTTAAACTAATCAGACAGGGTTAAACCAGTCAGACAGGGATAAACCAGTCAGACAGGGTTAAACTAATCAGACAGGGTTAAACCAGTCAGACAGGGTTAAACCATAAAGGGTTAAATGAGTCAGGCAGGGTTAAACCAGTCAGACAGGGTTAAACTAATCAGACAGGGTTAAACTAATCAGACAGGGTTAAACCATAAAGGGTTAAATGAGTCAGGCAGGATTAAACCATAAAGGGTTAAATGTGTCAGGCAGGGTTAAACCAGTCATAAAGGGTTAAACCAATCAGACAGGGTTAAACCATAAAGGGTTAAATGAGTCAGGCAGGGTTAAACCAGTCAGACAGGGTTAAACCATAAAGGGTTAAATGAGTCAGGCAGGGTTAAACCAGTCAGACAGGGTTAAACCATAAAGGGTTAAATGAGTCAGGCAGGGTTAAACCAGTCAGACAGGGTTAAATCAGTCAGGCAGGGATACAGGGGCAGATCCAGAGTTTTTTTTCGGGGGGGGGGGGCGCAGGGGGTACCAACACTTACTTTGGGGTGGCCAGCGTCACCTCTCCGGCCGCGGCGCTGATGAAAATGTTGGGGGGGGTTTAAACCCCACAGTACCCCTGAAATGCATCGTAAACTACATTTTGGCACAGTTACACCGATCCGGATGGTCTCTCCCTTGGTGCATCTGGAAGTATTGATAGACATCCAGTACCACTGTTTATTAAATTCATCAGCTAGATTCTTATTTCATTTATACTTTTTACAGCATCACGTGTAGATTATCAAAGGCATACTATGAAATATACTTCAATGACATCGGTTTCATTTAACTTTGTAATTAAAAGTCAGTCAATTCGCAGAACAAACTACATTTTCAAACATTTTTTCCATGCCTGTAAGTTCACCTGAGCGAGGTTGGTCCGACTCCTTATTGGTGTTTTCTTCCACACCTGATCAGGGTGGTCTCTCCCTTGGTGCATCTGGAAGTATTGATTGACATCCAGTACCACTATTTTATTAAATGTATATTGAAGTCTTACACTATGGTATAAAGTGCAGATGTTAAACAAAGGCATGCAACTAAAAAGAATACAGTGCACACATCAGTTTTATTTAGTGATTAAAAGTCAGTCATTTAACTGTAAAGTAATTCAGAATAACAAAGAGTCATGTGGGGGAAGTACGACCAGACTTCAAATCATTTTCACCTGGAGGTCCATCGCTGCTGTCCCCGTTTTCAAGCTGTGGCGTCTCAGCCTGCCTCTTCTTGAAAAAACTGATGTCTCCTTGTTTTCTTTTCATCGTGGCCCCAAGAAAGAGTGTCAGAGGGACCAGTCACCTGGCCAAGAAAACACTCAGAGTGGCTACTTGGCTAGGCTAATGCTACTGGGAAAAACAGAGACTGAATGAAGTGGTACAGTAACGGTACTACGTTAGTTTTCACGATCAAAACCTTGTTAACTTGTAACTGAATGAGTTATAAGTTAACAATCAAAACCTTGTTAACTTGTAACTGAATGAGTCATAAGTTAAAAAGGTTTTGATTCTGAAAACTAACGTAGTACCGTTACTGTACCTTCTTCTCTGTTGAGAGAGTGAAATGAACGGAGTTGTCGTGTATGGGGTCGCTTATGGCGGCTCTTCTACACAGACTTGTATAGAGAATGGGGACAACTCTACCTGACAACCACAGCTGTTTTCTTGCCCCTCAATATCGCCTCTACTTGATGGTTCTGCTCTGAGAAAGTGAAACGGTGTTGCCAGATTTCCAGAGAGAGAAACCTGCAACCAGGTAAGGAAACCTGCCCAATCGACAACATGAGCGCAGAGCCGCTGAAATAAAGTAGATTTGGCAACACCACTTGGAGTGCTACAGAGGATGATTGACGACAACCAGAGCCAATGGAAATGGGCTGGCACACGGGGTGGCCAATAATATTACAGGGGGAGGGGGGAGGGGTTGTGTGCCAACTTGTTTCATCCCATACCCAAAGCCACTGCTCCTCTTCCAAACCCGCCGCAGCAGGTGAGCCGGTGCCCGTCACGACGAGCCACAGTGTCCATTTAACCAGCCAGAGGAGCATCTTCTCCTTCAGGTGATCACTCTTCAAACAGCGCAGCTGGTGGGTAGAGGGTTCCTGTCTGCTCCAGGGCGCCTCCCACTCATCAGTAACACTGTGGACTGGGGCTGGTGGATTCGACTGTGTTCACAAGTGTGTGTGTGTGAGTGTGTGCGTGTGTGTGTGTCTTCTCATCCTCCCGCAGCAGCAGCAGCAGCAGCAGCAACAGCAACTTCTCTCCTCCCGCTGCATCCCGACAACCTAGCGCCAAGCAGGCCCCGCCCCCTCCGTCCGATAGTAACCAATAAGAATCATGTACGTTCTCCGCCTATCCAGACCCGTCACCTGTCACCGAGAGGTCCATTTATTTTTTGATATTAAAAGGTAGCTGAAGGGATTTTTGGCAGAAAGTGCGCACCTCCGTTCTTCAAGTATAATTATCTGAACAGAAGAATTTTTGAAATTTAGAGTTTAGTTTCCTGGATCTACTTTTCTTCCGCTCTCCCAACTTTCAAAGCCTGCAGCTCCTCCTCTTCGTTCCTTGAATAGATCAGGACCAGGCCCAGGTTTATCCAGCATCCCGGTCCTCCTCTCGCTCAGAGTCAGCCATGATCAGCTGCAGCAGTCGCTCCTCTGGTCATCAACACATATTTTGGTTCATAGCTTTTGAGGGCACCGCATCAAATCACTGCACCTGGTCATGGCGGGTATGAACCTGAAATAAAACCATCTGGTAAGTTCTGGCAGTTGAATCACAGCAAACATGAACCACAATCTTAGTTCTATTAATGGAGGAGAAGAGAGAAGATGTGTGACTGAGCCTCCACCTGTAATCCTGCTCCCCTGAGGAGCAGTCAGCCGGTCTCTGCATGGCCCTGCTGCACACTCAGGAGAGCTGGACTGTCTCCTCCTGTCAGGCTGGTCCCTGGCAGGATGGACCGAAAACGTATTTCTCCAAGAGTGGAGAGACGAAGTGTTAGAGATACTGAGTACGAGCAGCTGGGTTTCAGAGAACTGATTCTGTATGGACAGAAGTTGAATGTCTGTGTGAAAGTTCATTCGATGACTTGTGAGACAGCTTTTATTACTGTCCCCTGCTAGCGTTTACTAATGCTAAGCTAACTAGCAGTTCGCATTTGACGGACATTACACATTCCCTCAAATATCTGCGTCTTCCTTTTTCATGCATTTTTCAAAATTTACTTTTTAATGTTTTTTTTTTAGAGAAAACACAACACACATGCAAACAGTGACAGAACAAGAAGCAGGAGGAGGAGGTGTCACTCAAATAACACACGCACGTCAGAGCGCCCGTATGTCCACGCTAGTCTTCCTGATAACGGTTGAATATTCACCCCCCATAGGGGCACGTTGAAGTCAGGCCTTACAGTTCAAACCCAGGTGAGCCATTCTGACCAGGTCTCAGCAAAGATATCAGTTTTCCATCTTGGTTTCAGTGCGATTCTCTCCGTAACGTCAGTATTGTCAACGTCCACCAGAGCAGGCGGACCTCCTCTCAACCTTCTTCTGGTCAGAGACTTCTTGCTTGCTACTGACAGGAGCAGGGGTTAATTTGAGCCGGATCCTGCCGGAACAAGATCTGGCACCTCTGAATTTTGGCCTCCCTGTGTTCCGGTACTTATTTGGGCCGATCCGGTACCTCTGAAATTATTTGGGCAGATCCGGTACCTCTTGTATTTAAATGAACTATGAAAACGTTTTTAAAATGTTTCAAATACAACAATAATGTGCATAGATAAATTTACAGACCAAATCCTTAGAATTTCACGTTGTTTATTAAGATTCAACGTCATTTGAAAGAGTCGGAGATCTGTTGATGCGCTGACGCCAACAAACCACGCCCCTGACACAAACAAACAACCTTTAGAAATTCGCCGCCTCTGAGGAGCGAGCAGAGAGGAAATGAACAGTTACTGTTTCAACGCCAACATGTCAGAAAGACAGTTTAATCTGCTGTTTTTTCAAAAAGAAGGAAGAGTCGCATGACGCTTAAAACGAGTCAGAAAAGCCTCCACAAGCGGCGACGAGGGCAGCTGCAGCGGTCATGTTGACGATCAAAATCGGCTGCAGCAGGAGGCTAGCGCCGCCACAGCTAGCCATGTTCACCTCCAGCTAGCCAGGTTCACCTCCAGCTAGCCTGGTTCACCTCCAGCTAGCCAGGTTCATCTCCAGCTAGCCTGGTTCACCTCCAGCTAGCCTGGTTCACCTCCAGCTTGCCAGGTTCACCTCCAGCTAGCCTGGTTCACCTCCAGCTAGCCAGGTTCACCTCCAGCTAGCCTGGTTCAGCTCCAGCTAGCCTGGTTCACCTCCAGCTAGCCTGGTTCACCTCCTGCTAGCCAAGCCGGGTCTAACGTGATGTGGGGTGTCTTGGACAACTAAATGGTGAGCATACCGTGTAATAATAGGCCGCCGTGCCAATCTTTAAATACCGTGATAATAATAATGGAAGATTTGTGTGATGTATTGTGAGCTCTTTTTTGTTTGTTTTACAAGTTGGACCTGTTGAGAAACGAACTGCTGACTGTAGACTCGAAGTCCACCTGTGGTGATGTGGGCATTCACCTGTGCTGCGCAGAGGAGGCTAAATAACTGTGAATTATCGTCATAACATTGATACTATGGATATTATTTGAAATGGAGGCTTTAAGTCCCACATCATGGCAAGTGGGCATTTGTATGTTGTTTTCTGTATACGTTCTGGGACCTGTGCCCCTCCCTCACCCCTGAGCCATCATATGTACTTAGCGTTCTGGTACCTTATGATTTACAAATTAAGCACTGGTTTTACATGTTGTTTTTCTGGGCGTTCCAGACGTCCGGCACTCAGGACTGGCGGACAGGGAGAGGTACGTCGGTGGAATGTTGGAGGGAAAGCTCGCTGATGCTAACCGTCGTCGCCGTGCTAATGCTAGCTCTGTGCCGAACAGGCTAATCAAGCACCACGCGGAGATCCGCGGCGAGGCTCAGGAACTGCGATCTCAGCCGTAGACAAGCAGACAGACAGACCAACGGTGAGGCTGCCTACCTTCCGGTTATATTTTTTGTGCAATATCCCTGAAAATATACATATTGTGGCGAGCTCAGGTTTGAAGGAAGGAAATTGAGACGTATTTGGGCCTAACAGGCAGCTCTGTGTGTTTATAACAGGAGCGCTCATTTAATGGAGGATAAAAGGTTGCACATACAGTCACTGTGGAACAGGTACAGGCGCGGTGCTCATTACAATCCCAGTAAGCAAAGGTTTAGCTTAGCAGGATAACGGAGCGCCGGCTCATCCTCTCGGCGCTGAAACTAACTAAAAACAATGCCTTTACCGTCAGTCACAAAAGTGAACCTTAACCTGGAAGTACTAACAAGAACTAAGGCACAAACACGCCCTCCCTAGGCCGCCACAATATCCTGGTTGTTATTTTTTGTTGATGTGTATGAAAAAGGGGATTTGGTGATTTAATATGTGCTTAATAGGATGAATGTGAACTATTTTGCTGTGAATTTATCTGAATGTATGTTGACCAACTGAGGTAAATGTAGCTGGAGAATTTTTTGGTGCAATTCTCTCACATGAACAGGCCTATAGTGTAAGAGTAATGTAAGCATCCTTCTTCAATAACTCTAAGCTGTAGATAAATTTATTCATATATTTGCTTTAACTGTAGATTAATCCATACATATATATTTACTTAAACTGTAGTTAAATTTATACATATATTCACTTAGAATAGAGTGCAGGAAACACAAGGCAGTGAAGCACAGACCAGACTGTTTAAGAGTGGACAGGTGAAAAGGTCCCAACAGGGAATAGCGGGAGTGTAGCTCATGCTAGCATCACTCCCTCAAGCTAATTAAGTCAGAACAGAGTCCACAGAATTTCTATGGTGAGATGAGGCCGTGAAAGATAAGAGCAAGGCCGTGAATCAAGGATAGAGGTTTAATCTTCACAGCAGCAACAAGAAGGCCACGATGGACCAGAAGGGTCTGGCACGAGGTCAGACAGAAGATTCTGCAACAGACATGAAGATCAAAAATACACACTTGCACGCAGAAGCGATCACATAAGCACCTCCCCTGTAACACATAAAACTGGAGAAGCTAGTGAGGTCGTTGGACTTCTTGCCCCAACGCCAGGGACGACGCATCTGCGTATGCTGACTCCAGCATAGGGGAAGACGATCTCCAGAGCTCTGGATTCTTTCCTGTTAATCTGAATAAATTCTTTTGAACCAACTGGAAGGTGTCCTCTCCGGATTTGGAACAGCGCAATACATACTCTGTGGGTCCTTCTGATTGATTAATGACGACTTGTTGAAAAATTCCTACAAAGCCCATCTCAGTATGGTTATAGTTAATTTTAGTTGCGCGACGTTTGATATGGTTGATATGTTGAATGATATTTTGAATGTTACTGTTACTTACCAAAAGTGATATTTAAACACTGTTTTCATGAAGATAAAATGTTGTACAACAAAACAGAGAGATATTTAGATTGAGATGGAGATTGAAGTCAGTCTATGCAGTGGGTGCATGTCCTGACGATAATCTTTTTTTTGATGCATCTGAGAGTGAATGTTGTTAAATGAACAAAACTGTTTGACCTTGCCTATAGGTCAGGTTTTAAGAGGTGGACGGAACGACTGAGGATCCAAGTCATCTGAGCAGTGGGATCTGCCTGCGGAGCGGATCTCGGAGAGGACGAGTCGACATCAAACAGATACAACACACACGCGCATCTACCACAGAACTTTATGGGCCCCAACGAAGTGTTTGTTTTGTTTATTAAGTGTGCACACTAGGTTGTTTGTTTTTTATTTTGTTTCATACAATCTGTACAATAGGGTGTATTGCAAAATTAATACATGAGCTATTGCTCGATTTACATCCGTGTCATTCCTTGTTGTTGCTCTTACATCGTGGCTCCTAACGAGTTTGGAATCTTTTGATCGTTGTCAGTGATAGAAACATTTCTTAAATTACTGTAGCTCACTTTGACCCTGTTAAGGTGGTTACACATGCACGAGAGAGAACAGGTATGCAAAGTGGAGCAAAGTTTTGTTTCCATGGCAACTGTTTGAGTGCAGCAAGCGTGTCATGACGACCTCCAGAAACTGACGCCGTGCCAGTGATGAAGAGAAAAAGCGTGAAAGGTCAAACTGTTGCTTCATCTTCAGTCACTCCAGAGAAGCGCAGCAGCCCTGAAGCGTAGCTGTGGGCGTTGGTTGCCTTCGTGTTTCTGAAGACAGCTGGGTTTTGTTTTTTAGAGAACTTGGGCTTTGGTGCATCTCGTGACCCAACTCAGAATTACAAGTTGAGAAAACCTTCCTTTGCTGTTTCCTTTGTTGTTGTTTTGCAAGCACGATGGAACGAGAGCAGGTCAGGTGGGAAGTGTTGCCTGTAATCCAGCCAGGGTGAGAGACAGTGGCTCTGTCTGCTGAGGCTGTCCTCTCCTCTGGCTTGGCCGACCAGACGCTGACATCATTTCTAGCCACGCCTGCTAAGTTTGCATTACACAGGCGGATCAAACTTCCTTTAACAAACTACTGTCAGCGAGGTTTTTACAGGTGTACTTGTACTCGCACCAAACGTACTCCGAATCAGAACGGACAAATCTTTTTTTTAAATAAGGCGAGCAGCAGGAAAATCAAAGGGACGGGAACATAAACTGTTTGACTAGCGTGACTTCCTGCTGGTCCATCAGAGTCCCCGCGGCTCATTAGGTCTCACACAAGATGGATGACAATCGTTCATTTCCTAGCCCTGCCCTGTAAGCTCCTGTTGTGGAAGTCTACAGCGTCCGTTGGTGTTTTTTTGGGTTTGCAGCCTAGAAAATCCTACTGAAGATGAATAATCCCAGTCGACCTTCCTCCTCGTTGGGATCAAATTGGCTTTAGAGAAAAGCATCACAGATTCGATATCTGATTCAACAGACTTTTTATTTAATGTAGCAGTTTGGATTAAACTTCTGTACTTAATCTCCAGAAATCTACTCACTACAATGTCATAACCATACTTCTTTATTCAAGGATTTATTTTCATACAAAATCTATCGGTACAGTTGAATTGACTGCAGTCGAGTCAGAGATCAGGCAGCGAAGGAACCAGCCACTCCAGAACCACTCCACTCAGTGAGAGAACCTTATTCAAGCTCTTTGACCTGAAACACCGACGTCGTGTGTTTAGATGATCAGAAAAACAACCAGGAAACAAATCTTACAAATCGTGGACTTCATGAAGTAAAACAATGCCTCCTTTTTTTCACATGCACATTTTTTTTTCCTGTCAAAACATGCAAACAAAACTTGTCCAGAGGAGACAGGGGGACAGGGGGACACCGGACCAGGAGGGAGACTTGGCAGTTGTTTTTTTGTTGTTTCTTTTTCAGGTTGGAAGTCTGAAAATGTCCTGCAGTGATCAACACTGAATGTGAACTTACAAAAACAGTTCAAGACTCCGGGACAACCAGCAACTGTCTGAGCTTCCCCGACGTCCTCTACTACCAGGAGACCTCCTTGGAGATCCATCCAACAAACGACAGGAAGTGAATTAAACCAATCAATACTTCGCATGCTCAGCCACTTGCCTGGACAAGGAACTGAGCAGCAACAGCTCCTCGTACCAACAGACATGGTAGCGTACACACGTGCCGTCTTTACTTTGATTGGGGGGGGGGGGGGGGGGCAGAGTTCACAAGCCACATTTTAAAGGCATTCTTTCAAAAGTTTTATTGGTGACTTGAGTCGTAATCTGACCAACGTTGAGGGAGCTTCACCTTTAACCTGTAACTCCAAGGTGCCGACTGCAGTTGTAGGCAGGAAGCCTGAAGACGGAACTTGTCGGGACAATCAGGCTCGCGCTGGTTTGACTGGGTTCATTTTCACAGGTGACTTAGAGCACGTCAGGTGTTTTAAGCAGTTCCACTACTCCCAGTTCACCGAAGGACTGGAATCCAGCAAAAATGTAACGCTGCGTGTTTTATTTGAAACTGGCACGGTTGTGAAATACTTGGTAATCAGAGTAAACGGCAGCAACCCCAAGCAGCTGGGAATGAGGTCCCAGTTTGAAAATCAAGAGTGAAGCGGCCATCGCTGTCTTCCAGGTTTTAAAGGGTTTGTCTTTGCTGAACACCAACCTGATCACACCGATCCAGTAAGGGGGTGGGGTGTGTGTGTGTGTGTGTGTGTGTGTGTGTGTGTGTGGGGGGGGGGTTACACCACTGCTAGAACCTAGGAGTTGTTGCAACTGTGACACCCCCCCCCAAAAAAAATGATTTTTGCAGCTTAGCGATCTCTCTCACTTTTGTGTCTGTACTGTGGAATCAACACATGAAGGTTTGAAATGAAGGCACGCAGAAGCTGGGGTCAACGTGAGACATTTTCAGTGGTGTATATTGAAAACCTGTTTGATAGAGCTGCAGTAATTGATCAGGATTCTTTCATTTTTAATGTTTTCACTGCAAGGGCACAGGGAGAGGGAGCAGGAAGTCAGAGAGGCAGGGAGAAGAACTTAAAATGCTACAAAATGTGAAAGTTCCCAAATTACTGTCAAAGAACACGTCCACATCTGGATGCACAGTAAACAGGATGACCTGCAGCAAACTGACAAAGGGCAGTGGTGGGAGAGTCATTTTTCATTGTGATGGACACAAACAGAGGGTTTGAAAAGAAAATAGGACTTCACACCCCAACATATGTTGTTGTTGTTTTTCTGGTTTCCAAAGGCTGAAACTGACCTCACAAGCTAAAAGGTAGTTCTCCATTGTACTCCCTGAGTACACTGTAAAACTGTACCACTGCTGTTGAAGGTAATACTTCACATGTACTTTTACACCTTTCCAGTCATGAGTACATGTCCTGAGCTCCCCGAGGCCTCCGGTGCAGCACTCTTTTTGGGTGAAGCATCGCTTTAAAATACAAGCTGCTTCACCTCTGTGGTTAAAAAAGAAACAAAGAAAAACCAAGAATATTTTGTGTGATTGGCAAATTCTTTAATTTTGTAAGATGAACTGGTGTCAGCAAACCGTCTCCTACAGCTAAATGATGTCAATACGGATGCTGAACATCGGAGTGGGTGAGCTTCTAAAATTCGTCACAAACGGCGCCGGTCGGCCTGAACCTTGAAGTCCTATTTTTAGTGGGCACATCGGTCACTGATTCTTTCTGTCTTTTCATTTGATGTCAAACTCCTGCACAGCGAGTGACGCTCAAACATTCAGCTGCAGCAACGAGCAGACAAACACGTTCATGACTGGAGGAGCAGTCGAGGTGGTGCAGCTGAAGGGCCCACATTCAGCCTCACGGCGGCGCTGCTCCATCACCAGAGCATTGGGAGCCATTTTTAATGGGATCAGAGCCGTCCGTCTGTGTGTCTCTCATCTCTATGATGTCATCAGAGAAGTCTGTCTGCCTGTCCCTCATCTCTGTGATGTGAATGTAGCCAGTCATGATGTCATTATGACATCACAAAGACCGGCAGTTTGTGTCAGCCATTTAAGAAAACCATCAAAAACGGACTGACAGAAAAACCCTGAACACATCGAAACGCCGCATTCGCAATTTGAAATACAGAGATGGAGGTCCACAGACTGGATTTGGCCGTCAGACTGCAAGATGCTGAGGACAATGCAGCCGTCCTCAATGCCAAAGTAGACCAGCAAAAAAAGGTGATTGAGTGTTTTCGCAGACAAGTGGTCAGACTGACAAAGCAGCTGACGATTGAGAGGTCCAAGAATCGGGTGCAGAGCGAGGCCTTCATGCAGCACCATGATCTTGAGCTGGAGGTCCAGGAGCTGAAGGAACAACTTCAGCACGAGAGGGAGAAAACGGAGAAGGCCCACAAGATGTGTGAAGCCATGACCAGGAATGTGAATGAGTACAAGAAGGAGCTGGTTTACCACAAGGACGTGAATGAGGCTCTCATCCGTTCGGACGACAGCAGGAAGAAGCAGAACCGTGCTCTTCAGCTGGGAGTCCAGCAGCTGAAGCAGCAACTGCAGCACGAGAAGGAGAACATGCACAAGGCCCACAAAATAAGTGAAGCCCTGACCAGAAGCATCGGTGAATACGAGAAGGAGCTGGCTTTCCAAAGGAAAGTGAATGAAGATCTCATCAAGTTGGGTGAGACAGAGAAGATGCTGGAGATGCTGGCAAGGACGTCTGACTATAAAGTCCTCCAAATGCGAGAACGCGCCGCTCAGAGGAGGAGCAACCAACATGACAGGTCCTTCTCAAGACTCACGACCAAGTTCATGGAGCTGAAAGCGGCTTATCGGTCAAATTACGATAAGTTCACCGCTATAATCCAGGAGGAGAGGGAGAAGAGTGCTGTCCTCCAACAGGAGCTGCAGCAGTGCTGGGCCGCCCACCAGGAGCTCCTCCAGGAGTTCACCAGGAAGAGGGAGCTGGTACATGCGGCCGAGGCCATGAGGGCTGAATTGGAGGCCCTCAAACAAAAACAATAACTCAGACGTATGGAGAGATTTTATCCCCGCATACATGAGGCAAAGGACGTATCCTGATCAACACCACGATGCGTCTGACAAAAGGAAAAAGTTCATTTCCCGTTTAAATCCTGACGAGGCACAACAGGCTCCCTCATTGTAAGTTTCCTTGGTTTAAGTTGCTCTGAAAGAGCTGAGCTCCAACTTTAACTGGAAAGTCAAGTCAAGATGGTTTGATTTGGCCTGCACACGTGAAGACAGACAGGAAGGAAGTTAGGGGCCAATCGTGTTGCTGAGCCCCTCCGCCTCCAGTGAGCTGGAGCAGAAACCAAGACATTGTTACCTGAAGACAGGTCAGCTTGGAACTCACTTGTTTGAGGAAACCAGCATCGTGTCCCTCTCCTGGAGACGTGGATCGACTCGGACCGGCTGACTCGGCGTGGCACTGTTCCCTGCTGCCGTAACTGTCACAGGAGTAGTAGCGCTGCTTCTCCCCTGCCGAGGAGTGGTGCCGTCTTTCATGAGGCCGGCTGCGGTCCCGCTCCCTCGCTCGCTCTCGGGACAAACCTTCAGCCGAGGGGTCAGTGAAGGAACCTGGGGACAGCAACAAGGAAACAGACAGCCGGTACATGAAGAAGAGCAGGAGATGAGAACATGAAGGAGACGGAAAACGGATTGAGGGGCAGGAGTTCCAGTCCCTTTGCTGCAATTGGAGTTTGTTTAATGCTTGTGATCTTTGACACAGTAAATCAAGTGTTTCATGAAATCACTTTGAAAAGATGGACTGATTGTGAGAATCTGCTGATTAATAAAATACAGATGAAAATGTGATCCATTTTGTTTGTGCATTTTGATATCACTTTTGGTAAGTAACAGTAACATTCAAAATATCATTCCACATATCAATATCAACCATATCAAACGTTATGCAAATAAAATTAACTATAACCATACTGAGATGGGTTATTGAAGAAGGATGCTTACATTACTCTTACACTATAGGCCTGTTCATGTGAGAGAATTGCACCAAAAAATTCTCCAGCTACATTTACCTCAGTTGGTCAACATACATTCAGATAAATTCACAGCAAAATAGTTCACATTCATCCTATTAAGCACATATTAAATCACCAATTCCCCTTTTTCATACACATCAACAAAAATAACCAGGATATGCATATTTTCAGGGATATTGCACAAAAATAGCACAAAAAATATAACCGGAAGGTAGGCAGCCTCACCGTTGGTCTCACTGTCTGCTTGTCTACGGCTGAGATCGCAGTTCCTGAGCCTCGCCGCGGCTCTCCGCGTGGTGTTTGATTAGCCTGTTTGGCACAGAGCTAGCATTAGCACGGCGACGACGGTTAGCATCAGCGAGCTTTCCCTCCAACATTCCACCGACGTACCTCTCCCTGTCCACCAGTCCTGAGTGCCGGACGTCCGTCCGAAGAGCAGTCCGCCCTCTCCTTCGCTCACAGATGAACACGGTCCTTTCCCACTCTCGTTCGCTTTCCGCGTTTTTCCCAGACTTGTTGCCGCTCCACTTGTCGCGCCGAGGTCGGAAAAAGTGCGCCCGTGATCCGCCTTTACCGTGCAGACCCAGCACAGGTTCTGATTGGCCGCTCGGACTGAGAGCTCGCGTGCGCTGCGCGATGCGGTCATATGCGGTGGGATTTCCACACTTCCCCGTTGTAACCTGTGATTCTCTCTCAGTATTGTTAACCCGGTCACATCCTCCCCTCCTTAACTCATGGACGTCCCTGTCCATGGTACACAGTTAAAGGGCAGTTATGAGGTGAGACAGGATAGGTGGTGGTACAGGTTCTTCTCTGATCGCTTCCTCCCAAGCTGCGGACAGTCCTTGGAAGAATGATTTCACTGCCGTGATCAAGGGATTTCCGAGCTCTGTGTACTCCAACCGTCGTGATAGCTGACGGTTCCTCTCTGATCTCCAAACAGGAACATTTGTATTTGCCTTTTCCTCTGCATCCATTGGGACTGTTTCAGCTTTTCCTTCCATGTGGCTTGCGCCCTCTTTCCCGTCTTTGGGGCTTTCTCCTTTAATATTATCATTCTCATCATGAACTGAGAAATGATCCCCTGGATCATCACCCTCCAGTGAGTGAAGCTGAATCAAAGCAGTGTCATCCGCTTGCTCGGATGAAATGTCTCCACTAAAGGGTAAGCATTCAGTGTCACTTTGGCCAGAGTTAGCCTCGATGGACATCAAAGGACCATCTGAAGTACTTTTGGATGCGTCAGGTAAGTTGTCATAATGGGGTTGGTTGTCAAAATCAGATGGATTGTCGTGTTCAGGTGGGTTGTCACATTCAGGTAGGTTGTAACATTCAGGTGGATTGTCACTATCAGGTAAGTTGTCGATATCTGGTAGATGGTCATTACTTTGAGCATTTACAGGACTCTCAACAGGATGGGGAACATCTTGGACGTCGCCCGCTGGCAGATCGGGGTGTGCAGGGCTCTCACCGTCCGTTTGAACAGGGTAGCTCAACCAAACCGGAATGAGAACATCATCCTCTCCATCTGAGAAACCCTCTTCTTCTACCACAGGGTGTGCACGGGTTCCAGGCCTGCATGCTTTTGGCTTTTGTCCAGATTCTGTCTTTTCCTCCACAGCTAGGTACCCACAAGGAAGCAAAAGATCACGGTGTAGTGTCCTTAAGGGACATTCTCCAGTTTCAGGTTTAACCGTGTATACTGGAAGAGTACCTGCTCTCTTCACCACTGAGTGAATGGTGGTTTCCCATTTATCTGAAATCTTGTGTTTCCCTCGGACGCGGACGTTCCTGACCAACACCCGGTCTCCGGGTTCCAGGTCCGAAGCTGTCACCTGTCTGTCATACCTTGTTTTGTTCTTGTGCGCCATCTTTGCAGCTTTTTCCATTGCTATCTTGTAGCTTTCCTTGAGGCGTTCCTTGAGATTTTGCACATACTCAGAATGAGACGACTGTCGACCCTCTTGGACCGGCAACCTGAAAGTGAGATCAACTGGCAGGCGGGGTTGACGCCCAAACATGAGTTCATATGGGGTGAAGCCAGTCACCTCGTTCCTGGTGCAGTTGTAGGCGTGAACCAGGGGTCTTACATGGTCGCGCCAACATGACTTGTCTTTATTCTGGAGAGTGCCCAACATGTCAAGTAAGGTACGATTAAACCTTTCCACAGGATTACCCCTAGGGTGGTATGGGGTTGTTTGAACCTTGTGGATCCCAGCTACTCGACAGAGCTCCTTAATTGTGCGAGACTCGAAGTCTGGCCCCTGGTCACTATGAAGCCTCTCTGGGATGCCATAGTGTACCATAAAGTTCTCCCACAAACACTTCGCCACTGTGCGGGCCTTTTGATTTGGTGTTGGGATGGCAACCGCAAATTTAGTGAAGTGGTCTGTGATTTCCAGAATGTCCTTGGTCCCACTTCGATCTGCCTCCAGGGACAAGTAGTCCATGCAAAGGAGTTCGAGAGGTCGGCTGGTCCGAATGTTGACCAAGGGAGCTGCTTTTTCAGGTCGCGCTTTCCTCCTCACGCACCTGCCACATGTCCTCACTTTCCTCTCCACGTCCAAGGCCATTCTCGGCCAATAGAACCTGGTCCTTACGAGTTCCAGTGTCCGGTCGACTCCCATGTGGCCCATATGGTTGTGCAGACTGGTGAGGACGGTGTCGCGGAGCTCAGATGGAAGGACTAGCTGGTACGTCATCTGGGAACCCACTTGGCGCCTCCTGAACAGGAGGTCATTACGAAGCTCAAGGCGATTGAATTCCCGAAGAAGGAGTGGAAGATCAGAAAGTTGATTACGCAGGGTGGGGGGTGGTGTATCCCCCTGTTCAATCTGGGCGATAACATATCTTATACACTGATCAGCTTGTTGTTTAGCTGCTATCTCTGCTTCAGATAGATGAGGGATGGTCGGAAGTCCACCAAATTGCTCTTCCTGTTCATAGCTGTCAAGGACTGCACTTGGGGAGATGGTGAGGGCCTCCACCAGAGCAAAACGATCTGTAGGTCCCTCTTTCTCATCATCAGGACAGACACTATAGGTGAGCTGTCTGTCACAGATCGCTTTCACAACAGACTGGTCCACTACATCCATGTTCATTGGATCAGGGAGTAGATGTCGTGTGAATTGTTGTATGCGTTCGCTCTCTTTCTGGGATTTTAGATCGTCTGCTAGCACTCCATGGGGTCTGCGTGATAGTCCATCGGCATCTCCGTTCTGTTTTCCTGGACGATAGAGGAGTTTGAAGGAGAACGTAGACAACGCTGCTAGCCACCTATAGCTAGTAGCATCAAGTTTAGCTGAGGTCAGAATATAAGTTAGCGGATTGTTAGCAGTTACCACAGTGAAATTGTTGCCGTAGAGATAGTCGCTAAACTTTTCCGTAACTGACCACTTGAGTGCTAAGAACTCCAGCTTGTGCGCTGGGTAGCGGCTCTCACTTCTGGACAGTCCCCTACTTGCATAACCGATGACTTTAAGTCGGCTTTCTTGCTCCTGATATAGCACAGCACCGAGCCCGGTGGTACTGGCGTCGGTGTGTAGTACATACGGCAACTGGGGGTCAGCAAAGGCCAAAACAGGGGCTGTTGTCAAACTTTGAATGACTGCCTCAAAGGCTTGCTGACAGGCTGGTGTCCAGCGCCCCCCAAAGGGCTCTTTTGGGTCATGATAGTGGTTTGTTGTCTGTTTTGTGTTGGTTGGTTTTGCTTTTGATTTCTTGTGGAGAGGCGGGTAGCCAGAGGTTAAGTTGTGGAGGGGCTTTACCATGCTGGAGTAGCCCTTAACGAACCTCCTATAATACCCAGCGAAGCCAAGGAAGGACTTCAGCTCTCGTAGGGTCTGGGGTACCAGCCATGTTTTTAGGGCTGAAATTTTCTCAGGATCCGTCTCTACGCCATTTCTGGAAACCACATGGCCAAGATAACGGACTGAGGTCTGAAAGAAAACACATTTTTCGGGAGATAATTTCAACCCCAACTCTTTTAGACGAGTTAGCACTTTCATGAGCCTCTCTTCGTGCTCCTCAAGGGTTCTGGAAAACAAAATCACATCATCAAGGAAGACTAATGCATCTTTTAAGTGCATATCCCCCATGCACCGTTCCATCAACCTTTGGAACGTGCTGGGCGCGTTCGTCACTCCTTGTGGCATCCTATTGAAATCCCAGAATCCAAGTGGGCACACAAAAGCTGTCTTCGGTTTGTCTGCTTCCTCAACTTCGATCTGGTAGTAGCCTGACTTTAAGTCGAGGACAGAGAACCACTGCGAACCATTTACGGCTGAAAATGTGTCCTCCAGCTTCGGAAGGTTGTAGGCATCTTTTATGGTCTGGAGGTTCAGATGCCTATAGTCAATGCACAACCGGACCTCGCCGTTCTTTTTCCAAACGACTACAATGGGTGATGCGAATGGCGACTCGGACTCCCTGATGACTCCCGCATCAAGGAGTTCTTGAATGTGCTTTCGGACAGCTTCTATGTCCTGAGGGTGTATCGGCCGGGCCCGTAGTTTAAAGGGGCTTTCGTCGGAGAGCTTTATACGATGTCTCACCTTTTCCGTTCGACCAAAGTCCAGGTCGTGGTGTGCAAACACGTCGGGCATGCTGCGAAGCCGCTGTGTGATGCGTTGCTTCAATTCTGGTGGGGCCGGAGGGTTGCCGAAGTTGAAACTCAAGGTGAGGTTTTGAGGTGATTGAGCTTCATGGGGTCTCTGTGGGGATTCTGACTGGTTAACTGCACTGTGTTCTTTTGATAAAATGATCTGATAGGCACTTATTTCTGCAATAGTACACTTTGCGGGGATGACAATGTCATGGTCAGATTCATTACTAATGACGACTGGCAGCTTATGGGGACGTAGCTGGGGTAAATCAACTAGACCAGCTTTAACCAGCAAACCACCTGGCAGGGGGGACGACGATGGGTACTCAATGACGACTAATTTCTCATCCTGACAACCACTGACAAAGGCGACTCCCTCCACCACTACAGTGTCACCAGCAGGTATGACTTGAGGTGTCTTGCCTTACATTCTCACTACCCCCTGGTAGTTGCTGGTAGCATGCTTCCGTCTCAGCTCAATGACTTTAAAAACTACTTTGTAGCCATGTGGGAGGGGCTGACGATGGGCTAAACCAGCCTCTGAGTGAATGTCAAACAGTACGTCCAAAGTGTTTGCACCTATGAGCAGGAGATATTGTGAGGTATCAGGAACGACCAAAGCAAGTGTGTTCACATCTATAGGGGCTCCCATGAAGTCTTTTGGAAAAGTTATAGTCAACTCTACATAGCCAAAGTAAGGCACCTAGCTGCCCGTTTTCACCTTCCACTTCTAGAAGGTCATGAAGTGGCTTTATTACCTGCTCTGAAAGGTGCTGCTTGTAAAATGACTCAGGTACGGTGGTAACTTGTGAGCCTGAATCGAGAAGGCAGTTGACTTCACTGTCACTTGAGCTGTGCTCTTAACTCCGACTAGCCGTTTAGGGAGTTGAAACGGTCGGTTCTGCTTTGAATGTTATAGCCTGGAACAGGTTTGAGCCTGGACGTTCTGTGCTGGTGGTCTGATCTCATTCATCTTAGCAGGAGTTTTGTCTTCGTTGCTTACGTCGGAGGGACGTTGTTGACTCTCCTCAGCCCCTGTTTGTCCCACAACAGGGACTGTTACCCGTTTAAAGGCAAGCTTGAACTATTTTGTGTGTCCCACTGGAGCTGTTTTTCCTCCAGCTGCTTCTTCTTTTCTGCCACCAGGCGGGGGTTTGCAGGGTCATTGCAACATGGGGCGATGTGCCCATCTTCTCCACAATTGAAAGAGTACCAGGGTCGGGGTCGATATGGCGGTTTCTTTTTGGTCTGTCCTTGGACTCCTGTATCCATCTCGTCTGGTCTTGTGATCCTGCTCTGAGGCTTTCCTGTAGATCCTTTATTACTGACTCGATTTGTCTTTTTCTGTGACATGAAAGTAGTTAGTTGGCTTTGCAGACTTGCTACCTGCTTCCTCAGATCCTCAATGGCGCTGATGTTGCTCATGCCCTTCTCTTCCGGCTCAAAACCATAAGCCCCCTGGAAATGGACTTGGGCTCTTTGTTTTGTGATGCCAATATGGGTTTTCATGCGACTAGACTTTGCTTGTTGCCTGTCTTCTTCAGAGCGAATCATTAACAGAAGGTCGGAGAACTGTGGCGGGTTGGTTTTCTGTCGCTCAAGTTGCAGAGTGCCGAGTAAGGTGTTATCCCAACACCCCCTACAGAACTGTTTAAGGAGCTGTTTGTCTACTTCATCATGGGAAACCCCCCCCCCCCCCCCCCTTTTTATGACTCTGTTCAAGATTAACTGGAGCCGGTGAAGGTAAGTGGATGGTTTTTCACCTGGGTCTTGGAGGGTATTCAAGAATTGAGCAAAAAGCTCATCTCCATCTTCCACAGTTCCAAAAGCTGAGTCAAGAAGCTGTAGGTAAGCTGCAGGAAGTGACTCGGGCCGTAACCCTTAAACTACTTCAGCTGCTGGTGGGAGCAGGCTCAAGGATTTTTCTGGATATTTGTAAGGGGGACATGCTCGGGTCATTTTGGAGCAACTCTATGTGAGTGGGCCATGTGTCATAATCAGTTTCATGATTAGGTGTGGGAGACTTGCCGGAGAAGGAGCGGAGCCTCACCTGGGATTGCATATGTGGCACGGCGTCCTGCCTCCGCACAATATGCTCAACCACAACTTTCTGAATATCCGGTGGGTTCAGGTCACTTAATGAAATGGATGGAGCTCTCCTTCCATTAGTGACAGGGACAGAGTCGGTGGCACCATTGTTGCTTGGTGGGACATCTGGAGAGGGAGTGTGAGGCTGAAGCTCTTTGGGAGCAGGGGGAGACCAGACAGTGGTCTCAACATGTGGAGGAGGGAAACTTTCACTCATGGGTTGCATGGTCTCAACGTCCTCCCCAATCTGAGTCATCATCTCTTTCAACACTTCTTCATATTCTTTGCCACTCATTTTAGCGAGCTGCTTGAGCTCAGCTAAGTCTGAGGTCTTGGTCACACTACCTCCAACTTTGGTAGCATACACGCTACTGAGTGCCTTCACTTCATAGACAACAGTAGGGTCACCTTGGACTACGCGCCTGTACGGTAACTGTGGTTCTAAGGCTTCCAACGCAGAACCGCTGGAATACTCAACGATCAGGTTTTGGTACAATTCGGATCAAGAATCATCAACGGAGAGGATCCTTTCAACTTTACCAAAATCTTTTAGAAATTCAATGATCTGCTCATTTTGCTCAGTTACCCCAAGTATGCCACTAACAATAACTGCATTGGGAATTTTGACACCAGACTCTTGTATAAAATCCATACTGACTATTACCTCAATGTTGATGCTCAATTAAAATGGCTCCTGGCTAGCTCGCCAATTCTGTAACCACCTTAAGAGGGTCAAAGTGAGCTACAGTAATTTAAGAAATGTTTCTATCACTGACAACGATCAAAAGATTCCAAACTCGTTAGGAGCCACGATGTAAGAGCAACAACAAGGAATGACACGGATGTAAATTGAGCAATAGCTCATGTATTAATTTTGCAATACACCCTATTGTAAAGATTGTATGAAACAAAAATAAAAAACAAACAACCTAGTGTGCACACTTAATAAACAAAACAAACACTTTGTTGGGGCCCATAAAGTTCTGTGGTAGATGCGCGTGTGTGTTGTATCTGTTTGATGTCGACTCGTCCTCTCCGAGATCCGCTCCGCAGGCAGATCCCACTGCTCAGATGACTTGGATCCTCAGTCGTTCCGTCCACCTCTGAAAACCTGACCTATAGGCAAGGTCAAACAGTTTTGTTCATTTAACAACATTCACTCTCAGATGCATCAAAAAAAAGATAATCGTCAGGACATGCACCCACTGCATAGACTGACTTCAATCCCCATCTCAATCTAAATATCTCTCTCTTTTGTTGTACAACATTTTATCTTCATGAAAACAGTGTTTAAATATCACTTTTGGGAAGTAACAGTAACATTCAAAATATCATTCAACATATCAATATCAACCATATCAAACATCGTGCAAATAAAATTAACTATAACCATACTGAGATGAGTTATTGAAGAAGGATGCTTACATTACTCTTACACTATAGGCCTGTTCATGTGAGAGAATTGCACCAAAAAATTCTCTAGCTACATTTACCTCAGTTGGTCAACATACATTCAGATAAATTCACAGCAAAATAGTTCACATTCATCCTATTAAGCACATATTAAATCACCAATTCCCCTTTTTCATACACATCAACAAAAATAACAACCAGGATATGTATATTTTCAGGGATATTGCACAAAAAATATAACCGGAAGGTAGGCAGCCTCACCGTTGGTCTGTCTGTCTGCTTGTCTACGGCTGAGATCGCAGTTCCTGAGCCTCGCCGCGGCTCTCCGCGTGGTGCTTGATTAGCCTGTTCGGCACAGAGCTAGCATTAGCATGGCGACGACGGTTAGCATCAGCGAGCTTTCCCTCCAACATTCCACCGACGTACCTCTCCCTGTCCGCCAGTCCTGAGTGCCGGACGTCCGTCCGGAGAGCAGTCCGCCCTCTCCTTCGCTCACAGATGAACACCGGTCCTTTCCCACTCTCGTTCGCTTTCCGCGTTTTTCCCGGACTTGTGGCCGCTCCACTTGTTGCGCCGAGGTCGGAAAAAGTGCGCCCGTGATCCGCCTTCACCGTGCAGACCCAGCACAGGTTCTGATTGGCCGCTCGGACTGAGATCTCGCGTGCGCTGCGTGATGCGATCAAGTGCGGTGGGATTTCCAACCTTCCCCGATGCAACCTGTGATTCTCTCTCAGTATTGTTAACCCGGTTACACTATCATTCTTTGTCTCACCTTCTATCCAACGCAGCTGTGAGCTCTCTACCTAAAACTAATCATGGAATTGATCAGCTGGTCTCTCAACGCTATTGACACCATATTTTCGACAAGGAAATCAGGATCGGAGGAACCTGCCTGCCCGCATGGAACCGACCCTGCGGGCTACGTTCTCGATTCCTGGGGGAGATGGCGTACCGCGTGCTTGACGCCTCTCTCCGTGGAGGACATCGAGGACCTCTAGTTATTTGGGTTCGTGGTTGTGGGGCTTCTCCTCCTCGGACTTGGAGGTGCCCTCACATACCGCAAAATTGGCAAGACGACGGCTGCCACCAGATCTGGACCTCCACAACTGACCGTCACTGACAACGCAATTATTGAGGCTGGCAAAGCGGGGCAACAACAGACTCTTGAACTGAAACAACAGACTTTTGAACTGAAACGCAGGATGGAAACCATCTCGGAGCAGTTGGCCGCTTTGCGAAGAGGAGAGTGATGTTGAAGACCAGAAAATTTTAACTTACAATTTGGATTGGACTGAAAGAGAAGACGGATTGGAATGTGTGCTCCTCTGCCCTAACCCAAACACAGCTTCCTTATCGGCTACTGAAGGTCATCTGCCCACTGTTTATCCTCCAAGAGAACTCCTTCTGCCTTGGTGACGCAAATGGCACGTACTATCCCCCCCTCCCCCGTGTGTTCCTGACCCCTGCCTCTGCCCTCTCCACCTCCCTTGGGGTGGCAGCGCCTGTTGGCTGCAGCCTGCCCCGCCCGGGCTTGGTGGCGCGGCCCTGCTGCGACGCCTCACTCTCACTTGCCTCCATTGAGTCAACGGACTGCTCAAGTTTAGCGTACATACACAACAAATGTATATGTGCTGTTGTTAAGTTTCTGAAGTGTACCATTATTACTTTCAATCTGTAATAATTGTGACCGCTTGTGCTAGTTGTATCAGGCTTTGAGCTGTGTAATGCATTTCACCTTGGGCTCGATCCCTTGGTGACAAATAAAACACTCTCTCGCTACTTCATAGTCTTCCTTTTATCAGCAAGAGGAAGAGCACGCTGTGTCTGATGTGACGCGCCTGTAAGAGCCTCTTACGTCACTGTAAGTTCAGCTCGTCAGCCTGCAGGTAAAAATCACTTCCCTGTTCCATGAGTCCATAGATGGTTTATGTTGATTCACAGGCGCCGCATGAAGAATCTCAATTTTCAGCTGTGACGTGACACAGTAGGACCTGTAAACATGTATTTTTCTATTTCCTCAGGTCTCAAAGTGGGCCACTAGAAAACTGTCTGGGTGACAATCTGTTCATGGAGGCCAATAATATAGTTCCTCTTTATGCAAGTGACCCCCAGATCCAGGCGAGCTGAACTTTAGTCCCACACAAACCTGAGTAGGTGCACAGAACAACCGTGTCACTCACGTCACGCCAGCTGCTTGTCATGCGCTCGGCAGACATGCAGGCCAGCCTCTGATCACCTCCAAGTGAGAGGAGAACATCTCAGTGACTACCAGTTAAGAGCTGACGATTGCTGTTGCAATGATTTTGGTCTAAAAAGTTGTGTCTGGAATGAGAAAACGGATCCGACCTGTTCAGTTCTGGTCTGGGAGTTGGCACACGGCACAGTTCAAACCTCTGGCAGGTTTCTATTCTGTTTCAGCAGCATTTTGTTTTGATGGGGTTTTTTTGTCCCTCCCCCCTCAGCATTTGGAATAAACTCCCAGAAAACCTGATGTCAGCTCTCATCTGTGCTCTCTCTGCAGTTTGCCGCTTCCAAGTTAAATCTGTGACTTTTTACACCGAGTTTCTCATTCACGGCTACACTAGAAATTCTAGAAATACCTCCTGTTTGAAGTATTTTCCAGATTTATTTGTATTTAAATTTTTTCCATTCCATCTAAATGTGGCTTTTTTCCACGTCAACATGTGTGTGGCACGTTGCAGCAATCCTCAGTGTTTGCAGCAATCTACAGAAATGAATAAGGACGCTTCAGCTTGCCCACGCAATGCTCATGCTGAGGTTTTGTTTTTTTCTCTAACCCAGTGGTTCCCAAACTGTGGTAAACGTACCCCCAGGGGTACACGAAAAAATGAAGAAAAAAACCCAACAAAAACAAAAACATGGTTTGCAAAGAGCCTCATTACATTTTGAAACTGGTGGATGAATAAGTGCCTGTTCACACACTGTCATGCATAGACATGTATGGGCGAACCTCTAGTCCAGTGAATTCATTGCACTGCCAATATAAACACGTTGCCTGCCGCCAAGCTAACCTGCTAACTGGCTAAAAAGGGATAAATGGTCCCTTCCAGAGGGACATCCACTGCTGCTACCAGTCAGCCCACAGTCAAAGGTGCACTTTCCAGCAACAACATCCCCAGTTCTTCTTCACCTTCAACGTCTTCCTTTGACCGGGATGCTAGCGATGCACCTGTGGCTGGTCAAGCTGAGAGCATAGCCACGGACAGCCGTGAGGAGTCGGATGCAGAGCCTCCGGATGCGGAAAAGCATGCAGCGATGGGCATCTCTTCATCACTGGCACGGCGTCAGTTTCTGGAGGTCGTCATGACACGCTTGCTGCACTCAAATAGTTGCCATGGAAACAAAACTCTGCTCCACGTGCATGCACCTGAACACATTGAGGTCAAAATCCCAAACCCCAAAGTCACAGATTCTGACTTTCAATGGTAAAACCATATCAGAACCAGTAAGGAGCTCCGCCCCTTCATTCTGCCCTCCATCTCTGGAACTGAGCTGTCCCTGTGTTCCTCAGGAACACCAACCATGCACGCCATTGTGCAACACTCGCATAGACGTTGTACAAACATTCACTCGGAGTTGGCGCATCATCGAATATACACAGGTTTTCTTCTTTCTCTCAAGTGTCCGTTGGCTCCAGGTGACATCATCCTAAACTGGAGGAATGATGAAGGTCAAGCATGTTTTTATACCAGGGTCTGATCCTGGAACCTTCATGAATCCATCACACGTCACATTCAGTCAGTAAAGTCAGTTTTGGTCTGAACGAACCTCTTCCGTGATGGGTTGTGTTTGACAGTGAAATGCAACATTTGTTGGGAGCTGGCAGTTCTGACTCGCTCTCCAGCTCTGCTTCCTGTCTGAAGACTGCGTTTAGGGTTTCAAATTTCAGAACAAATGAATGCATAAGAACGTGTGGGACCCTGGGCCTTGGTTCTTGTTGCGGTTTCAGGAATCACAAGCTCCGTTTCTTCCTGGTCCTTCTGAGTCCTGAAATACGTTTTCGTTCCATCCTGCCAGGGACCAGCCTGACAGGAGGAGACAGTCCAGCTCTCCTGAGTGTGCAGCAGGGCCATGCAGAGTCCGACTGACTGCTCCTCAGGGGAGCAGGATTACAGGTGGAGGCTCAGTCACACATCTTCTCTCTTCTCCTCCATTAATAGAACTAAGCTTGTGGTTCATGTTTGCTGTGATTCAACTGCCAGAACTTACCAGATGGTTTTATTTCAGGTTCATACCCGCCATGACCAGGTGCAGTGATTTGATGCGGTGCCCTCAAAAGCTATGAACCAAAATATGTGTTGATGACCAGAGGAGCGACTGCTGCAGCTGATCATGGCTGACTCTGAGCGAGAGGAGGACCGGGATGCTGGATAAACCCGGGCCTGGTCCTGATCTATTCAAGGAACGAAGAGGAGGAGCTGCAGGCTTTGGAAGTTGGGAGAGCGGAAGAAAAGTAGATCCAGGAAACTAAACTCTAAATCTCAAAAATTCTTCTGTTCAGATAATTATACTTGAAGAACGGAGGTGCACACTTTCTGCCAAAAATCCCTTCAGCTACCTTTTAATATCAAAAAATAAATGGACCTCTCGGTGACAGGTGACGGGTCTGGATAGGCGGAGAACGTACATGATTCTTATTGGTTACTATCGGACGGAGGGGGCGGGGCCTGCTTGGCGCCATTTCCATTGGCTCTGGTTGTCGTCAATCATCCTCTGTAGCGCTCCAAGTGGTGTTGCCAAATCTACTTTATTTCAGCGGCTCTGCGCTCATGTTGTCGATTGGGCAGGTTTCCTTACCTGGTTGCAGGTTTCTCTCTCTGGAAATCTGGCAACACCGTTTCACTTTCTCAGAGCAGAACCATCAAGTAGAGGCAATATTGAGGGGCAAGAAAACAGCTGTGGTTGTCAGGTAGAGTTGTCCCCATTCTCTATACAAGTCTGTGTAGAAGAGCCGCCATAAGCGACCCCATACACGACAACTCCGTTCATTTCACTCTCTCAACAGAGAAGAAGGTACAGTAACGGTACTACGTTAGTTTTCAGAATCAAAACCTTTTTAACTTATGACTCATTCAGTTACAAGTTAACAAGGTTTTGATTGTTAACTTAGAACTCATTGAGTTATAAGTTAACAAGGTTTTGATCGTGAAAACTAACGTAGTAACCTTACTGTACCACTTCATTCAGTCTCTGTTTTTCCCAGTAGCATTAGCTTAGCCAAGTAGCCACTCTGAGTGTTTTCTTGGCCAGGTGACTGGTCCCTCTGACACTCTTTCTTGGGGCCACGATGAAAAGAAAACAAGGAGACATCAGTTTTTTCAAGAAGAGGCAGACTGAGACGTCACAGCTTGAAAACGGGGACAGCAGCGATGGACCTCCAGGTGAAAATGATTTGAAGTCTGGTCGTACTTCCCCCACATGACTCTTTGTTATTCTGAATTACTTTACAGTTAAATGACTGACTTTTAATCACTAAATAAAACTGATGTGTGCACTGTATTCTTTTTAGTTGCATGCCTTTGTTTAACATCTGCACTTTATACCATAGTGTAAGACTTCAATATACATTTAATAAAATAGTGGTACTGGATGTCAATCAATACTTCCAGATGCACCAAGGGAGAGACCACCCTGATCAGGTGTGGAAGAAAACACCAATAAGGAGTCGGACCAACCTCGCTCAGGTGAACTTACAGGCATGGAAAAAATGTTTGAAAATGTAGTTTGTTCTGCGAATTGACTGACTTTTAATTACAAAGTTAAATGAAACCGATGTCATTGAAGTATATTTCATAGTATGCCTTTGATAATCTACACGTTATGCTGTAAAAAGTATAAATGAAATAAGAATCTAGCTGATGAATTTAATAAACAGTGGTACTGGATGTCAATCAATACTTCCAGATGCACCAAGGGAGAGACCATCCGGATCGGTGTAACTGTGCCAAAATGTAGTTTACGATGCATTTCAGGGGAACTGTGGGGTTTAAACCCCCCCCAACATTTTCATCAGCGCCGCGGCCGGAGAGGTGACGCTGGCCACCCCAAAGTAAGTGTTGGTACCCCCGGCGCCCCCCCCCCCCCCCCGAAAAAAACCTCTGAATCCGTCCCTGTATCCCTGCCTGACTGATTTAACCCTGTCTCACTGATTTAACCCTGTCTCACTGATTTAACCCTGTCTGAGTGGTTTAACCCTGCCTGACTCATTTAACCCTTTATTGTTTAACCCTGCCTGACTCATTTAACCCATTATGGTTTAACCCTGTCTGACTGGTTTAACCCTGTCTGATTGGTTTAACCCTTTATGACTGGTTTAACCCTGCCTGACTCATTTAACCCTTTATGGTTTAATCCTGCCTGACTCATTTAACCCTTTATGGTTCAACCCTGTCTGACTGGTTTAACCCTGTCTGACTGGTTTATCCCTGCCTGACTGATTTAACTCTGACTGACTGTGGATGAACACACACCGACCAAACACATCTCATGTTAGAAAATATGTAGAGACACATTTATGTTTTATAGCATTTATGTTTTTATTGTCATGAAGTTTTAGCCTGATGTAGACTAGCATGACAGTGTTGGAACTTTTATTGAGAGCAAAGTAATGAGGTTTGTGCAGGTTGTACCAGACTGTGTTTTCACTCCTGAGGTAAGAAGAGGCCCTGGACAGTGGGGAGTCAACACCCCCCCACCTGTCCTTGGTGGAAGAGGGAAGAACAAAGGTGTGATGGAAAGCTACTGAGAGGAGGAACTTTGCATGTACATGTTTGGAAGACACTGAGACTGTTCAGTGCAGATGCAGACCTTCGCCTGGACTCCTTGCTGCATGTAAAACTTTAATTGAGATCTCCGTCTCTGAGAATTTGATCTTTTGTTTTGGGAAATTTTGTGGTACGAACTAAGAGCAACAATACAGTCTTTATCTTACAGAAATAATTTCCTGACATCTCAGCAGCAGTGAATCTTTACTGCCACATTTTTGTGAGGAGAAACAAAGGCAAACATGCTGGGAGACATTTTTCTGAAAGACAATGTGGATGTAGACAACGGACCCTGAAGCCACGGAACCGGCTCATCCTGCAAGACCCTTAAAAGGAAACTCCATAAATCAAGTGTGGAGTTTCCACCAGACCATGAGGTCTGCCAATGAGGCATTCAGACGGGTCTTCAACACAGCTGACAGTGAGATTTTGGCTTTTTGTCTTCTGCTCCAACACCGACGTTACTGGCCAAGGCAAGAGACCTAAGGGTGTTCAAATGTGCTATCGCTTCAGTGCAAGTAAAGGGGTAGAAAAAGTCACCATTGTCTTCTTTCCTTACAGAGTTTTTTTTGCGTTAAAAAAGGAGAGTAAAACTACAGAGCTGGAATGATTCTGATCCCCTTTAACAGCACTCTCACCTGGCGCATCACCTGGACGAGCTGCACTCCCCTCAGCGAACAGGACAGCGTTCCGAGGTGTCTGTCCTGTTAGCACCAGTCCTCGTCCTCCCGCTCCCTGAGCCTTCCTGTTCCTCTGCTACGAGACGCAGAGTTGACCCCGAGGGTGAAGTGGTACCCGTTGGGTACCATCTCTGCCCGGCCCTGTGTGGCAGCCGCTGTGACGGGCACAGAAGCAGTTCCATGTGACGCTGACGTTGCAGCTGAGGTGGCAGCCCCCGCGGGGAGTCCCCCTACCTGGCTGCTCACGGCATCCTGGAAATCCTCTGTCTCTTCAAAGAGAGCTTGTTGAGAGGCACCCTGTGGCTGCCGGTTTAAGTGAGGGTCTGAACCGATACGAGTGACGGGGATTGAGGACTCATCAGGGCCACCACGCGAGCGCTCCTGTTCCGAAAGGCCACGGCTGGAACGGCTCTGGTGTCCCATCACCACAGCGCTGCCACCGGGTGGAAGAGGTGAGGAGTTGGCAGTCTTGTAGGCCACAGCGGGACGAGGAGTGAGCGGCAGCGACAGCGGATTACTGTCAAAGAACACGTCCACATCTGGATGCACAGTAAACAGGATGACCTGCAGCAAACTGACAAAGGGCAGTGGTAGGAGAGTCATTTTTCATTTTGATGGACACAAACAGAGGGTTTGAAAAGAAAATAGGACTTCACACCCCAACATATGTTGTTGTTGTTGTTTTTGTTTTTCTGGTTTCCAAAGGCTGAAACTGACCTCACAAGCTAAAAGGTAGTTCTCCATTGTACTCCCTGAGTACACTGTAAAACTGTACCACTGCTGTTGTGGTACAACAAACACAGCAAACCAAGTGGGCTTCATAGATAATTGGAAAACTTTCTGGGGGAGACCTGGTCTGATTGGAAGGGACGGCATCCATCCCACGTTGGACGGAGCTGCTCTCATTTCCAGAAATATGGCCCAGTTTATAATAGAACCAAAACCCTGAGAACCCAGAGTTCAGACCAGGAAGCAGAGCTGCCGTCTTACACGCTTCTCTGCGCCTCCATTAGGGCAGTTCCCCACCCAAAACTACATAGAGACTGTGTCTGTCCCCCGACCACGTCAATTTACTCACTCCAATTCTACTTGTAGAGGAGTCAATCAGAAAAACCTCATCAAAATTAACACAACCACTAAATTAACTCAAAAAAATCTAAAAATTAGATGTGGACTTTTAAATATCAGATCTCTGACGCCAAAAACTGAATTGGTTAATGAACTGATATCTGACAGTTGTGTTGACCTGCTCTGTCTCACTGAAACCAGGCTGTGTGATGATGAGTATGTTAGTCTGAATGAATCCACTCCTCCAGTCACATTCACACTCTCATTCCCCGAGGCTCTGGCCGAGGACATGCAGTTGCTGCCATTTTTGACAAAAGTTTAGTAATAAATCCCAAACCCAAAACTAGTTTCATTTTATTTGAAAGCCTGATTCTCAGTTTGTCTCATCCAGCCTGGAAAACAATACAGCCACTCTTATTTATTATTGTGTACCGCCCTCCTGGTCCTGACTCTGAATTCTTATTTGAATTCTCAGAGTTTACATCCAGTTTAGTTCTCAAATCAGATAAAGTCATGACAAATAAAATTGACGTGACTTGACTTGACTTGCTGTTGAAGGTAATTCTTCACATGTACTTTTACACCTTTCCAGTCATGAGTACATGTCCTGAGCTCCCCGAGGCCTCCGGTGCAGCACTCTTTTTGGGTGAAGCATCACTTTAAAATACAAGCTGCTTCACCTCTGTGGTTAAAAAAGAAACAAAGAAAAACCAAGAATATTTTGTGTGATTGGCAAATTCTTTAATTTTGTAAGATGAACTGGTGTCAGCAAACCGTCTCCTGCAGCTAAATGATGTCAATACGGATGCTGAACATCGGAGTGGGTGAGCTTCTAAAATTCGTCACAAACGGCGCCGGTCGGCCTGAACCTCGAAGTCCTATTTTTAGTGGGCACATCGGTCACTGATTCTTTCTGTCTTTTCATTTGATGTCAAACTCCTGCACAGCGAGTGACGCTCAAACATTCAGCTGCAGCAACGAGCAGACAAACACGTTCATGACTGGAGGAGCAGTCGAGGTGGTGCAGCTGAAGGGCCCACATTCAGCCTCACGGCGGCGCTGCTCCATCACCAGAGCATTGGGAGCCATTTTTAATAGGATCAGAGCCGTCTGTCTGTGTGTCTCTCATCTCTATGATGTCATCAGAGAAGTCTGTCTGCCTGTCCCTCATCTCTGTGATGTGAATGTAGCCAGTCATGATGTCATTATGACATCACAAAGACCGGCAGTTTGTGTCAGCCATTTAAGAAAACCATCAAAAACGGACTGACAGAAAAACCCTGAACACATCGAAACGCCGCATTCGCAATTTGAAATACAGACAAGAGCACAAAGATGGAGGTCCACAGACTGGATTTGGCCGTCAGACTGCAAGATGCTGAGGACAATGCAGCCGTCCTCAATGCCAAAGTAGACCAGCAAAAAAAGGTGATTGAGTGTTTTCGCAGACAAGTGGTCAGACTGACAAAGCAGCTGACGATTGAGAGGTCCAAGAATCGGGTGCAGAGCGAGGCCTTCATGCAGCACCATGATCTTGAGCTGGAGGTCCAGGAGCTGAAGGAACAACTTCAGCACGAGAGGGAGAAAATGGAGAAGGCCCACAAGATGTGTGAAGCCATGACCAGGAATGTGAATGAGTACAAGAAGGAGCTGGTTTACCACAAGGACGTGAATGAGGCTCTCATCCGTTCGGACGACAGCAGGAAGAAGCAGAACCGTGCTCTTCAGCTGGGAGTCCAGCAGCTGAAGCAGCAACTGCAGCACGAGAAGGAGAACATGCACAAGGCCCACAAAATAAGTGAAGCCCTGACCAGAAGCATCGGTGAATACGAGAAGGAGCTGGCTTTCCAAAGGAAAGTGAATGAAGATCTCATCAAGTTGGGTGAGACAGAGAAGATGCTGGAGATGCTGGCAAGGACGTCTGACTATAAAGTCCTCCAAATGCGAGAACGCGCCGCTCAGAGGAGGAGCAACCAACATGACAGGTCCTTCTCAAGACTCACGACCAAGTTCATGGAGCTGAAAGCGGCTTATCGGTCAAATTACGATAAGTTCACCGCTATAATCCAGGAGGAGAGGGAGAAGAGTGCTGTCCTCCAACAGGAGCTGCAGCAGTGCTGGGCCGCCCACCAGGAGCTCCTCCAGGAGTTCACCAGGAAGAGGGAGCTGGTACATGCGGCCGAGGCCATGAGGGCTGAATTGGAGGCCCTCAAACAAAAACAATAACTCAGACGTATGGAGAGATTTTATCCCCGCATACATGAGGCAAAGGACGTATCCCGATCAACACCACGATGCGTCTGACAAAAGGAAAAAGTTCATTTCCCGTTTAAATCCTGACGAGGCACAACAGGCTCCCTCATTGTAAGTTTCCTTGGTTTAAGTTGCTCTCAAAGAGCTGGGCTGCAACTTTAACTGGAAAGTCAAGTCAAGATGGTTTGATTTGGCCTGCACACGTGAAGACAGACAGGAAGGAAGTTAGGGGCCAATCGTGTTGCTGAGCCCCTCCGCCTCCAGTGAGCTGGAGCAGAAACCAAGACATTGTTACCTGAAGACAGGTCAGCTTGGAACTCACTTGTTTGAGGAAACCAGCATCGTGTCCCTCTCCTGGAGACGTGGATCGACTTGGACCGGCTGACTCGGCGTGGCACTGTTCCCTGCTACCGTAACTGTCACAGGAGTAGTAGCGCTGCTTCTCCCCTGCCGAGGAGTGGTGCCGTCTTTCATGAGGCCGGCTGCGGTCCCGCTCCCTCGCTCGCTCTCGGGACAAACCTTCAGCCGAGGGGTCAGTGAAGGAACCTGGGGACAGCAACAAGGAAACAGACAGCCGGTACATGAAGAAGAGCAGGAGATGAGAACATGAAGGAGACGGAAAACGGATTGAGGGGCAGGAGTTCCAGTCCCTTTGCTGCAATTGGAGTTTGTTTAATGCTTGTGATCTTTGACACAGTAAATCAAGTGTTTCATGAAATCACTTTGAAAAGATGGACTGATTGTGAGAATCTGCTGATTAATAAAATACAGATGAAAATGTGATCCATTTTGTTTGTGCATTTTGAAACATGTCGTGCCCCCCCCCCCCCCCCCCCCCCCCCATGATAAAAGGCAAATGACTCAACCGTGAAGAATAAAGCAAAGCCCTGTGATGGTGGTGGTCGCAATCTTCAACACTGGAATGATTCCAGTGTTGAAGATTGAAACCCAATGACAGACACACAGACACGTAGGCCCATTCATCATCCTGATGGCTCGGCTCTTCCTCCAGAAAGACTTCCTGTCTCTTGCTGTTTCTCTCACTTTAAAGGATGAAGATGCTGCTCGATGTTCGGCTGCCTCACCCAGAAGTAGCCATAAATTTGTGTGTGTGTGTGTGTGTGGGGGGGGGGTGCGTGGCTGTCTGCTGCGACCTTCAATCTCAGCAATAAAGACCAGCTGCTGCCACCCAGCGTTAACATGAAAAAGAAACAGCAGCCTGCCAGCAGCGTTGAGGCTCTCACTGGTCAACTGGCGCGCTCCAAACACGGCTCAGAGACTGTTTACACCTGAAAACATCATCGCGGGTGACACCGGTTCAGAGTTCCGTACCGCACACAACACAAAATCAACCTGCAAAGACCTGCCAGCTACTTTGTCATTGATTCAGCCACAGGTTGCAGACGCCATTTTGAATCTCAGTCTTGTAGACCAGTTTATTTACATCATGAAGACATCACCATTCATCATTATTATATTCATTTGTTTACCAGACATTGTGAAACACTCTTCGTGGTTGGCTCTGTTCTGTGTTTGACCAGGTACAGTCTATGAACGCTGAGCTCAGAGGAAAACAAAGAAAGTGACTGATAAAGTAGAAAATAATCCGAGTGGAGCAGATTTTCCTCTGAGAGCTCTCGCTGCTCTCTGATCAGATGGACAAGCTGCCATGGAGAATGCCTGGTTTGAGCGCAGCAGAAACTCCTTCATCAGCATCACCCCATCAGGGAACTTTAATCGCGTGGAGAATTTCTGAAGCTGGTTGAGGACATCCAGATGATCTGGAGGGAAAGCCTGGTGCCTCGTCTTTGTCACTCCATAAAACATCGTGTCAATCTGGGCGCTGCGCTGTATCAGTAACGGTGTGTTGTACCTACGCTAATATGCTCTCTGATTTAACAGTTTTCCCTCTCTCGCTACTTCATAGTCTTCCTTTTATCAGCAAGAGGAAGAGCACGCTGTGTCTGATGTGACGCGCCTGTAAGAGCCTCTTACGTCACTGTAAGTTCAGCTCGTCAGCCTGCAGGTAAAAATCACTTCCCTGTTCCATGAGTCCATAGATGGTTTGTGTTGATTCACAGGCGCCGCATAAAGAATCTCAATTTTCAGCTGTGACGTGACACAGTAGGACCTGTAAACATGTATTTTTCTATTTCCTCAGGTCTCAAAGTGGGCCACTAGAAAACTGTCTGGGTGACAATCTGTTCATGGAGGCCAATAATATAGTTCCTCTTTATGCAAGTGACCCCCAGATCCAGGCGAGCTGAACTTTAGTCCCACACAAACCTGAGTAGGTGCACAGAACAACCGTGTCACTCACGTCACGCCAGCTGCTTGTCATGCGCTCGGCAGACATGCAGGCCAGCCTCTGATCACCTCCAAGTGAGAGGAGAACATCTCAGTGACTACCTGTTAAGAGCTGACGATTGCTGTTGCAATGATTTTGGTCTAAAAAGTTGTGTCTGGAATGAGAAAACGGATCCGACCTGTTCAGTTCTGGTCTGGGAGTTGGCACACGGCACAGTTCAAACCTCGGGCAGGTTTCTATTCTGTTTCAGCAGCATTTTGTTTTGATGGGTTTTTTTTGTCCCTCCCCCCCCAGCATTAGGAATAAACTCCCAGAAAACCTGATGTCAGCTCTGATCTGTGCTCTCTCTGCAGTTTGCCGCTTCCAAGTTAAATCTGTGACTTTTTACACCGAGTTTCTCATTCACGGCTACACTAGAAATTCTAGAAATACCTCCTGTTTGAAGTATTTTCCAGATTTATTTGTATTTAAATTTTTTCCATTCCATCTAAATGTGGCTTTTTTCCACGTCAACATGTGTGTGGCACGTTGCAGCAATCCTCAGTGTTTGCAGCAATCTACAGAAATGAATAAGGACGCTTCAGCTTGCCCACGCAATGCTCATGCTGAGGTTTTGTTTTTTTCTCTAACCCAGTGGTTCCCAAACTGTGGTAAACGTACCCCCAGGGGTACACGAAAAAATGAAGACAAAAACCCAACAAAAACAAAAACATGGCTTGCAAAGAGCCTCATTACATTTTGAAACTGGTGGATGAATAAGTGCCTGTTCACACACTGTCATGCATAGACATGTATGGGCGAACCTCTAGTCCAGTGAATTCATTGCACATCCAAAATAAACACGTTGCCTGCCGCCCGGCTAACCTGCTAACTGGCTAAAAAGGGATAAATGGTCCCTTCCAGAGGGACATCCACTGCTGCTACCAGTCAGCCCACAGTCAAAGGTGCACTTTCCAGCAACAACATCCCCAGTTCTTCTTCACCTTCAACGTCTTCCTTTGACTGGGATGCTAGCGATGCACCTGTGGCCTGTCAAGCTGAGAGCATAGCCACGGACAGCCGTGAGGAGTCGGATGCAGAGCCTCCGGATGCGGAAAAGCATGCAGCGATGGGCATCTCTTCATCACTGGCACGGCGTCAGTTTCTGGAGGTCGTCATGACACGCTTGCTGCACTCAAACAGTTGCCATGGAAACAAAACTCTGCTCCACGTGCATGCACCTGAACACATTGAGGTCAAAGTCCAAAACCCCAAAGTCACAGATTCTGACTTTCAATGGTAAAACCATATCAGAACCAGTAAGGAGCTCCGCCCCTTCATTCTGCCCTCCATCTCTGGAACTGAGCTGTCCCTGTGTTCCTCAGGAACGCCAACCATGCACGCCATTGTGCAACACTCGCATAGACGTTGTACAAACATTCACTCGGAGTCGGCGCATCATCGAATATACACAGGTTTTCTTCTTTCTCTCAAGTGTCCGTTGGCTTCAGGTGACATCATCCTAAACTGGAGGAATGATGAAGGTCAAGCATGTTTTTATACCAGGGTCTGATCCTGGAACCTTCATGAATCCATCACACGTCACATTCAGTCAGTAAAGTCAGTTTTGGTCTAAACGAACCTCTTCCGTGATGGGTTGTGTTTGACAGTGAAATGCAACATTTGTTGGGAGCTGGCAGTTCTGACTCGCTCTCCAGCTCTGCTTCCTGTCTGAAGACTGCGTTTAGGGTTTCAAATTTCAGAACAAATGAATGCATAAGAACGTGTGGGACCCTGGGCCTTGGTTCTTGTTGCGGTTTCAGGAATCACAAGCTCCGTTTCTTCCTGGTCCTTCTGAGTCCTGCTCTGATGAGGGGCTCGGAAAATCAGACGTGCTCTGGTCCACTTGTTGTCACAGGAGATGACGGGACCCTGATCTTGATCCTGGAGGGCTTACAGGATGCAGCTTGGATGGTCTGGTGGAAACTCCACACTTGATTTATGGAGTTTCCTTTTCAGGGTCTTGCAGGATGAGCCGGTTCCGTGGCTTCAGGGTCCGTTGTCTACATCCACATTGTTCTTCAGAAAAATGTCTCCCTGCATGTTTGCCTTTGTTTCTCTTCACAAAAATGTGGCAGTAAAGATTCACTGCTGCTGAGAAGTGTTTGGGGATGAACACACACTGACCAGTCAGACAGGGTTAAACCAGTCAGACAGGGTTAAACCAGTCGGGCAGGGTTAAACCAGTCAGACAGGGCTTAACCAGACAGGGTTAAACCAGTCAGGCAGGGTTAAATCAGTCAGGCAGGGTTAAACCAGACAGGGTTAAACCAGTCAGGCAGGGTTAAACAAGTCAGCCAGGGTTAAACCAGTCAGACAGGGTTAGACCAGTCAGACAGGGTTAAACTAGTCAGGCAGGATTAAATCAGACAGGGTTAAACCAATCAGGCAGGGTTAAAACAGTCAGACAGGGTTAGACCAGTCAGCCAGGTTTAAACCAGTCAGGCAGGGTTAAATCAGACAGGGATAAACCAGTCAGGCATGGTTAAACCAGTCAGACAGGGTTAAACCAGTCAGGCAAGGTTAAACCAGTCAGACAGGGTAAAACCAGTCAGCCAGATTTAAACCAGTCAGCCAGGGTTAAATCAGACAGGGATAAACCAGTCAGGCATGGTTAAACCAGTCAGACAGGGTTAAACCAGTTAGGCAAGGTTAAACCAGTCAGACAGGGTTAAACCAGTCAGCCAGGGTTAAATCAGACATGGTTAAACCAGTCAGGCAGGGATAAACCAGTCAGCCAGGGTTAAACCAGTCAGACCAGTCCCTGTGGTTGTGGTTGCTGTCACTGTTAGCCAGCATGAATCATCCCACCAGTCTCTCTTGTGTGTCCTCCTCCTCCACTAACAGGAACAATCTGAGGCTGTGGAGCCTGAACCAACCCCTCATTACCAGACGTCTGAATCCCATTCAGTCTCCTGGGCCTCTGACTGCGCTATTCTGCCTTTGCTGTCTTGCGTTTTTTAATCTTTCTCTTTGAGTTCCCTCACTCAAAGCAGCAGTGATTTATTCAAACACAGCTCATAACTGCGTGGTGACCAGGCTCAAACCAGGCACGCTGAAGTTCCTCTTGGTTCTATGAAGCTCACAGGAACCACAAGCTCATTGTTGTTGTACTGGTGCTGTGGTTCAGATTCAGGACGGTTCTCAGCCTCAAATGACACCTGGACCATGGCAGGTATGTACAAATCAGAGACTTTATTAACTTTATGAGAAAAATATTTCTAAGACTGACATCTTTGATATTTTCCGAAAAGCCTGCGAAGATGGCACCTACCAAAAAAACCAATACCTAGATTATATTGTGTTCTCCAGGATTTAGAGTGAGACAAGACTCCGGACATAAAATGATGGCGGTGGAAGAATGAGAGGCAGTTTTTAAATTGAAAATATGCTTCAACTTTAAGCTCGCGTACCTCCAGGATTTAGAAGAACTTAAATGTGCAGAGAGAGATGAATGTTTATCGAGGCGCCTGACAGTGGCAAGCAAGAAGTCTCTGACCAGAAGAAGGCTGAGAGGAGGTCCGCCTGCTCTGGTGGACGTTGACAGTACTGACGTTACGGAGAGAATCGCACTGAAACCAAGATGGAAAACTGATATCTTTGCTGAGACCTGGTCAGAATGGCTCACCTGGGTTTGAACTGTAAGGCCTGACTTCAACGTGCCCCTATGGGGGGCGAATATTCAACCGTTATCAGAAAGGCTGGCGTGAACGTACGGGCGCTCTGACGTGCGTGTGTTATTTGAGTGACACCTCCTCCTCCTGCTTCTTGTTCTGTCACTGTTTGCATGTGTGTTGTGTTTTCTCTAAAAAAAAAACATTAAAAAGTAAATTTTGAAAAATGCATGAAAAAGGAAGACGCAGATATTTGAGGGAATGCGTAATGTCCGTCAAATGCGAACTGCTAGTTAGCTTAGCATTAGTAAACGCTAGCAGGGGACAGTAATAAAAGCTGTCTCACAAGTCATCGAATGAACATTCACACAGACATTCAACTTCTGTCCATACAGAATCAGTTCTCTGAAACCCACCTGCTCGTACTCAGTATCTCGAACACTTCGTCTCTCCACTCTTGGAGAAATACGTTTTCGGTCCATCCTGCCAGGGACCAGCCTGACAGGAGGAGACAGTCCAGCTCTCCTGAGTGTGCAGCAGGGCCATGCAGAGACCGGCTGACTGCTCCTCAGGGGAGCAGGATTACAGGTGGAGGCTCAGTCACACATCTTCTCTCTTCTCCTCCATTAATAGAACTAAGATTGTGTTCATGTTTTCTGTGATTCAACTGCCAGAACTTACCAGATGGTTTTATTTCAGGTTCATACCCGCCATGACCAGGTGCAGTGATTTGATGCGGTGCCCTCAAAAGCTATGAACCAAAATATGTGTTGATGACCAGAGGAGCGACTGCTGCAGCTGATCATGGCTGACTCTGAGCGAGAGGAGGACCGGGATGCTGGATAAACCTGGGCCTGGTCCTGATCTATTCAAGGAACAAAGAGGAGGAGCTGCAGGCTTTGGAAGTTGGGAGAGCGGAAGAAAAGTAGATCCAGGAAACTAAACTCTAAATCTCAAAAATTCTTCTGTTCAGATAATTATACTTGAAGAACGGAGGTGCGCACTTTCTGCCAAAAATCCCTTCAGCTACCTTTTAATATCAAAAAATAAATGGACCTCTAGGTGACAGGTGACGGGTCTGGATGGGCGGAGAACGTACATGATTCTTATTGGTTACTATCGGACGGAGGGGGCGGGGCCTGCTTGGCGCTAGGTTGTCGGGATGCAGCGGGAGGAGAGAAGTTGCTGTTGCTGCTGCTGCTGCTGCTGCGGGAGGATGAGAAGACACACACACACGCACACACTCACACACACACACTTGTGAACACAGTCGAATCCATCAGCCCCAGTCCACAGTGTTACTGATGAGTGGGAGGCGCCCTGGAGCAGACAGGAACCCTCTACCCACCAGCTGCGCTGTTTGAAGAGTGATCACCTGAAGGAGAAGATGCTCCTCTGGCTGGTTAAATGGACACTGTGGCTCGTCGTGACGGGCACCGGCTCACCTGCTGCGGCGGGTTTGGAAGAGGAGTCGGGCTCCGGGATGCTGCAGACCGGTAAGAGCAGACAGACGCACCTGCGGAGCTCCTGCGCGCTCTCGGGAAAACTCACAGCGGATTAAACATCTCGTGACAGTTTGTTACAAACTTTAGTACTTAAAAAGAGCTGGTTGTTCTGACTGCTCGTGTTGAGTGAACCCTCCCTCTGCTGCATGCAGGTTTTGAGGTCCATAAACTTGTACACCCGTGGGTAGCGTGGATGTGAAGATCCTTGGAGTAAACTCCTGTCACAGAACTTCAACCTTTTATTACTGCGCTCCCGACAAACCGCAGGTCTGAATAGTTTTGAGACGCTGGACCTGAAGGGTAAACTGTGATTGGATGAGGCTGCTGTCCCACCTCAGACGTTGATGCACTAATAACAAGCTGCGGATGTTAAAGAGCCTCTGAAGCTTCTCTGAAGCGCCACCAGCGCCACCAGCAGCAGCAGAGAGATCTATGAATCTGCTGCAGCTCACCTTCCACCTCTCAAGATTCCTTTCTGCTCCCTCTTTTATTTTCTCCTGTTAGACTTTGAACGCTTGCAGCCTCGGAGCTCAGAACTCTGCGCTAGAGGTGGTGAAGACGAACCAACATGAGGCTTCAATTATCTCCACAGAGGAAAAACTCATGAAGAAGTATCTTCAATACCATTGAAGATTGTTATGATGTAGTCAATGCCAGCCTCCTATGTGGAGTGTGTCCTCACTGACTTTGCAACCAAAACCGTCTTTATGTTTTTAATTTAGTTTGGACTCTCATAAACTGTGTGTGTGTGTGTGTGTGTGTGTGTGTGTGTGTGTGTGTGTGTGTGTCCAGAATGATGTATTTTGAATACCACCAGGAGTATCTAGGTGGCCGTACTGCCAGACTGCGCAGTATCTGGGCTGGACGGATACAGAGTTTAGGGTCTGATGCCAGTATGAAGGAGCCAGAAAATTCCGATATCACCTGAAATACACGTCTGATGCTTTGTTGGTTTTCTGACTGGTCCTTTAAATTTAATCATGAAAAAAATATGACAGCGATATGAAGAGGAAGCAGGATAATTTACATACCCAGGGAACCAAAACCTCAAATTGCTGTGATCGTTGGAGCTGAGCGACCACGTTGGCTTGGTATGAACTGGTATTTACTGTTGATACTTATCTTCACAAGCACAAGTAGATGATGTCTACATGTTGGATGTAATTAAAGACACGGAAACAGAACAGAATAGAAACAGCGTTTGATTCATGGACTGAAGGAGACTGGAGCGGTGATTTAACATCTGGAGATGATGACGCCTGCTCCCGACGTGCGTTCTGGAGCTTTACTGACGCAGGATTTTTGTGGCTGACGCTGGTTGCAATTCTAGAAAGTAACAAATTCAAAAACATCATTTAATTAATTCATGCAAATATTCCTTTTGCGCGATCCCTCCAATACGACCGTCTGCTCTTCAGATGTGTGATGGAGGCAGGATCCTTTCCTGTTCAAAAATAAATGCACAAAGTGACATAAATATGCTTGAATAGTCGGCTTCACCCAGAATAGAATCATTGTGAATGATTCTGAGCATCAGTATTTTAATGATGGTTTCATTCATTTCATATTGGCCACTGAAGTCTGGGTCAGGTTGTCCAGGTCATGTCTTTAGCTGGTGTGAGGCTGAACTCTGCTGTCTCTTTAGTGTGCGTCCCCTTCGTTCCCCTCAGGTCTGTTGACGGAGGGCGGCGGGGGTCCGTGCGGTCCGGGGTTACGCTGTCTCTCGAGGCTCTATTTGATTTATAATCCCTCCATGACTTGTTGAAATTGATCTCAGTTTGGCACTGGGCCAGGCGCCCCAGTGAGTCACGTCTAAATTCCACTGCATCCCAGCGTTTATTTTTCAGTTTCGGTTTCATCCACATTTCCTCCTGGCTGTAATGGTTGTGATCAGGCTGCGCTGGAAATACTAACAAGGACGTCCGAGCGCGGGGAACCAGCTGAGAGTTTGGATTAGAGTGGCGAGGGGACGGATGAACCCTGCGGCGTGTTGATTGAATCCAGCCTCATGTAGAAAGAGTGTTTCAAGAGTCAGAGTCGACGGCGCAGTGTGAAAGCTGTGATTAAAGCTGCGATTAAACACTGAGTAACTGATGGTTGTGTAATACCGCTGGAGCAAGTCATCCTCTCATGGTTACGCCGATATTGTTCTGCTGGTACAGCTGAGCTCATTTGCCGTTTTGTCTCCAGACCGTTCAGAGTGAGACGGTGGAAATCGTCAGGCTGCTGGGAGCACATCTGGGCTTCTGCAGAGATTCAGAGCTTGGTGACAACATGCAGACGTGTGAGTGTTTGGTGTGTCCGAATGTTGACAGGCATAACCGGAAGGGATAGCGGTAGGTTGTCACCCATCCTGCTGGATGTGTACAGAATCACTGAAAAAAACAAAAGAGATGTTATCCAGCAAATACGCAGCCAACTGGAGGTGCTGCATGAGTGTTACACGTGTCACGTTTTCACTGCATCCCAATCCATTGGCACTACATTTTCAACCACAGAACTCCCTTTGTATTCCTCCACAAACCCGGTGCTGTCAAACTGCACCATCGTAGATCAGCTGTGTGAACCGTAGCAACATGAAGGGAGTCGCATGTGGAGGCTGACGAGTGTCTTTGTGATGCAATCAAACAAAATAATTTCAACAACAAAGCTTTTCACGCTGCGATCCTTTTTAAAACAAACTGCAAGCAAAATCGATGTGTGATTTCTCAACGTTAAGTTTGTAAATTTAAAACCTGTGCTTGTGGTTCAAAATGTTTTCCTGCCACTCAGAAGGTTTTGTTTGAGATATTTGTTGTGTTTTATTAATCAGTCAGTGTGTCTATGGTTGAAAATGTGGAACCAAAAGAAAGAGCTGTCTGATGGGGAGAGCAAAGCTGTAAATCTATAACAACTTCACATGTTGTTTATCATTTTATGGTGGTTTTGTGACGGTCTCGTGGGACAAAACGGTCAAGTCTCATCAACTTTTGTTTGCCACAAAGTTTATTTTTGTCCATAATCCTTAATCTGCGGCAGAGATTTGATTGGCATTTGAGCAAGGGAACCCACAGAGCCGCTAACTTCCGGGGCCGCCGACAAAAATGACCTCCCTGGTGCCCCCCACCTATCTGAGCTGGGAAGTGTGACTGAGTGGTTAAAAACACGCAGGGCTCTAGCCTGCAACCAAGCTACCTAGCCCAAATAGCAAGACCTCTTATTAGCCCAGATAGCAAGACCTCTTATTAGCCCAAATAGCAAGACCTCTTATTAGCCCAAATAGCAAGACCTGTTACCTAGCCCAAATAGCAAGACCTGTTACCTAGCCCCAATAGCAAGACCTGTTACCTAGCCCAAATAGCAACACCTCTTACCTAGCCCGAATAGCAGCACCTGTCACCTAGCCCGAATAGCAGCACCTGTCACCTAGCCCAAATAGCAGCACCTGTCACCTAGCCCAAATAGCAATGCGTGATTGTTGCTGTTTTGGCAACACAGACATTTCAGATGAGAGCAATTCTTTTTTCTTTTCACTGGCGCAGCCTCTCCCTCCCCCTCCTGCATTCTCCTCTTTTTACCGGCCGTGTCGCCTAACTGTTGTAACGCCGATCACATCTGTCCTCAACACATCTGTCCTCAACACATCTGCAGTTTCCACCAGCAGCGTTGAGGCCTCAGCCTCTAACTCGTCTTTGTCTTGTGGTTTATGTGTCTCCATCATGTGCACTTCAGAAAACTTGCTCATATTTTTTTTCCCTTTTCTCTCTGCTTTTGTAATGAAGAATTCGCTGATGGTGTTTTCATTTGAAAATTGACCGGATTCACAATGCGGTTTGTGTGGGGACTTCCTGTCTGACATGAGAGTTGACTTGCCACATATCCCCCACAAAATGGCGGGCGGCGGCGCCTCTGTTGGACATGCAGCACTGACTAGAATGGCGCTGATCAGCTGCTGTGACAATGACGCAATGCAGCTGTGCCTTGGTGTTAATTTGGGGAAAGGCTGCACGTGCACATACGCCAAGGCGCCGGCCCTACGTCACGTCATCAATGCACTGTACACACATGGTCATCAAGAAAAACATGTTGCTCATATCAAGTTTTGAGTCATTGTGAATGTTTCCCTTCATGTAAATTAGGACAACTATTTATTAGAATACAAAGCCGTTAATTAACACCATGCAAGTGTAACCTCAAAAAAGCGGAGAAGTTAATCTAGAGCCCTGCTAGCCTGCTCCAGACCTGTGACATCAGATTGGTTGGAACAGTATCAGTGTGGCCGACCATGTGGCCGACATTTCCTCTCTAATCAGCCATCGTTAGTGGCCTGAGCTCATTCATCATTTACCACCTGCTGCACCGGACCCTCTGCTGTTGCTCTCCACAGACAATGACGGCGTCTGGTATGGCCGACTAACACCTGAAAGTCAGTGTGGTGTGATGTGGTCGCTTCCAGCCTGTCGCTGTGTCGTTCATGGTCGTGATCTCGTTTATTCATCCAGTCATCCAGCTGTGAAGCAGCACGCCCACCCCCCACCCCCCACCCCCACCTCCATCCCCACGTGTCTGGAACAGCTTACTGTAACATGTGACCCTCAGAAATTGGGATCACCGGTACATTCACAACAGCTGCTAAGAATTTTGTAATGTTAAAGAGGTGTGTGTGTGTGTGTGTGTGTGTGTGTGTGTGTGTGTGTGCGTGCTTGCGTGTCCACACCTCAGCATCCCACATCCACCCACCTGTTACTGCAGCACTAACAAACTTGCTTCAGAAGCAAAGATCCTTGGAAACGTTCTGACCATGTCTGTGAGCGTGGCTGAACTCTAACCCCAACTCTTTTCATGCGTCCTGATGTGAGTTACTCATTACAAACTGTACTGTTAAAAATCTGTACTCTGTAGTATTTTGGTTCTGCAAGGACACAGAGTTGTATTAGGTTGTGAGTGAGTCAGTGCTCAAGCGATGGTGACCAGAAAGACAGGAAACACAGTAGCAACTATGTTTACATGTCATGTTATCAAGTGACTATAATTTATTACTTTCACCTCAGAGTGTCGCTGTTATTTGCTGGGAATACGTTTCCTCTCCTTAATGTACAAAAGAAACCAGTTGCATGCTGTCTGGAAGTTTGCTCCGCTGGCCAAAAGGGATCCAGCTTGAACCGTTTGGGAAGCTCCAGAATCAGATCTTGAGTGACTGGGCTGTTCCTGCTTTGACTGAGGGTTTGAGTCCTCCAGAGGAGCCGCAGTGGATTCTGTGAACCAGATGAAGCGAGCGATGAGTGAAAAGCCAGTGAAAGCAGTTCATTGAAGCGGCAGCTCAACCAGCACGTAGAAATGTGTGGTTTTTAACCGTTTGTAGTAGTTAATCATGGTGAGGGCCGCTCTCCCTTGTGCGGACAATCTCATCGCATTTCGCTCTGTACTTCGATATCAGGAATTCCATGTTATGATTAGCAGGACTGTGTGGGGCTGCGTTCATTGGTGGCGTACACGTCCTTATTTTGATGTCATTCCTGGAATCGGAGCTTGCTCCCTTGATGCAAACATGGGACCGGGGTGCTGGGACCTGCCACGCGCTGTTGCCTCTGTCTGTGTTTTCCTTGATGAAGTCACCTGAAGACACCAGCGGGGGCCTGCGTCCTCATAGGAAGCTGCTGGACACCGGGACAAGGTCCCATCTCTGGGGTGAGACCACAGGCTGTGGTGAGAGAATTCATCCTTTTTCTAAGGAATCTATTAAAGAATAAGTGCTGGAACAGCTCAAAGACAAAAGCCCTACTTCCTCTGTGCTCATAGAAAACACAAACGATTGAAATGAATCCCTTGTTTTCCTTTTCCCAATTTTGATCTTGAAAAACTACGACAAAATGTTTCTTTTTTTTGTTCGTATATATCTATATCTATATCTATCTCTCTCTCTCTCTCTATATATATACATATTAAAGTATTGAGTCAGTGTACATTTTCAGTTTTTTACAGATTTGTTTAAATTTGATGCAGCCATCACATATTTAGACGCACGATTTGAGGAAAGCAACACGTATTAAAGCAGATTACCAGCTCTCCGAGCCCCTCTGTCTCACTCTACTCCTGATCGCCAGCGTAGGACAACCTTTCTATTGGATCCTGTGTAGAGCTGTCATGATTTATTTTGTATGATGCGACATGGATTAAAAGCAGTTATTTAAATGTTCCAGCTTTTGAAATGCAAATATTTGTCGGTTTTCTCCTTCTGCTGTTTAATGTCCTGCACATTTCATCTCCCCCTCTTACATTCATGCTTTCTCAGCTAAAGAACCTCACGGATTTGTATTTGAATATCCAGAGTGGAAATAAACATCTTGAATCTGGTAAAGAATCATTTAGAATTTGCAACTGCGGTTAGAGAAAACGTTTCTGTAACCGTGATAATCAGATCAGGATATCACACTGTGTAATACTTCAGCCAGGCATTAGTTTTGATCCTCCTTGAGTCCCTCAACACACAGAATCATTTCAGTGTGCTTTGCACCGCTGATGTTACATCACTGCGCCTGCGAGACAAGTCAGATCAAAAGCCCAGTCAGACACAAATGCTCTTCCCACAGCTTGAGCTCATGATGTCACTGCCAATATAATGCCAGATCCATAACCAGGCATCTGCATCCAATGAATGCAGCCGAGACGCGATCTGGAGCCCATTAGCCAGCTGAACCAGGCAGAGGCCCACATGCTGCAGCATGCGTGGCAGAACGTTCCCCACAATCTACACGGACCGGGTCGTCGCCGTTCTGGTGGGGTGGGTGTGGAGTAGGTCGCAGCTTGTGGTTATCTGTGTGTGAACAAAGGAGGGTGGAGAGGGCTAGGTACAAAACCACATGTCAGAGTGGAACCAGATGGCAGCTCGTATGTGTTGATGGAGTTCAGATGAAGTTCTTCATAAGCTCGGTCTCAGAGAAAGGTGTTTTATTTAGTTTTACAACATTGCCTGGGTGACTGCACTGTTGTGTTGTTCCTTAATCTGGAGAACTGTGTCCGGATGTGCCCTCTGACATGCAACGCACTCTGACACGCTCTGGTCTGGTGTGCGGTGGCGTCTGTCTACAGGACGCAGGGCACGAGAACGTGTCACCAGCTCTTATTGGCTCATTAACAACCACGTCTGTTGTCTTTCCTTGGATTTGTGTAACCATATTTCACATGGCCCTTGAAGGGGTAGTTAGGATTTAGGTCTTATCTGGAGTAGGTGTGAGTCCGTGGGTCCTCTGTGCTCAGCATTGCACTGCTGAGGGTCTGCTTGCTGAATACCTTTTCAGCCACACTGTACGGCATGGACCTAAAAACCTGGGTGAGACATTGATGCAGATGGTTCCACCTCCTGATTCACTGGCTGTGGCACAAGTCCGTTAGATGTTATCAGCAGGATTTCCTGCCGCATCCCTGCTGGTTTTTAGAAGACGCAGTTTCGTAGCAGCGGTCATAAACTGAGATGCTCATCCTAGATTTCTGACACTGTCAGACTTTTGTCCCCAGTTGTCTTTGGTTGGAAGACCATGATAACGGCCGTCTTTGAATCTTGCACCAAGGACCACCATTTTGGAGATATTGCCATGTTTAGTAATCTTTCAGCCCAAAGTTATACCGTGTATATCCAACTGAAATGTGTCTGGTCGTCGGAGACGTTTGCGGTGGCTTGCTTGTGTTAGGAAGTGTCACATGCCCACTTAATTTCTGCAAACTCTCCAAAGTTCACCTGATCTAAAACAGCACTCTGAATAAGACAATTTTTCTAATGACCTTAACCAGAATAACATCATCGTCAGCAAATGGGATGAAGACAAATGGAGGATGGACCGTTTTCAGAAAATCAATTTGGTGTGAAACCACAACTTTCTGTGAGGGATACAACATTACAAAGTCTTGTGATCGTCCTGTGACAGCTTTACAAGCTTATGGTGAGGGGCCAGCTGACGCTGAGTGTTTGGAATAATGTGCAGTCAAATGGGGCTAAGCTAAATTGCAGGTGAGCCTGCAGACCTGCTGCTGTTTAGGAGTGACTTTAAGACCACCGCTTTGCTCAAAGTTGACAAATCTGTGATGCAAAACCCACAAGGGTTCCACACGCTGCTCCTCAGAGGATTCAGTGCTGTGGCTGCCTGCTTGGAACGCGTCTGCTCACTACCGTACTCCATTTACAGAGCAAAGCATTCGTTCATTTTAATCATGTACAGTGGACGGGTCAAACACGTGCAACACGTCAAGGTGATGGAACTGTTAGATCGCCCTCTGCTGGACAACAAGGGGGCTACAAACTTTCTGGAACAGATTATCACCGAGTGTGTACACATCTTCAGTCTTGTAAACATGAATGGAATATTCTCAAAGAAACTCATGTAAACATCTCAATGGAAGTATCGTCTTCAGAATAAGGTCAATAGTCTAATTATTGCAATTCATGTAAACGGCCAGTGCCCTGTTCTCCTCACACATGGGCTCAGTCGGCCATGACACTGATATTCCACAAGAGCATGTGAAGTATTTGGTCCAGCTGAGCTTGGCTGCTTTTCTCACAGCAGCCATGTTGTCATGTCGTTGCAGGGTAAACACAGGTGTAATTAATAACATTAATTAAAGTCCTGATCCAAGACGCCGGCGTTGTTAATGAGACACTAATCAGCTTGATCACTCACACCTGTGTTTACTCTCATGCTGACCCGTCAGTCTGGCTGCTGTAAAAAGGGCCGACTGCCGTGGCTCTACACCAACAGAGAAACACATTAAATAGTCAAACTAATCATAATGAAAGGCCTTTAAAGTCACGTTAAGTGTTTAGACGTTTAAGAACCATAAATAATGATTACACAAACCCCTTACGTAAATAAAGTGGATCAAACTTTCATCTCCTTTACATCGGTGGTCAATTCACAATGCACACATGACAAACACCCAATCAGGGGGCAGGTGGAAGCCCTGACCCAGGCCTGTACTCACAGAGGTACAAGCACTGAGCCGCCGCTGGGCGCCTCCTTGTGGAGATGGAACACAGATGGCGTGGACACAGACAGTTGTGCTCATTCTCCGTGCAGCACTTGTTGTGAATGTCTTTTATCACTCGACAATGGCAGCGGTGACGGAGATCCTCTGCGGTGTTGAGCTCTTGGTTTGATTTTAAACGTTTGCCGATTGAAGTGCCGAGGACTGTTATCCTCCATTATCCAAGAGTAAACAGTGTCATAGTTTACTGAGTAAACACAGTTGCGGCACTTCTCAAGCGCCGTGCTTCATTGTTTCTCCCTTTATGTAGAATGATTTATCTTAAAGGTTTATTTACATGTGTAAATGATTCAAGGGCGAGGCTACTTAAAGTGTGATCATGATGTACTATGGCACAAATGAAGTAGATGAGATTACTTTCATCCATCCATTTTCTATACCGTTTATGCATTAAGGGTCGTGGGGGGGGGGGGGGTGCGGCGGCTGGAGCCTATCCCAGCTGACAGTGGGTGAGAGGCGGGTTCACCCTGAACGGGTCACCAGTCCGTCTCAGGGCCATCAGGAGCAATTAGGGGTTCAGGATCTCGCTCAAGGACACTTGGACACCGGGGGAAGTGAGAATCGAACCAGCGACCCTTCAGTTGCTATATGGCCTCTCTACCTCTGGGCCACGCCGCCCCCTACAAGATTATTTCAGTTCCTGTATTTACTGAATAAGCATAGAGTGTCTTAGAGCACTTCAGATGTCCTCACAAGACCTTGGTTTGCCTCAGCAGGAAAGAATGAGAGTGATGATGAGTGAACCCTGCTGTGGTGCACGTCGGCTCCTCAAGACCCTCCGTAGAAGGGTGATCAAACCTTGATGTTGGCAGGAGCTCCTCTCTTTTAAAAGCCTACTAAACACCCTGTGTGTGTATTTTACAATCCAGTGGTCCGGGGGGGGGGGGGCACTCTAAATTTAGCAGTGGATTATAATCCAACTGTCCCCTGTGGTGGGGAGTGTCTTCAAGAATGAGTTGGTCAGCTTTGCCGCGCTGCTTTGTGGGAGCGCTTGTATTGTTGCTTTCTTGGGTCAGGAGCTGTGGCGAGAGATTGGTGAAGCCAAGAGTGCACGCTGATAAAAACACAGCTTAAAAATGACTGCTTAAGGTCAAGCCAGGCTCACCTCAAGTATGGTGATGCCCAAAATGAGACAAGTACACAGCAAAAAAAAAGCAGCAAGTGCAGAGCCTCAGGAGGAGTTCTGGTACATTGTTGTGTGTAGGTCACCTGCATTTAGGAAATAACCTGAGCCCAGCATTCATGTAGAAATGTGCAGGAAATGCAGCTAATTCCTCTTTGTGTCGAGTACATCGAGTCCGTGGCGACTATGAAGCACGAATCTGAAAGGAAGACGATCCAACAGCCCGACATGATCGATCCCTGCCATGTAGAAGCGAAGCTAAAACCAAACCCTGTTGTTTCTAATTGAAGCAGAGCTTGGGACGTACAGGAATGAGGACAAACTCTCGAATCTGACTGGTTTTATTTACTATTTTCGATGGGTGTTATTTTTATTACAATTTATCTGTTCATGTTTTGTTCTTAGTTTTACTTATTTTTTTCAGAGAAAGCAATCATCACTTTCTTAAGTCGTGATCGTAAGTTCTCATCCTCGCCTTGGAATAAAGAGTAGGAATCAGTTTGATGGTATCAAATGATTCTGCGCCGTCACGTTTTAAAATGGTTAGAGTGACCGTTGAACTCAATTTTGGAGAGAAAAAAAAGTGCAAATCAAATCAAATCAAAATATCAGTCAGAAAAAGTGCAACTAGATGTTGTGTGCTCCTGCATACGGACACGCAATGCAGCGAAAGAGCCAGTTGATGTTGTGACTACGAGCCATTGGGAGGAACCATCAGGAAACATTGACTGGTCCCCCGTTGAAATGACAGACTGGGAAGACTGGTTTTCCCGCTGAGGTTAAGTTTGACTCTGTTATGTTGCGCTTGTCATAGTAACTGCTCACCTTTCAAGGCTTCAAACAATTGTTATGAGCTTAGGGTTCAGTAACAGCAACTGACAAGCGTTTGGCCGCGTGTCTTGAATCCGGGCAGGCATGCAGGCCCAAATGTGGAGCAGAATGGTGTCTAATAACAGGGCTTTACTTTATTTGGCAGCCGTGTGCCGCATGGGACGCATTTAAACTATCATATTATTGTAATTCGTCATTAAAAGAGTCAAGGTGGAGCCAGCAGGCTGGTTTTAACTGCTGCAGCTGAGACATGAGTAACTGCCTTCATACGCTTGTGTTCTGCAAAATAGATGCCAGATGATGCAATGTTGATTCATTCACCAGTGAGGCGCACATGAACTCACACACATACAAATTCCAACCTATGACAAACTTAGTTTAGAACGCAATTTAAATCAATTTATAGGTAATTGTCTACCTTGGCTCTGTACACTCCCTGACACGGTTACTCAGTAAGTTTCTGTCGACTGCTGATTTTTTTTGTTAACCGGCTCCTACCTGGAATGCTTCTTGGTTTAATCATCAGCCATTCCAGTTCTATGTAATTGGGTACTGGGGGGGCTAATGTCGTTTTTATCACCTCATATGGAGGTGTGTACAGTTATTAGGCGGCTTCATCAACCCTGGTAAAATGAACCAAAAAGAAATTTAACGGTCAGATGCCTTTCAGTTGGATTAACGTTCCGGAAATGGGCTTGATGACTGAAGGAGCAAATGAACTGCTGCAGAGTGGGGTCATACTGGGCTGCCCCCCTGATCTCAGGCGTGGACATCGGTGCTGATTATTAGAGTATGTAATTAATAGATTAATAGGTCTACCTGTACTCAGAAATATGTCGTCCATCAAGGCTGAGTTGGTAGCAAGCTTTGTATTTGTAAGGAATCCAGACAGAGTTTGATTGTAAAAATTACAGCCGATAAACCTCAACTTGCTAATATTATCATTGGCTAATATTGCTAACCTCTTAGCACCTAGCATGGCTGCAGCGACAGCCTTGGTAAAGCTGGTGATTCTGAATCTGTATGAGTGTGGATCCTAATCTTCATTGGTTTGGCTGAATGTGACTGATTATGCACCTGAAATGACAAGTCTCCTTGCTGACAGGATGCCTGTGGACGGCCGCAGGCAAACACTGGGCTCGGTTTTCATTTTCCTTCCCTTGTCAGGGTCAGCTGAACCTGTTGGACTTAGTTTACTTTAGCATGATTGCTTTGTTTGGAGGTCTCAGGTCAGTCCAGTGTGCCACCTCACCGTGGCAGCCTGAGGGAGGTTTGGGGTCTGTGGACCTAAAGCTGCGCTGAGCTGTGTCACTCGAATCAAGCTGTTACCCTCAAAATGTGTCAGCTGTCATTTTTTCCCCTTTCTTAGTGGATAAAAGCATTCCTGCCTGTTTGTTTACCACACAAAAGATTCTGTAGAGATGAAGGTTCTAATCAGTTCCACAGTCTGAGCTGGACTTGGATCAAAGTCACTGAAACCAAATCTTTAAATGTAAACAAAATGTCTGGCTTTCATTCTTTGTAACAAAAAAAAAAAAAAAAAGAAATCTTACAAATTACATGTAGCAAAACATGTGATGACAAGAAAAGAGATTCTTTTTCGAATTTCATACAAATGACTTTCTGTATCTAAAACCAAGAGGACCATAACAGGTTGATGCGTGATGGTTACCGCTATTATCCTAATTATTCATACAATCAGGCGTGTTCTACTGGAGCCTTTGATCGTTGACATGACCTCTTAATCACAGCTGCAGATGTAGACAATATGACATGAGAGTGCGCACATGGCCGACTGAAAGCCTGGGAACGATGAGCAATGATAGGCAGTTTGGATGTCCCAAGTCATAAATCATTATCCGTCCCATAGTAGTTCCTGTAAAATCGGGCTTCCATTTGTCATTCAAGGTTTGGGTGTCTGTTTGAAGGTGGGGTGAAAACTTAGTCTTTGAACTTAAAAGGAACTATTTTGAAGTGGCGTCCACATGAGCTCCTAAGACAATTTTGAAGTTGTTCCCTTCTTACCCTGCAAATCGCGCTGTGAAAGTTCCATCAGCTCGACCTGCTGCAGCCCATTGACTTCTCAGTAAAAAAAACTCTGGATTTCTAGTTGCATAAATAGAGAACAATCGCAAGTAGCGCCATTCATCACCATTAAGATGACAGGCCCCAAATGCCGTACGCAGGAATGACCGTGGGCAACAACCACACCGGGAACTCACCAAGCCCCCATCTTGCTGCTGTCTGCATTCTGCTTCTCACGCGCTGCTCAGGCATGATGCCGTAACGTCCAACACCACAGAGACCACCATTACTCACTCTTACTGCGCACAGACGCATTACATGGGGCAACAGTGTGTGAGGGGGGCTGTTCGAATGCATTCACATGTATTTTTGGCCATTTGAAGTTTGTTAAATCCCGCACAAATATCCACCAGGACTCGAGGGTTACCAATAAGCTATTGGTGGTCACAGGTCACGAGTCACTGTACAAATGAGTTGTTTCCAGTTTTGACACGAGCAAACGACAATGCAATTAGCTGGTTTTGCAAGTACAAATGAAATCAACATTTCCTCAGCCTCTGTTCCCGAGAGGCAAAACAGAGCTCTCTTACTGTGCTAGGAAGAACGTGGCAGCAGCCTGATGAGGTATCTGTTGGTTGAGACACAAAAACCTCAAACTCCTCAAAGGAAGTTCAGAAATATCATTTCGGTCGATTGTTTATCACCTTATTCACCCCACAGACATTTCGAGAACCGAAACGAGGCTCTAAGCTGCGATTCTGGGAGGGGCTCCCTCACTGAGGCCGTTGTTTCTTTCCCCTACCTGTACTGAGCGAAGCCCAGCTCTACAACCCGCCCTACTCTGCCTCTGACCAGCTAACAATATCGGGGCATCATCCTTCTGTACTTCGAATCTGTTTTGGTTTCAGTTTGAGATGAGGGGAATAAGGCGAATAGCAGGGGAATTTTGCAAATTTTTGGGGGGCACTACCCACACATGTAGCTGTGTTGCTCATTCCACGAATGAAGGATCCTCACAAGTTGTACCTCGTTGTAAAGGTGACTAATCGGGCTTTCCAGCGATACAAAATGCAATACCAATTGGTATCATTAAAGGGAAAAAAACAATACACTGAAATAATGTTTCTGGCCTTTCTTTGAGGAGTATATACATTTAATAACAAATACTTAAGGAAAATTTTGAAATCAAGACTTGTCGAGCAATGTAATATTTTGGCCGATAAAATGTGATACGATGCTTGATGATTTCAGTCACAGTAACCTTTTCTGATTAGTTAATTTACTAGAAACCTGAAGGAACATGACAACTCTTTGGGGAAATCCACTGACTTTTCATTCAGTGGCAGACAAGAAAATAGAGGCTCTCCTTTGTTCTGCACTGGGAAGCTGAGACCCTCAGAGACCTGCTGACTAGCTAGCTTAGCACAATGAATGAAAGCAGATTGGAAGTGTTGGCATTCCTCTGTAAAAGCCTGTTGCCAGTATTTGAAAATAGTCGTCCAACATCTTTCCTGTCCCGTCCTGTTCCAGACTGCAAGAATTTCAAAAGCTAGCTTCTCTGATTAGGTGAGAGCGGTGATGTCACCGTCCGTGTTCTGTGCTGTTGAAAGGCATGAGGAGAGAAAACCAACTGTGTGTGTTGCTGCTGGCGCCCTCACAAACAGACCCATGATATCAATCTGTGTGAGGGTTTTATTACCGTGTTGCTGTGCACCATCAGAATGAAGTCCCATTACATGTTGTGTACTGCAGTAACCTGTATGGTTTACTATGTTGTGCTGAGGTGTCATGTTTTAAGACCATGGCTGTGCCTCCCCTTGCAGATGTGCAAGAGATGTCTCTGTGCAATATGATATGAGCGCAGAGCGTCTGTCCCATGTCAGCCGAGGCTGTGCAGAGCAGAGCAGTACACCACTGCTGTAGCAACCTGAGCTTTTACCACTAACTCTCTATTCCTCATGGAACCACAGCAGCAGTGTCACACCAGGCGCAGCTCAAGGCTTGACGCAGTTTTGGAACAGAGACCGTGACGAAGACCAATGCAAAATGTCAGTTTTCACAGCTAAATGAGATGTCATGAGATCGCAGAATTAATTCTGACAGAGTCCTGATGGAGACTGATGTCAGACAGTGTGTGTGTGTGTGTGTGTGTGTGTGTGTGTGTGTGTGTGTGTGTGTGTGTGCGTGCGTATCAGATTTCTGATGAGTGAATTATGTCAGAATCAGCTGGTCCTTGTAGTTATTTCAGCACAAACGTCTGTGCTATCTCCATCCCCTACAAGCGGGACACCCTGACCAAAGTGGAACCTGGAAAGCGTTTGGTTGATTTGCCAGTAACCTGGAGTATCGATCAGCTTGCTGTGTCATGTCCGTCTCAGTAAGTTTGACTGTTACGTTTACTTTGGCTGGCGAGCACCTGGAGCCACAACAGTCCCAGAAGCACTGTCCATGTCCTGTCAGACTCTGTGTCCACAAAAAGCATTTTCCCAGCTGCAAACTCCAGGAGCACTTTGGAGGGGGTAGCATTGTTTACAGCTGAGTCTCTTCAGCTCTGGTTGCTATGATACGGGATACCTGGGGAAGTACAAATATCAGCAGAAGGTGGAGTACTTAGTCTGGACAAAATAAAGGCTGAGCCACACAGGAAGAGGGCTGAGCTGCCTTTCTGTGTAGGATCATGAGATTTTGTAGGTCAGGAAACATCTTGGCGAGTACCAGCACCGGCTGGGTAGAGCAACCACTGACCTGAGCTCAAGCTGGAAGTGACTGATAGGCTTTGACTCAAATCACGAGGAGCACAGTGTCAACCATCTGTGACCAGAAAGACGTACGTCGTCACACGTCCTGCCCTTGGGCGTGTAGTGGACAATGTGTAGACCATTAATGTTCAGTTTACTGTGGTAACTCAGTATTATTCTTTTACTAAAAATATACATCTGTGCATATTTCAAAGCAGGTTTTGTGTGTGTGTGTGTGTGTGCGCGCGCACGCAGGTGTGTGTGTGTGTGTGTGTGTGTGTGTGTGTGTGTGTGTGTGTGTGTGTGTGTGCAAAAGCCAAAAACACCAATCTTAAACCTCTGTATTGGTATGACCTTTGAACCAAGGAGCGGTTTGCTGGAGACTCTCAGGGTCAGGATTCACACATCACAAGGCCATTTGCCAGAGTTGAGCAGGTCTTGTAAAAGTTTTTACTGGAGTTTTTACAAGCACTTAAATGACTTTGTCAGGGTAACCATGGTGTTCTCTTACCCATCCACTGCTTGGCTTCATGATAGCCATGACCCTAACAAGACCAGCCGCTGGTTACGAGGGCACTGAGGACTTGTCAGGTCAAGTGTTCTGACTTGGTCTGGTGTTGATTCAGTTTATTACATTTAAATTCACCAAGATTCAACATTCAGAGTAAAGGAAGTTTTTTTAATCGATATAAGTACAGTACAGGGTGAAATCAAATGGGGTATATTGTCCCAGCATTTGTCACGATGTGGGGGTGCTGCGTTCACTAAATGGTATATAATGAATAAAAGTTCACCTTAAAAGGTCTTTGTGATCTGTTAATGGACTCATGGACTCGGCGCTGTGACTCAGGCAAACATTCAAATGAAAACCTGCCAGTATACCAATAAAGTCATTTTAATACAGATGAACAATTCAGACTCCTGGTGACAAAATCCCTCTGTCTCAAAGCTTTTACAATGTTAAATTTATCTTATTTTATTTGTGGTACATGGAAACAAAAGTACAAGTTTTTTTTTGGTGACACTTTTGTGGTGCACCACCACTTTCATTTGTAGTACAACTGCAAAAAACCCCAATAACAAACAAATAACCTAAAACCCATCATTTTTGTTTATGTTGAGTTAATCAGCAGAATACTGCAAATTGTTGGTTTTTGTCTTTTACATGCGTGGTTAAGTTACTGTTTGTTTGATGCACAGGACGCAGTGCCGACCTGTGATGGGGAACAGGACACTTGGCAAACGGGACCAGGGTTCAACTTCTGATGGTGAACGGGTCTCTGTGCTGGTTTATCCCGGTTTCAGTAATCTGGAGAAGATTTTTACAAGCAGAAACAAAAAAACAACAACAACAACATTATTGCACGTCTGTCCGTCCTGGATGAGGGATCCCTCCTCTGTTGCTCACCCTGAGGTTTCTCAGATTTTTCCCTGTTCAAAAGGTTTTCTATGGAGTTTCTCCTCAGTCGATGTGAGGCTCTGAGGGCAGAGGATGTTGTTATGATGCCATGTGAGGCCCTTTGAGACAAACTGGTGGTGAAAACGGGCTCTACAAATAAAATTGCCTTGCCTTTGCCTTATACTCAAGTGTCTTGGTTATGTTGGTTTTTTTTTTGTTCAAGTCCATGCAAACACACTGTCTGTTGGTGAATGTGCCGCAGCAGTGGCCTTCGTTGGTGAACGGGACTCTGCACTGACCTCTTTAGGTGAACAGGACACTGTTGACCTGTGGTGGAGAGCAGTGCACTTTCCCCCGCTTCAACTGGCAAACGGGACCATGGGCCAACTTCCACTGGTGAACGGGACACGCTGCCGGCCCCTCTCATTGGATGAAAGATTGTTGAACTTCAGGAAACTTCAATTTGAACAGTACGTTAGAGCAGGGGTCACCAATGTTTTTCAGGCCAAGGACGCCCATATGATTGCACTTGAATTTGTGGGTGAAGTAAATGTTGTTTTGTAACTTCTTTTCAAATAATGCAGCAGGCGCAGTTGCATCTGGGATCTTAAGTCAGCTGGAGACTGACTAGGCTCTTGGCCAGTCAAGGGGAACCTGACAGAGCCAGTGTGGAACATGCGGCCTCATGATTGGTACAGCAGCGACACGGACAGGTCCTCCTCTTTGTGTACAAGAGGCTTGGAGGGACAGGTCTAGGCTCGCCTCTGTGATTGGCAGTGCGTTATGGTGTAAATTTGGGGTCAAGTGTGGATGCTCTGAACTGTGAGTAATGAGGACATAGACCTCGCAATTTGTAAAACGTGTAAGGCCAAGAAGGAACAATAAACCTAATCAGACACTTGAACATCATCACCCCGTTGAGGCCGCCAGGGTGAGGGAGCTGACACAGGGACGGCAGCTAAGGCTAGTAGGCAGAGCTCAGAGCCAAGAACGATAGCCTGCAGCCTCTCCTTCATTGGCTGCTGCATTTGGATCCAGATTCAGGTTCAGAAAACTTTATCGTGTGTTCCATAAGTAGAATATATGTCAGACAGAGCTGGACATATAGCAAGTCACTTTATGAAGAATTTGCTGTAGAACTTTTTTTTTTCTTTTACGTATATGGATTTTTTTTTTTTTTAGGGTCGTTAAAGTAAGAAAAGATCCAGTAACTTAATGCAATTTGAGAGAAACTGCAAGAGTAACATTCTGTCATTATGAAAAGCTTTCACTAAAGAAAAAGCCGATTTTATGTTTTTCTATTCAGTTACGCATAGTTCTTATCATCATTTGTGTGTCACCAATGTCAAATAATTTGTTTTTGTAGGTCTTTTGGGGGTATACAGTAATTCCCCTCCAGTTAAATCACAAGGCATCTTGTGGTCACAAGTGTTTGTTTGAAGTGAGAGCCTGATAACACATAAATCATAAATGAGTACAGAATCCATCCCTCCATTTTCTTCTGCTTATCCTGTTAAGGGTGGCGGGGGGGGGGGGGGGGGCTGGAGCCTATCCCAGCAGTCACCTTGTTTCCAGTAAAGCTATGATTTCATTACTGAGCAAGCCTTTGCCTGTTCTCAGCTTCCAGTTCTGCAAGCTCTTGGGACTCTCATTCCATTTCATGTAAGATTGTCAAAGTTGCTTGAGTTGCCGCTGCTGTAGCTTCTTCTTTGTGTGCTGAACACAGGAGTCATCATCTTGAATTCATGCTTGAACTGTTTGACCACTGAGAAGCTGCAGATTAGAAGTGAGTCTCAAGTGAATGCACGTTCCTCATGAGAATCCAGATCTTTGGATTCTGTTGAAATCCAAAGTTTGCACCTGTTCTCCCTGAGGTGAGTCAGAGCAGGCGGCTGTGGGCGAAAGAGTAGGAGAGGAGGCCCAAGCACGGTCCTGAAGCTTTCTTGGGACAGCATCATAAGTGTCCAGGTCTCTTCATCTGGTGAACTGTGTTGACGCAAGTCTTCAAAAGCACATTTTACATCTTTTAATTCTATTTTTAATTTTTTTTTTATCAGGGCGAATATTTCTCCAGAATCCTCTGAAGCACAGCAGATGTCATCCATGAGGTCTTGTAGGCTCTCACTGGAGAAGTCTTTGTCAGGTGCTTTCTTTTTCCTTCTTAGCAAGAGCTTAACATTTATCATAGGTGATGTAAACCACTACAGAAGCCGCTTTGACTTTGAGGTCTCTAAAAGTTCTTGAACCTTTTCCTTGAACTTTTGGGTTCTCTGACCTTTCGTCAACCCTTCTGCTGCAGCTCATCTGACTCTCTGACATCGCCTCAGTCTCTTCTGGTGGGTTTTTGTCTCTAGGCCCATTGTACTATAACAGAATTGAGTTTGTCACACCGTCAAAAACGAGCACCACGCTCACCCATGTGGTTGCATGTTCAGCTGACAACATTCCTCATCTGGCATGTGTACTCCTTGGAATTGCAAGGAGGCAGTCAGTACACGACAAGAAAGAAACAATAATTTAGATCGCACTGATGAGCATGAAGTCACAAGTAATTGCCTCATATTTCTCCATTTTGTGGTGGTTTTGAAGCCGGAGCCTTTAAATAAATCTCTCTAACTACCTGACCTGACATGGTTAAAGACCCTCTCATGTTGCTCTGTGCTGCCCTGTAGGATACAGGCCAGTGGATTACACAGGTGCTGTTTATGTGTCTGGTCAGAGTCCAGCTACGTAAAGTCGACTTCTCCAGATGTAGATGGGCTTGCCTGTTAAGGCCCTTTCACCTCTCTCATCTGTTCTGCAGTCTTCATAGGTGAGGTCCTTGAATGGGTCCTGTCCTGGGATCTGCATGTGCATTGTGTCCGCTTGCTGAGAAACGAAATGGCTCTCATGCGAAGCAAACCTCCAGGCACACATCTGTGTAAACAAGCAGCCTATTTGCTCAATAGGGAATCTGTGAATCAACAGAGTGGAATATAACATGAAGGTCCAGCCATTTGAATCATTTCCGCTGTCATATTAATTTCACTGATTTACTCTTATTTTTTTGGGGGGGTGGGGGCACTGGTTTCTTTCTCATGTAAGAGAAAGAGAAAATGAAATAGCATCATGTTAAAAGTCGAAGTACATTTGCCAAACTAGGAGTTGAAATACAACACATTGTGGTGTAAGTGTGCAACATTTTTAAGTGTATCATAGAGTAACAGCTCCTGCTTCACCTTTGAGTTATTCTGTCTCTGATGCCAATATGTACTGATGAGTGTGCAAGGCCATCCACAGATCTGACCCTGCTACTCACAGTTAGTTTTCCCTTTTAGAGTTCCTTTGCTCTGGTCTGAATCAGTTGAGTTTGCATGCTTGGAGCATTTTCCCTTTGGATTATTTGTTGTCTAAGCAAACCAAAACGTGCTACTACGGAGGAGGTGGTAATGCACATGTAAACTGGTTTGACAACCTGCTGCAGTTCAAATGCTGTGATGAAAAACAATTCACGCAGTGCGCGTTTTTGTGTCATTTATTCATGTAATTTCTATGAAAGTAATGGCCGCTTTATTGAAAAAGGAAATGTTGGCTTGAGAATGGTTCTGATCTGGGACATTGCTACCCTCCATGAGCACACATGGAAGGCCAAAGGCAGGGTAGAGCAGCGGCGGCGGCAAAGACACCCACGGGGTACAGAACAGAGTCTGCAACAGTGACAATGGATATGATATTGATTAGGTGTGATACCAAATGTAAAGGAGGAGTTGGGGTTGCAAGATGGCATGTAGATGAGGCAGAAAGAGCAGGCAGGCTGAAGCTGCCTTAATATGGCACGTTTAATGTTTATTGCCAATCGAGTGTGAAGAGGAAGATCACGTAGTTCCCCTGGCTCAGACCAGCTGATCCAGAGCTGTGATCGCAGGCATCTGGGCGGGTTTGACTGGCCTTCCTGAACTAACACTGTTCTCTGGGGAGGCATGATATCATTGGAATATTATCAGTATCAACCCATATTGGCTTTCAAAGAAATCCAGAGTTATCAGTAATTCCTGATGTCTGCTAACTCGACTAACTGATGAAGCTAACCACAAATCAAAGCATAGCAGAAGATAAAGGAACAATTTACTGATGGAGGAGCTCAGGGTGGAGCACAAGGCTGAGCTCCAGACAGGGAGGGACAAGAATGTTCTCCTAACCAAAGAGCTGGAGCAGGAGACCAGAATCAGTATTTCTGAAGATAGAAGTTATGTATTTTTATCCATCCATCCATCCATCTTCTACCATTTATCCTGTTAAGGGTTGTGGGGGGTGGAGCCTATCCCAGCAGCCTTTAGGCGAGAGGCGGGGTTCACCCTGGACAGGTCACCAGTCCATCACAGGACCAACACATAGAGACAAACAACCATTCACACTCACAGTCACACCTACGGTCAATTTAGAGTATCAATCAGCCTCGTCCTCTCTTGATGTCTTTGGACTGTGGGAGGAAGCTGGAGTACCAGAGAGAACCCACACAGGAACAGGGAGAACATGGAGACTCACACAGAAAGATCCTTGATGGAGCCGGGACTGGAACCTGGAACCTTCTTGCTGTGAGGTGACAGTGCTAACCACTTCCGCCCGTCATGTATTTTTATTTTGAGCTAAAGTGTATGAAACCTCACACATTAAATTTACAAGATTAAAAAAAGAGTGGTGTTTCTCTCATTTTTCTGATCAAGTGCTCTCTTGGTGTGTCACAGGGGAAAGTAGTTAAAATGTGAGTCGGTTCAAATCTATTTTATATAGGATTTTTTTTTTTTAATGGGTGGGGAACAGACTGGTGCACCAGGAGAGACAAGATACAAAGCAGCACCATTAAAACACATAATGACCAGACAATAAAAGCACTAATAAAACAAATGTTAAATCAGCTCAGGAGTGGTCTGTCTTCTTAAAACCGTGGAGGGAAAACAATTCCTTAGGTGGCTGAGTTGGTGCTGTCTCCGTGGTGTGAGGCCCATCCACCCTTGCTGCCTCTCTCTACTAAGGAATCCGTCTTTGCCCAGCGGGCCTCACACAATGCTCACTAGAGGGAGAGAGAACACAGCGGCAGTCAACGCTCTCGCACAGACACCTCACTGCTAACCACTGGAGGCCAACAGTTCTTATTCCTCCTTCAGGTGCAGGCTGATCGTTCCCATTGCAGGACAGGACAAATATCCGTCTGCGTCGTGCTATTCTGTGACAAAGATGTGCGCATCCGACATCTCCACCGGTTGGGTCTGCAGGTAACGGAGGGTCCTACACATGGAGGGCCTAACAGGTCATGAAACCATTATTGTGGAGTATTTTCTAGAAATATAGAAACAGTCTAATCTAACGTCAGTGCATCATGACAAACAAAGCCAGGAAGTACAGTGACGATTAGGAAGACAAGTGTGTAAGAACACCTCTGCTTCATAGTAAAATAGAGCAACTGACGGTTTTGTTTTTTTTTGAAAACACATCTTTCCTGATGGTTGAGCCTGGTTTTAACTAATATACAGAGACCACGTTGGACGTGCAGGGACTGTTTCAGTGGTTACTGTACGTATGATACCAGACATACAGTAGCTCACAACAAGAAGCCACACGCAGGACAGAAAGCTGACTGTACACAACACTGACCTTCAGATGGATGAGGAGCAAGAATACCTGGCATGCCTCATATATCCACCTATCATGTCATTAAAGGATTTTGCATTAAATCACAAATTTGCCTTTTCTTTCTGTTTAGTCACACTAACATTGACCTTAACCTCGGTGCCCTGGGGGTTATCACCCCGAGGGGAGCGTGTCAGACAATGGAACAAACCTCTGACGGATGTTCTGGATTGCCCTCTCAGACTGATGCATCAGCATTTACTCCTCTTTCTCTTCTCAGCCCTCGTGTCCTTTGCCGAACGTGAGAAGTTGCGCTGCGCTGGGTTATCTCACTGAACTGTTTAATGTCTCAATATCTGTCATTTATTAAATCAAAGAAACAAATGGATCGTTAAAGTTGGTATATTAAGGCAGCCGGTTTCTGTTTTTATTGGAGAGGGGTTCTGAGTCCATTCCAAAGACAAGAACCACCGATGGAATGAACCCAGCCTCTTGAGGATTACAGTACAGAGTTCGCTTGGATGCTCATATTCAAGTTAGAGCCATAGGTTCATTAAGATTGACTGTAGGAAAGTCTTCCATGATTTTAAGATGTGTTTTGCTGCTCTGGACCATAGAATAACTTGCGAAGAGCGGCTGTTCACTGCCCATCTGTGAGCTGCAGGCCGTTGTTGCATGTGTTTCATTTTCTAGTGTACTCAAACAGCTTAATTGAGATGAATATTTGACATGGGTTGACACTAACTGTCTACATTGTTATGTAGTGCAAAAATACCCTTAAGCCCTGCAGAGCCTTTACCCTATCATTAGCGCTATTCACTCCTGCAAAAACAGCAGGGAATTTGACCTGGGGGCATGTTCATCGCTCCATCCATTTCCTTTGGTGTCCTCTGAGTTTCCAAAAGGAGGGAGCTTGGAAGTAGACAGGGCAAGTGTTGACTGGTGCTCTTCTATGTTTCCTCTCCCTGAGGGTAATTTGTCCTGAAGAAACTCTGGCACTCTCAGGGAGGCTGTTGTATGTTGAAAGCTTTATCAATGCCGTACGCTTGGCTGTTTTTTCACTGTGAATCCAGTGTGCCGTAAAATGCCATTCAGGCATTAACAACGTATGTTTGGATAACCCGCATCCCCTCGTCTAACTTGGATATTATTCATCCCAGGAGAAGAAGCGAGGAAACTACATTTATTTTTGTTGTTTCGGTGCAATCCCTCAATTAGTTTGAGATGATGGATCTTCATATGTTTTTTTTCTCTGATAAATGTTTGGGGTTTTTCCATTTTAGCTCAATGATGATGCCAAGTTCAGTGCACCAGGACCGCAAAGGAAACAGCAGCTTGTTGATTGGAAATACTTCACATTTGAGGCAAACAAAAATAGACCGACGAAGGACACAAAGCCCCACGGGCAAACTACATGCTACAAACGGGAGCTAACGCTAGGCATCAACCGCTATGTTAAAGCAGCCCATTTAGTTTTCCAACAGCTAATAACCATCATAATCAAGTCAAGTCAAGTGGATTTTAATATGTCTCAGCTTGCCACAAGCAACTTTATTGTGTCATATTCACCAGTTTTCTCTCCAATTAGCAGTTTGGTGGCTTCTAGTGTCGTTTGAGGTTCTTAACTCAGCAGGTTTGAGACGCGCTTGTGTCGGTCACGAGCTGCCAACCGACAGTAAGAGAGCTCGACACAACACAAAGTCAGTGGATTAACTTCATCAAACTTAGATATTCTGGCACTGTGAGAACACACTGGGTCATGAAAGTTAGCGTAAATTACATTTTATGCCAATCGAACCATTAGTTGAAAATCTTAGAGAGTCCTTGCTAAATACTCAGTCGCTGTCCTCATTGTCCAAATCCTAATCCACAGAATTTTTTAGTCAACTGCTTCTTGGACTATTTCTTCTTGGAGAAGAATCTTCAAATCATCACGAGATGATATGTATTTGTTGCTCATCGCTGAGAATCTTTTTTTGCAGTCATAACATGCCATGTATTTTGGGTCAGACTTCCACTGTGCTCCATGTGTTCCACCTGCATAGCAGAACAGTGAGTGAGAGGTCAAATCTCCTTAGACCAAAGATGTGAACCCTTCTGTCCAACTGTAGGTGCACGTAAATCTCTTTTACAGTTGCTCGTCCTTGTATTTCTTTAATTTATCACAGGAAGCTGCAGATGAAATGCTACTTTGAGCCGTAAGCATCACACAGGGATTCTTCCTCTCTTCCAAGTTACACCAACGTGATGTTTCATTCACTTTTCCGATGACTGGCTCCAGTCGTCTTTGCAGATTACAACTGCAGCTCAGCGTGAGAAAAACACTACAGGAAATGTTTGTCTCTCAACCTTCCATGAGTGACTGTGTCTGTCAACAAGCACGTTGTCAAACCAGTCCTACGTGGCTGCATGCCCATTCACTTAGTGTAACATTGAATTGGCCTCTTACAGTACGCGTCAGTACAATTAGTACCAAAGTAAATCAGACTTCATCAAAATCTGTTTCCCGAAGCTCATAATTTGGCTGTTTAATCATTCCACTTAATTGTACACTCAATCTCTCTGGAGCCCTCAACAACCATCCATCTTGGCTTCCCTGATAATAGAAGAGCAGATGGATCAGTGATAGAGTTCTTCACCAGTCGCTGGAGAATAAATGCACTCAAATGATTCAATACGAGTTCAACAGGGGGAGGGGAGAGAGGGCGTAATAATTACAGCAGCGTCATGTGTTAAATATTGCCGTGCTTCCACCACCGCATCTTGTGATGGAAACCCAGAAGCTGAGCTCTTCAATATCAGTAAGATTTTTGGGTAAAAAGAACAAATTTGAAGTTATTTGGATGAACATTTTGGAATGTGTTCATGTAAGACATACGGAAATCGGCCAAAACCCTGCGAGAGAGAAAGAGAGAGTGTAGAAATGTAGCAAAATATAATATGCAGTACATACAAGTTTTTACAGTGATTGTTTCATTTATCACTGACACTCAATGAAAAAAAAAAACTGTTTTGACTGACACTCGATGGGTTGAGGACTGGGAAGCGGTGCTTGGTTGTCCAGCAGCTTCTTTTATGCAAATTTGAGAGGACCTCCGTGGAACGAGAGGCTCCTGATGGGATTGGCCAACAACTCGTACTTGTGACATCGTGACATCATCCTGACGTCGTCCCAAACCATCCTTTATCTGACTTGAGGAATGTTCTTCTCTGAGAATGTGATGGGCTTTGTCTCTGGTGATGTACTCCCACGTCACTGCACTTTCTCCTCTGGAGAGTCCAGCCTGAAGGAGCCAGTTCTTGGCCTCTGTTGTTCTTGCGTCCTTGTTGTGGGTAGTCAAACCAGTTAGTTTGGGCATCTCATCAGTTCCTGCCATTGAGTCAAGGTGCATGCAGGTGACTAAGAACCAGCGGGATGACCTTTCCTAGATGTCTCTCCTTGTGGTCGGAGGCAGTATACTGAAGGCAGGCTGGGGGTCCTGACTGTGCTCCACCAGCATATTCACGTAGACCTTAATAATTCATCACCGAGCCAGTTCAGCCAGCTCTGAGGGTCTGCAGATCCTTTCTTGAGGGGAGGTCCTTGGAATGTCTCCCCCACCTCCACCTCTTCCTCACTGAGTTCTCTGAAGTCTGTACTGGGGTCTTCATTGTCTTGAGTCAAATCTACGACATTATGAAATCTGTGACTCTCTGAAGACAGATGCTGGGCAGGCAGCCAGGCTCTTCTTTCCTGGCCCCTGGGGTCTGTGTCGAGAGACCCCATCTCATTCGATGGCTTGTTTCAGGTCTCTGATGACCCAGGGGAGTTGTTATGTTTTCTGAAACACACAGGATGACACAAGAAGTGGAAACATGAACTTAGTTATTCTAAGTTACTTCTACGTCAGGTACTTTTTAGAAGAAGAGGTCTATCAGACACCAAAGCACTACAATGAAAGCGTTTCTGACCATGAAACACCGAGTGTCTGCCTGAACTAACAAAAACACCCGATGATGTTTGGATGGCATCACAGCCGTCTTTGCTCACTGGTGCATGTATAAAGTTAACATTCTTCAAAAGTTTGAATAAGACAGCAGTGGTGCAGTGGTCCGCACTGTCGCCTCACAGCAAGAAGGTTCCAGGTTCCAGTCCCGGCTCCATCACAGGATCTTTCTGTGTGGAGTCTCCATGTTCTCTCTGTTCCTGTGTGGGTTCTCTCTGGTACTCCAGCTTCCTCCCACAGTCCAAAGACATCAAGAGGGGACGAGGCTGATTGATACTTTAAATTGACCGTAGGTGTGATTGTGAGTGTGAATGGTTGTCTGTCTCTATGTGTTGGCCCTGGGATGGACTGGTGACCTGTCCAGGGTGAACCCCGCCTCTCACCTGAAGGCTGCTGGGACAGACTCCACCCCCCCCACGACCCTTGACAGGATAAGAGGTAGAAAATGGATGGAGGGATGGATAGGACAACAACATTTAGGTTATAAAGCTAATGCTGATGTCAGCAAAACGCAGACAAGTAACACATTTCCTGTGTTTGTTGTCATCTGTGCTAACATTTAACAACATCAATATATTTATGAGACTAATTCACAATAAAGCTGCATTTGTCCATTTCTGTTAGACATCAGAACGAGTAACGTTGTGAAATAGCGACTAAACATAGTTCAGTTAACTCAGTAGCTCATGTTTCTTCTCCCGAGCTTCAAAAATTCGTATTCATGGCAACAGTGTTGCTTTACAAAACCACCAGGTCCTCATCCGTTTCAGCTGCATTCACAAGTAAAAGAGAGGCCTAGAAGCTGCCTGTAGTCCTCATGTCTGTGGCGCGCCTGCAGCTTCGGCATCATTAGTGGAGGATGCCGCCAGCTATGTCACCTTGAATTAATGTTACACCTCATAAACACTGACGCCGTCCTCGGTACCTATCCCTAATTGACGTTCATTATTAATTTGTGTTCATTTTTGTAGTTTGTAGGGGTTTTTTTCTGCATCAGTTCACACATTTTGATAGTTCCACACATTTGTTTTTACCGCCCTGCGGTGTCCCAGTCCTGCTTTTGGGTCTGTTTCCTATTTGGTCCCTGCTGTCACAGACATTACAGTTTCACACGTGGTCACATGGCTTTCACATCAGATTTCAGCCAGTCGATATCACGTGGGAATTTGCAAGTGTTTCACGTGTAATCTCAAACACTGGCTTCACACACGACACCGGAAAAAAAGCATCCAACTAAGTTTCGCGTGTGCAGCGTACATGTTTAACATTTGAGCGTGCATGTGTTCTGACTGTTTTCACATGAGAAAATTCACACATATGTGATTACACAGATTTCATGTGTAATGTGTGGTTTCAGCTAAACTTCCCTGGTCTAATTCTAGCCAAATGTACCCCTGGTGACACAGTTACCTCTAGCTGAGCACTTGCACTTCCTGCTATTCCAGAGGAAGAAATGTTCGACGCTTTAGAGGCAATGACTCATATCTACACTGTCCTGTCTCTGAGACTTGTTATTCACATTTGCTTGTGGTTTACGGCATGGCTGTTTAATCCATTCAGTCCACTTAAATCCCTCGATTTCCTCCACTGGACTGTAAACCCAGTTAACAGGCTATATTCACAGGCACACAGATTTTATATAAGCCCACTATATCCTCCCTATCTTGAAATAATATCCTTACAGTGGATCCCATGCTCGCTGATAGCCAGTCAGCACTCTCACGCTGTACTAACAGAAGGTATTTCCATTAGGCCGCTGCAGTGCAACATCTGTGAGCGTTTCACAATCTGCCCTTCAGTGAAAGCTTAGTGTGGCAGTAGGTGTGCTCATCACTCAAAGCTTTGCTGATGAGTGACTGATTGAAACGTCGAGGAACACAGGTCCTATGTTTCCTGTATTCTCTCCAACTTTCCATCTCTCATTTCCTACTTATCTGACCCGGTGATCCCCCCTCATGTTCCTCCAGTGCAGGTGGAAGTCTTTAATCTTCCTCCTATTGCCCAGAGCCTAGCAAATGTAGCAGCGCAGTAATGGAGCTATCTGTTGGTCCATCCTAGCCTATTAGAGTAACGTGATCCTGCCACAGGACGGCATGGCAGCCGCCTCCGCTTCCCCTGATTATGTCTGCTGGAAGTCAGCCAGACCAGAAGGCCATGTCCAGCGGGAAGAGTTTGATTTAAACAGGAATGAGGTTGGCACCATTAACCCTAGCTCTTCATGAGCAAATGAATACTTCAGAAAACAAACACACCTGTTGCCTCCTTTATGATCAGTATTCGGACAAGAAGAACAGTCACGACTACGGTTGACTGTTTGTGCCTCCAGCGGCAACCGAGCATCATTATCATTATTGAAAGCGACTTTCAGCGATGGTGGGCAACAGCTTCTGGTCTCACTCACAGCAAGAATCAATTTAGTGCCGATAAGCTGTTTTCTCTCTCTCGGGGGTTCATAAATCAAAGTGCATTCTTTTGTATAAACAGTCTAAATGTGTGTGTTTAAACATAATAAAGTCAGAAATGAGAGAACTTTCAGTGTTTGAGTCCCCTATCAGTGACCCTCGGTGTCTCCCCCCCCCCCCCCCCAAAACCCCCCCCTTGCCACACACATCTGAGTGCTGAGTGATGCAGCTGCCTTTGTTGCCATCATGGAAAAAACTCATTACAACATTTGGTGTTACACTAGAAGTTGTTGGCTTTCATAAGATTAATGGAAAAGAGCAAATGAAGCAACATGAATCCAATCATGCTCTAGTAGATTAGTGTGTGTGTGTGTGTGTGTGTGTGTTATATTCTGATGAATGGACGGTCCTCATTGTGCTCATTGTTACTTGTTTCAGCTGCTCATCTACTGCTAAACTGTTGTAGTGCTGTGCAACACATTGCAGTTTCTACCTTCTTCAATCGATACTGATAGTATCAAACTTTTTATTATGAATTCCCAACTTGTTTTGTATTCTGTCACTGTGTTCTCGCTGCATGTCAGTCTATGCATCCCCCCCCCCCCGTGACGCTCACTGAGGTTTGTGTCTTTTTTCCCTCGTTAAAGGGGTTGTAAAGGAAGTTTTTCTTCTTTCTTTGATGGTCAAAGGTCAGAGGATGTTGCGTTGTGTACAGATTGTATGTGTGCGTTCAGATTACATCCTAGAGCCTTGCTTTGCCCAAATTCCACCGTAATATTGGCCTGTTCAACTGCATCGTGGGAACTTCATGTGGCCGAGGCGGATGATTCTGGCACATCTCAGAAATGGCGGGCACAGTCCTGAGCGGTCGGCCAGCTCCCTCTGAAAGGGCCCCTTTTTGCCGGGATGGCAAAGTTCCAGAGGGCTTGCTCAGGGAAACCTAAGCAGGTGATGAGCCACTCGTCATCATGTATGAAGGAATTCTCCATTTCTAAATGTTCTCCTCCCACTGCTCTGTCCTCTAATCAGGCCAGCGCTACCATTGTTATTAAGGGCACTTTTGCATTCTTTTTGCAGGTGTTTATATCCACTTGTCTAATTGCGTCCACATGGATGTGGCCGTGTTTATCATTATGTCTGTAATTGTTTTGGCATGATTCACAGTTTCCCAGCAACACCTCAAAATGTCGCCAACGGACCAAAAGCATTAGAACCGTGAGCACATCATGAGGTTGGCATGGTGGACGCGCACTCCCACGGTCATTCACTCACATCTGAACCATGTTTTTGTGCAGGCACGGTCTTTGTTCACTGAGCCCCCTGTTGTCCTTATTGTGTTTGACTATAAATGGTAGTTAGGAAACAGCTGGCTTCCTGAATTTGGCTGTCTTGCTTCAAAATGAAAATCCATTTGATGTCAGGTGCAGGGACCCAGGCGGCAGAATACAAGAGCAGGCAGGGAACCGATCAGCCGAGGAGACGAAGGGACCTGAACCTGGAAGATGAGGACTGATTTAAATGAGACACAGGTGAAAACGATAGCAGGCAGGAAATGGAACAAGACGAGACACACGAGAGATAAACCTTTCAAATGTAAAACTGGGACCAACTTAGTCCACAAATTCAAATGAAGAATTTTTCCGCCGACCATCTGCATTTACTGAAGCTGGCAAGTTCTTTGTCATTCATAGGAACATGTAAACAACCAGAGCCATGTGTGCAGGGGAAACGTGTCCTTGAGGGTCGCTTTGTTTGACAAAATGACATTTTTGACATTTTTGTTCCCCGAGACAAGCGAGTGACCATCCAGGGGGAAAAAATGCTTAAAGAAAACCCCACTTTAGATGTGGATTGTTGCAGGCCGAGGTGGTTCTCCCTCACTGAAGCAGGAAGTCAGTGGACCGACGTCAGCAGGCTGCAAGCTTGGTCTGGATTTTACTGAATTCTAGTGTGAGTTCACGTTTAACCTGAGCTCTGTTACTCTACCACGCTACTCCAAGATGCCCTAGCATGACACATACAGGACTGAAAGGTTCCTGTGAGTCCATCACAGTCCTTTTTATTCATCAGTCACGTCTCTGTCATTAAATGAAAAAAAAGGATATATTTATATAAAATATATAAATATATATATATATATATATATATTAAAGTTTGATTCACAATCCGATTTAAAACTACGAGTGTTTGCTCGTGAGACAGATTTATGTCTGTGTTTGTATTTGTCAGTTAGCGTAAATTATTCCGAAGCAATCCCATTAATTTTCATTTACTTCTTTTAAATTATTTCCAACCTGGAATATCCCTGGAATCTCGCAGCCCCAGGCTCAAATATATTTTTAGAGGCATCAGCCGTCACAAAGCAAATCCCGAAAAGTCCTTCAATGCAGGACTTACACATCTGTTTACTTGGCCACCCCCATATCATCATAATGGTTTGATCCTGTAATTACAATGCTAGAGAAAAGCTCATGTTCCTCGAGGGCACAATGTTGGCACATGAGGTGTTCATGTGTTTCTTAAACACTCCCCCATAAGTTGGCTTAATAAAGGCCATCGGAGCGTTGGATCAGGAGGGCTGTGGGAACATTTTCCACTTCCTGAGGCTACAGAGTCCTGTTCATTTATGCCACGCATTCCTTGAGATGACAAGGCTTGGTGGATTGTAGATATTTAAAATGTTACAGCTCCATTGTAATGTGTAAATTGCTCGTGTGTGTGTAATTGCAGGTGGAAACAAAACTTGAGGACTTAACCGTGCCAGATGGAAATTTGCTGCCTATCTGAACAAATAATGGGGATGATGGATGAGGCGATGGCTGAATGTGTCGGTGCCATGAACTTGGCTGTGCTATCGTGGCGAACATACAATTATTTATCGACTCTTTTCTATTTGACTGTTGTCGGTGGATTTGTACGTTTGAGCTCATTGTTTCCGCGCTGATCGTTTCTCAGAATCGTCTCGGTGTATTTCTGAAACAATCATTTGAATAATTATATAATCAACATTGTGTGTTATTCCAAATGGAATACATGTGAGAGATTTTGGAGTGCTGGCCTGACTAACAGGTAATTTGAAGATGCCAGTTAAGGTTCTGGGATGATGGCAGCGAGCAGCCATGGGAGGAACTGGTCTAATCAGAGAGCCATCAGTAACAGTTTAGGGTTCAAGGTCTTTCTTTCGCTTTGAAAAGGAACTTGAAAACACAAGCAAATGTTGTTTATTTGATTCTCTGTTTCTCTCCTTTTTTTTTGTTTTTTTGAAAACTCTGCAACTGACATCTTGTTCAGCTGATGAACAAACTATTTGACCTCCTGTCCCTCACGGCTGTTAAGGTTAAGAGTGCAAACCATTATTCAAATCATTTTTTCTCCTCTCTTTGTGCCTCTGGTCCATATATCTTTGAGGATTCCAGGAACCCTGGAAGGTTGGTATGCTGGAATTTTTAGTGTGACACCAGATCTGTTCCCTCGGTGCCATTCCTCCGGGCAGCAGACTGTGACCACACGGTGATGTGAAGGGCTGACAGACACGGACTCGTTTGTAAAAGTGCTCAGGGACCAGTGGGACTTCATTAACTTAAGAGATCCTGTACTTCTCTGAAAAGCCCTGAGGTGGTTGGAACATTGTGGTGAGACTAGAGACGTTCATGCTGCAGTGTTGTGGTTAGAATCTTGAGGCCCCCCCTCCTCTAGTTCTCTTTTGTTTGTGTGCTTGTTGCTCAAATGCAGTCTCTCACTATGGCCGGGTGCACACTATAGTTTGATTAGGCCACTTTTGGATCCAATTTGCCTCTCGTGAAAATTGCAAGGAGAGTCCTGATTTGAGGCTGATTGGAGCCTATCAAAATCTAAGAGCGGTAACTGGAATGGTGTACTGAACCTGCAAAAACTGGGAGTTGACCAGGAAGTGTCACTGACAGGATGTTAGCCACACTTTAGCTTGTAGCAGAAACTAGCACTTGCCCCATTTCAGGTCAGCAATAAAACTTTATTTCCAACCAATGTTACCAGATTGGCGAAGTTATAAAATCGTGCCAGAGGCTTCAAAGGATTTGATTTTGAGTACAATTACCATGTCATAATCAAAAATCAACTCAAATGTGTAATTTGAGAGGACGTTTTTAGCGCTGCCTTTGAGCTACTTCTCTCCATAGTGAACAGGCACTCAACATGAACATGACGTGTGTTTGTCAGTCAAACAGGCCGGCTGGCCCGCATGTAATGAGAAAGTTGGGCTGGGGAGAGTATTTAGAGAGAAGGCGCGTGATTGGCTAGAAATGAGCGGGTCTATGATAATGAAAGTCCGCTCCTCTCTGGTGCGGAAGGTACCGCTGGTGTCGCAATGAGCCGGATGCTAACCACCGTAAAAAGATTAAAGGAAGAAGGATGGGAGCCCGCCCACGAAGGCTTTGAATAATTAGACCGCTACAAACTAGAAATTGCAAATTAATGTGCATGAGGGGATTTTTTTGGGCGCTTTTGATTGTGTTGAGGGCAAATTTACCTTGCAAATGTCATATTTATGTTTCTCAGATTTTCCAACTCGCGCTCCAAAATACATAAGCAATGTTCATTCTACCCTCTGAGTCATGACTTCATTCAGAGTTTTCCCTGCTTTTTTATGCAAAACATGACTTTCCAGCTCAACTGTTTGTTTTCTCTGATGACACGTTTGAAATCTTCTCGATGAACAGCAAGTGTGTGGTCCCGCAACTTGGTGGAAGGGTCTAGTGTGTGTGTTCTTGTTCAACTGGATGTTAAAAATCTGTGTAAATCTGTCGTTGGGTATGTGGGGTCCCACCAGGCATAAACCTAATAGTCTCTGCCTTTAGATAATGACATTGGCATTTATGTTTCAATGATCTCAGTCGGTTCCCAGGGAAAAAATGGGATCAGTAACAATACCAGCCTTTGAGTAGTGACTCACCTTCTCCAAATATGACCAAGAACACCTCGCATACCTCTAAAAGAAGAGTTAATTAACAGAACCCACCTGCTGGCAGGATACGGCCTTACCTGCTCACATGCAGTAAAAACAAAAGGCTATAACTTAGGTCTAATGACAGGAAGTAAGGGGGGGGGGGGGGGTCAGCAATGTTGGGGCTGCCAGGCACCAAGAAATGAAATCTTTTAGGAATTTGTCATAGCCTGCTGCAGCTTTTAAAGTCAACGACTCCATAAGTGGTGTTCCACTTTTTAGTCATGCCATCGGTAAGCAGTCTGTTCACAGTGTGTTATGTTTTACAGTCGTTGTAAGAGCCAGCAAAAGAATAATCCAGTGTAGTTTCTGCAGATGGTTGCCACCTGGACCAGGCCTCTGATCTGGGCCTCTCTCTCATTTATGAAGATGCAGATCAACACGTTATTGCAGGACACCACAAGTGAATCCCTTTGTTCAATCAAAAAGTAACTTTTCTAAATATTCATGTCTATATGAGGGAAAAGAGGAAGTGAGGAGGACCGGTTCACTGGTTTTACAGCTTGGATTCAGGGAATCATAGTGCAGCGACCTGCGTGTGCCAAGGATCGGTGTGTTACTATCAGACCGCCTGGTGGGGGGAATGGCTGTGATTGGTGTGTGTCTGATTACAAACACTGGTAAAGCAACATAACGCAACATAAAGCAATCACGCCTAAAAATGTGTTGTGAAACTACCTTTTGTATTTGTATCACCGTCTCTGCCGCCATGACTTTTTTGTCAACTCGTGCCAAACATGTCCCTCCACTCAAAATGATGTCCTAGCTCTTAAATGGTTCCCTGTGTGTTTTTTTCTGTCTTCAGGTGAGGTCAACATGCTGCAGGAACTTTCTCATCAGGTGTCAAACAGCAGCAACTCCTCCATATCAGTAGAGGACGGCGGGTGTCCTGTCCTGCGGGTGGGCCAGTACTCCACCTTGGCTCTCCCTCTCACACAGCTCTTTTCTGACGGGTAGGCTTCCACCGACTCCTCATCGTTAATTTTAAAAACATTGAGTTAACTCATGTTTGGGCACGCTTTGTTCCACAAAAATAATGAATTTCATTTTATAAATCCCTGCAAACCCACCATTGGGTTTTACAGCTAGCTTGTAGATAGACAGATATCAGTTCCTTGTTTGTTCCTATTTCATGAGGTACCAATAAAATGAGCCCACAGTTAGTTCAAACGTGACGGAGACAGCTTGGTGGTTCACGGTGGTAACCTTAAGTAGCAATGAAATGACTAACCGGTGTGTGTTTGTGTTTAGGTTTGCAGATGAGTTCAGTTTACTGGTGCGGCTGCGGCGCGCTCAGGCGGACGAAAGCAGCGTCTTCACCATGCTCAGCCCCAACAGCCACATTCTGCTGCAGCTGCGGGTCAGCGCTTTCGCCATCATCTTTATCGGAACACAGCAACGACACTATGAGTGAGCCCACTCCCATGTTACGCCTTTCTTTTTTGTTCTACACTGAAGGGTGGGACTACAAATAAGAGGAACTCATTCCCAACCTGAAGCGCTGAACCTTTCGAGAGGCTGATGTGATCAGTTTCAGCTGAATGCTGTGAAAGTTCCTCATATCGCTGGGAAAAAAGGAGGCAGCGTTACAGTACAGCCTAATAAACCCTCGATGAGTATCTCTCTACCTCATCAGGGCAAGACCCCTCCCTGACACTCTCCAAAGAACGTGTTGATTAATTTAATTTCAATAATTCAGATAACCCTAACGTCAGCAAGTTTCAGCCCGTATCATCGGTCCAGGCACATCATTGGAAGGCATCCGTGCAGCGCAAGCAGCAGTCATGGCATGTAGCAGACAACACAGTAACCAGCAGTGGGCGTGTGCAGCGTAAAAAGGAAAGACTGATTCATGTTTTTCAGTACATGTGACGGGCTACCCAACCAATCAGACAGCCAAAAGATCCGTTCAAAATGACTGATTGTTTTGTTTACGCCCGGTGCAATTGGCCAGAGCTACAAGGACAGTGAACGTTGGACACACACATAAAACAGTGATGCTGGCCGTAAAAAGGCACTTGATTAAATTGATGTTACAGCAGAGCACAAGACGTCTGTCCAAACAGGCATCGAGACCAGAGGGGAACGAAGAACCACATGCAGGGTCAGTAAGCAGAAACTCAAAAACACTTGGCTGATGTGGGGAGGAGCGGATGAACCAGGGAGGTCTACTTACTATCACATCTGATAATAGGAGGCAGGTGACCAGGGGGGCTGGTGGGAAAGTCTGAGGGCATCTGGTGGACAGGCACATACAGACATTCATCTCAAGAATGTGATTACATAATGACCTCTGTGTGTGTGTGTGTGTGTGTGTGTGTGTGTGTGTGTGTGTGTGTGTGTGTGTGTGTTTCTCTTAGGTTCCCAGTCAGTGGCCTGTCTGATGGAAGGTGGCATCACGTGGCTGTCAGTGTGTCTGCCAAACGTCTGGACCTGTATGTGGACTGCTCTCTGTTGGAGGGTGTGGACTGGTCCTACCAGGGGATGGGGGTCAGCACCGACGGGCTGCTGATGGTTGGCGGCATCATTGAGGGCTTTGAGACTCCGTTTGAAGTGAGTGGTTTTCATCCTTTCTGTGTACCATGCCCTCTGTGAGTCGCATAGCCACGGCAAGCACACCTTGTCAGCCACAGCTCCACCATCCAGCGCTGGGCTGCAGCCTGCAACAGCATGTCAGCGCTCCCACGCAGCAGCCAATAAGAGGATTCATTCAAGGAGGCGTGTCTCTTGTTTTGTTTCCCTGTGAAGTTGTGCTGGGATTGCTATTATTACTAATTACAAGAATTATAATAATACTGTTTCATTATATTATGTCATATTATTATATTTTATTTGAGGGAAAAGCCTAAATTTAAAAAAAAAAGGAGATGACCATACTTGTGGAGAAGGCTGTTGGAACAGGATCACGCTCAGCGCCCACTCACTCTGGCCTCTGAATAAGATGCAAAGTTTCATTCAGGTCAAAGTCAGGGTTTGATTTAGGCGAAAACATGGCTCATGGATACTGTGTGTGTGTGTGTGTGTGAGTGTGTGTGGGTGGGTGGGTGGGTGGGTGTGTGTGTGTGTGTGTGTGTGTGTGTGTGTGGGTGGGTGGGTGGGTGGGTGTGTGTGGGTGGCTGGGTGTGTTAATACTCTTCATGTCATATATACATGGTCATGGTCAGCTTGATGATATCTGAGATGGTTGCTGGGTAAAAAGCCACTTGTGTACACAGTTACATGATGTATTAGCTAAACACACACACACACACACACACACACACACACACACACACACACACACACACAGATTAAAGAACGCACAGGAAGATGTCCCTGCCCCATGGTCCTGTCTGAACCCGTTCCCTTTTCATCACGTTCATAGACATGCAGCTCTAACGCTTAGAAACCATGTGTTTGTTTTTCTAAAGTATGAGTCGCGTCCTGTGTATAAGCAGCGCTAACCACAACTTCAGCTGCCTCCCAAGCACCAATGTTACATAAAATTATAGAGGAAACACTGATGAGTGTTTGGATAGGGGATGGGCTCAACCTCCCCCCCCCCCCCCCCCCCTTTCTTTCCAGGCAAAATGAAGACATCTCATACTTTATTGTCCATTTGTAGCAAAATCACCACACAGCTGCTCTTAAAATGCAACTCATGCAGAATAACAACAATTTAAACTGTAATTTAGTTTTAAAAAAACAGCGTTATTTGTATTAAATCAACGATTTAAGTGGCGTGAGATAAAGAGTTGATCATCCTCCAGGCTTGTTCTCTGGGTTTTCCTTTCATCCCACTCTTGTTTGGCTGAGAGCTCAAGAACACCTCGAGTTATTCTATTAAAATTTGGCATAAATGTCCATTTGGATTGAACGAGGAACTGGACAGATTTTGGTGGAAAATATGCTGCTTGATGTTGTGTCCACTCCAACCGATGTTCGAGGGGGAGTGGATTTTCTCCGACCCATCACTGCAGGTTGTAAGAGCTGACAATAGTGAGCTCGATCGATGGTGTCCTGTGTTAGCAAGAGGACAAGCAGCACAGTTTGATGGTCATTCTTCAACCGACAAACTAATGTTTCATGTCGTGATGGCGAGAGCATCAGTCAACTTTGGAGAGTTGATGGATTCAAAGGTCAGGCCCTCTGCAAAAAGGTTTCCTTCAGCTCTCTGGGGGTAAGGGGGGGGGGGGGAGGCTGCTGCCAGGAGCAAACCAGTGTCCATGCAGTTTTAACCTCTTGCGTTTAAGAGTTTGTTGCATGGATGAACTGTATTTCAAACCTGCTTGTGCTCTCCATCTCACAGAACACTCAATGTTGTATTCGTCATGTTAGCGCAAAAGTCTGCCTTCCTGTTTTTGCCCGACACCCCTGACCTTCTTTTGAGTTTTGTATCCGAGGGCAACAATTGACAACTTTTCATAAGAAGCTGTTTGTTTTTCGTTGTTGTTGTTTTTTTAAAGCCCACAATGCATTCGGCTTTCAGTTGTGGACATGTTGTCCCACTTGCAACAAGTACACATGTTGCCTGAAGAGTAGAACTGGCAGTGTGACCCCCCCCCCCCCCCCCCCCGGGTTGGTGGGGGGGTTACATGCAGCAGCATCTGGATTTGTTCTTAGTGCAAGAAAATGTATTCTATGTTGCTTGGTTTCCCTCGGTGATGGCTTTTTACTGAGCAAGGACGGAGCACTTCCACACTCCGAGGTGGTGACAGGCCTGCGTCCGATGGTTAGGCAGCATTCAACCATAAATAACCGTAGTCGGCTTCAATCATAACTCTGAACTGTCGTCCACTACACTGTGTGCTATTCCAAAACTGGGGGGGGGGGTTGATAACAATTCAGCAGGCTCTGACATGGTTCATCTCCAGCCATGTGTGCTTGAAGGAAGGTCTTCTGTTTGATTCACTTTACGGCTTTTAAGCGCTTAAATGACAAGTTGTTCTTTAACATGACATCAGTGAATAATCCCCTCTGGACCGGTCCTCACCCATCCAGTCTTTACAGAATCCGTTTACTTCATGTACATCTTCCTGCAGTGAACAATTTAATTTTAACCAGTGCAATGAAAATGTTTGCATTCTGTAAACTCAGTTGCATGTACAGTACATGAATCTTTTATGCATAAATTGTCAGGGCGCATTAGTTGCATCTGTATTTGGTTTGTCTCATATCCAGAAATCAATCAGCAGCAGAGCTGTAGGAAACGTACAGCAGACACATGTGTAGCAAGATATTTTTAGGTCACTGCGTGATATTTAATGTTGCTCTGCATCAAATAAAAACAACAGTTCTCAGATGCCGTTCCTGGAAAACTTTATATGCATCAGTTTCCTCTTGTCCCAGGTTTGATTTAAGACTGGGAGATCAAACTGTTTCCATGATACAGTAACAGGCTTCACTGGTGCCCATGGATGATACGCACCTGCAGTGTTTTCGGTTCAGTTCACACAAACAACCTTGAATTGTTGCTTTGCGTAAAATTTTTGCACACATATTTTATGGGACACTGGAGCGACCATTAAGGGAAGGCTTTTATATACATATATATATATATATATATATATATATATATATATATATATATATATATATATATAAATAGAGAGAGAGAGAGAAGGGGGCCACAATTTATTTGATTGGAGGCCATGACACAACACTCCAGGGCGTAAATGTACCACCTTTGTTTGTCGAACTGCATGCACTGAGACACTCTACGAGGGTTTGGTATGAGCACAGGTTGCGTTACACTCCAGTGTTTTGCCTTGTCATGCCACAGGTGTGTATCGAATGTCAAACTGCAAACTCACACTCTCTCATGCGCTGTCACGTTTGAATAAACACTGAGCTTTTTGAATATCTGTTAATGTTTTGTTTGCCATGTGTGACCTGATGTCAGTTGCTTATAAAGTAAGGGAACCCTGGGAATCCAGCAAAATATATGACTTGCTGTAACCTGCTGAGAGAGAGTGTGTGTGTGTGTGTGTGTGTGTGTGTGTGCGCGTGTGTCTTGACTCGTCCTTCCTTTCTCTCTATAATATATAACCATGCATGAACAGCTGTGCAGTTTATAAAGAGCACACATGCTAAATTAATAGGTCTGCTAAAATCTAGGGTTACTCCACTGAATCCACATTTATTTTGACTTTCTTTTGTTTACATTGATTCATTGACATTTTATTTCCATTGAAAAATCTAACTGCAGCACCTTTTGTGACCTCATCTCCATCATCCTGGTGAAATCTTAGATGATGTGGAAAAAATAAAAGTGACTTCCAAGACATTTTCTGGTTCCTTTGTTAGACATTTAAATCAATAATCAATCCAAATTTAGTTGGAATTGTAAACCTTTTGGAGGATTTAGTTAACTGATTGAAAAGTCCAGTGACTGTGAGGCGATCACGTTGAAATAAAACGACTGGAATGTCGTAAAAGCAGCACGTTAACTGTCAGGCTTGAGATCTATGGTCTTTTTGTTTAAAACTTCTGAAATAACTTGAAATTTTTTAATCTGAAATAATGTGACATAATATAACACCAGTGGTTGTATGGATGTTATCTGTCCTGACTCATGACTCAGCTGTGCCACCACCTTTAATCTTGTGTGTGTGTGTGTGTGTGTGTGTGTGTGTGTGTGTGTGTGTGTGTGTGTGTGTTTCATTGCTAACAGTATTTCACGTGCCTCTCTCTGCAGGGCCATCTCCAACAGCTGACCTTCATGATGGGCGACCCAGACGCTGCCCGGCAACACTGCAGCCACCACCCGCCCCGCTGTGGTGAGGCCACCTCCAAGCCTCCTCTCTCCCCACAAATCAACAAGGTGAGGAAAGATGGACGGAACGCTCCCCATCATTTCTCTCTCCTCCTCTCTCTCCTGGCGTTGTTCCTTGATTTAAGCACACCGAGAGGCTCTGAGGTGAAACGTAGGTGTCTTTTAAAGCTCGCGTCGCAGACATTCAGACTCCAACAGTTAATACCTTAGCAACAGAACCCCGTTAAAGCCTGTGAAGCATGATAAAAGATATCAAACAAAAACATCGCTGACTCCTGTGGGTTTGATCTGGTCTGGTGAATTTGAAAAACATGAAGGGTTCTGTTGTTCATCCCTGAACTGCTTGTGTGTTTTTAAGTGTAATTGTCCCTTATGTTTCCACACAGAATCTCTTGCTTTCCTCAAATGACCTGGAGGACCTGCCGGGGGAGGACGAGTCACTCAGGGGCTCTCCCACGACTGTAAGTCCAACATTTAGGCACCGAAATCCCTGACAAACATGGCAGAGCTCCTACAAGCATTTCATTCAGCAGCAAATCAAACAGAAACATGGCGTTGTCTCTGCTGCTTCTCAGAGTTGTAGATTAAGAGCGTCGTCATGGTGATTGTTTCCAGCTGTGGACAGTCGTGTACACCAGCCACTGGCCTTTCTCTGGCTTCACTTCCTTCATCAGTCTGTGTGAGGAGTGTCACGAGTTAGCGGCGTGGCCTGTAGCCCCCCACCACCGCTCCTCTCCTCAGCTCACTGATCCATCCTACATGTGTGTTTGTGTGTGCATGTGAGTTGCCAGTTGCTGACCTGTGGACCTGCAAACTTATCAGTGGGTGCGTGCTCTCTGCTGTGGCCTGGAAGAGGGTCCCTGCACACTAAAGCTAAAGACAGCTTTCATTCATTAGAGCTCATGGCTTTCATCCACGAGACAAAAGATCCAGACTTTTATTGCTGTTATGACTTTCAAAGTGATTAAGTAAGACAATAAAAGTACCTAACAGAGATGATAGATTGCAAAAACAACTCTTACAACACATCCACTTCGAATTTCTTCCCTCTTATCAGACTCAGGCTCGATGATCAGAAGCTCATTTGTATTTTTGCCAAAAGTTTGTGAGCTTCATCAAAGTTTGTGAGCTCCGACGAAGTCTCTTCTGCTGTCACGGTGACCAGAAATGTCTTTGTACTGTTTGTTGCGACTGAGATGAGGAGATGAAAGGAATATGGAAACTGATTTAACGCGATGGTGGAGGATTGTCGTGCCAACCCTCGAGCAGGGGCGGTTGTCACAAACAACTGCTGACGTGTTCTGTAGCTTCTCCAGCGTTACTCTTTAGGCTGTAGAAGTGGATCGGTGATGTGAGCATCAAGCAATGCCTGTCAAATCAGATTTGATTGATTTGGTCTGATAACATTTATAAAGTCTCATAGAGCTGCACAATTAAATCATTTATCCACATGCAAGTAATTAAAGGACAAACTGGAGTAGGTCAACCTGGCCAGCATCTGAGCATGCTCAGTAACCACGGATACAAACTCCATCTAGTGTGAGATGGCACATAATGGACATAATGGTCTTCGCCCCCTCTGTTTTTTGTGTGTTACTGTTTTCAAAGTCCCCTTCACTGCCTGAATCAACGGCAACCTAGCATCTACCTACATGTAGAACCGACACCTGAAAGTGGCAAGTTTTGTGAAATAGTTGGATTGTGAGTAAAGGCAGCTACATGTACTTGATTCCTGCAGTTGCAAATAGATTTAGAACATTTGCTGCTGAACAGGGTCATTTTTTCTGTCATGGTTAAGCCCCGACATTGCTGCACCCTGAGCTTGGTGCTCCCCACGTCAGTTATGACTGTCTGACAGAAATACAGACAATACTAAGTGTCTTTTTGTTTTGTTTTTTTCTAATTTAGTAGAATATAAACAGGTGGAGTCAAGATTTCTTCTATGCTGGCACAGCACAGCGGATGGCCATCTGGCAGCATAAGATTACTGAGGACGTGATGGAAAAGCAGTAAATGTAAAGATCCAAAACAAACTGTAACACTGTAATTTTCCGCCCAACATGCAAATCTATTGAGATATACTGTAGTCTCATCATACCAGACTTCTCTGGCTGCAGATGTCTGGGGTTGGCAGTGGAGGCCCCGATCAGTTAGGATCAGAAGAATAGGTTTCATCACAGATATGACAAACCAGCTCTGAAGTAGTGACTGGACCTCCCTACACCTCCAGTGTGTATTGGTACCCTGCTGCTGCATGTCACCGACGTGCTGCCGCGAGGACTGTGGACTGGTTCTATAATGGAGGGTTTGTTTTTTTTTAAAACCCACCTCCTCTGACAATGTTTTGAACCTCCACATTCAAAGTTTGAGCCATGATTCTAACTGAGATTCATTTTCTGATAACGGCGTCCGTCTGCCATCTCAATTATGTCAGGTTATCTAAACTCAATCTCAAGTAGGAAAAGAGCAGAAGGAGCAGAATAGCTGCATGCATAGAATCACCAGTCAAACCTTACACTAATGGTTCAACGGTTTAAAAACCTCTACCCTCTGATGTGAACGCACAAGGTTTCATGGCAGCATCTTGCATGGCTCCATTCGGACTGCGGTGACTTGACCCTATCAGTTCAACCCACCACTAAACTGTAGGTGTGCGGTGGTTGAGCTCAGTTTGAACCAGGAACACGCAGCTGAGTGCAGGAGAAGCCTGCCGGTGGCCTGACTGTGCTCTGAAATAAAGTAAAAAAAAAAATAAAAATCCCACCTTCTTTGGCTTCTGTACCAAATCTGCACGTCTCTCCATGGAAACAGCATCCTGTGTCTTAAAGAACTGCATCACTTTAAGGAAGTCATGAGGAAGACATCAAGCCAGAGTCCTTCCAGCAGTTGGGTTTGTTATGACTACACACACTGTCGTTCCAAATCTCAGACCAAATAAAATAGAGAAATACATATTGTTGTTTACACTGGCACATGGAGAATCAGTCCATTTGAAATGGAAACACCTGCAAAGACCAAACGCTTGGAAGCACAAAGCAAAGCTGGCTTGAATTTCCATTTTGATGTCAATGTAAAACGTCTGAAACAATCAGCAGGGGTCTGGTTCTCTTTATGGCCTACAGTAGTGTAGAGCAGCCAGAGGAGCGGTCCTTCATGTGAAACACAGCAGAGCCTGTCGTGCCATGGTAGCCCCGCCATTGTTTATCCATCAGGAGGGCATCGGCATGCCTTTACCATGATGCAGGAGTCGGACCTCTACTGCTGCTGTTGAGTGTTGGAGGAAATGTTTGCAGCACTTTTGCTAGCTGATTATCTGTCTGTCTCTGCTCATCTGTTTCTACTTTTCAGATTTTATTGTACCTCAATCGGTGTCCTCTGGCTCTGATTCTCCAAATGTATCCGTCTCTTTACATTTCCATGTCTCAGTCTGTCCATCTGTTTTTCCCCGTGCGTCTTTGGCAGACTGATGAGATGATATTCAGAGTCCTATTTATCCAACGGCCAATGGCCACAAACGTAATTCTATAGCCACAAAAATTTCCATGTAGGTGGCCCACCTTGGCCACCACGAAGCAAACAGTTGCCAACCCAACGTGACATTTCCATAAACATCTTGATTCCTTCACGCTTTTTCTTCCAACGTTGTTCAACTGCGCACAGCACAGTCACGTTACAGTCGGTGCTTCACATTCCTACTGTACTGGTAAACTGCTCACGACTGTCCCGACAGATCTACTGAAGTGTAGCTTCCCAACTTCTTATGCGAGATTCCGGAGTGAACGGAAGCAAGAGTGAGCACTGACATTTTCACCAGCTGACATAATTACTGTGTATTTTTCCACCAGCTGTAGGACAGGACAAGCTCATCTGCCCACGGATGATTAGTCGCCCGCCCACTCACTCACCTGGAGTTTTCTCCCATTAAACAATTGGAAGCGTGTAACCTGATCTGGTTTCTTTAGCTGCAGTACAGTCAGTATTCAGACATAGTTCTGGATCACGGCGCGAGAGTCCAGAAGTCCTAGACGATGAGGCCTCACAGTGCTGTCCCTGGTGCTGACTGGAGGGAGCCAGGGATGGACACTGCTTTGTAGAAGTAGATGTAGAAGTTTGTCATCCACAGAATCCAAAGGGAGCTAAAGTTTCACTGAGCTGGAGGGGGGTGGTGGTGGTGGTGGTGGTGGTGGTGGTGGTGTGTGGAACAACCTGATCATCTTGTGTGATGCTGCTGGCTATCATTGCGTTGACCGGAGCAGTCGTCCTCCACTTAAATCTCAGACATGTTCTAGGTGCTGATCTGGCACCCTGGCTCAGATATGTCATACATGTGCTGTCGTTTTATAAAGGGCTGATGAAAATATTATTTATACAATTGGTTGAGAAAAGTTCTGCCATATCTTCATGCTCTGTAAGTATCTGTTGTCTGCTGTAACCAAATTATAACACAACTATGTACTCAGATCCCCCCCTATAATGCATGAGTACATGCACATGTTACACAACGTATGTGCTATTATAGCGAGGTCAAGTTCATGTATCAGAATTTGTATAAGGAAGGACAGCTTCAGTCTTCAGACTTACATTCGAGAGGCAGGTTAAGCTACTCAGCTCCGCGCTGTTACATGTACATGCTGATCCCTGGGGTAAAATACGCTGGATACCTCTGAAAAGACTGACCGGTTGAAGCCAGTCTCCAATAATGAGCTGGTCCACTTGTCTGTGATACTGGTCTCCAGTGGAGGACCATGTAGTGGTGTGCACTGGACCAAGACACCATCCCATGTCCCTCTCGTCTCAGTAGCTCACTCGGTAATCTTTTTATTTTTGGCTCTCCAGTTTTGTTGCATAAACTATAGAAAAGTAACAGTACTATTGTTAATGAACATATCAGATTACCGTCCAGGCTGCATCTGAATTTCCATCTCCTGACTGCAATGGCTTGAAAATTTTGTGTTTCTTTTATTTTTCATCTTAAACAGCTAATAATCTGACCGCTAGAGGGTTTAATAACTCCCGAAGTACTGCATCCTCCTCCTCAACAACAGAGTTTGCAGAGTGTCCCTGATCCGACTCGCAAGACAACCATGGCTCTGTCTGCTGAAGCGACTTGTAGCACAACGGAGGTGTAAATGCAGAGATGCCACTACAAACCGACCAGGGCTGTACATAAATACAAAAAAAAACAACCAAACAAACAAACAAAAAAACAATCAAACTATGAGATGCTATAGGAGATGCACAATTGCCACTCCAAAAATTGAAATCACAAACAAGATTACTTCATTTCCCCTGCTGGATCTTGTGATTCTGCACTGTTACTGTAGATGGTGTCGGACAGCGTTTGGTTCTGCACGGTCAGGTACGGCCATGCATAGTCACGAGACGTGTGATCTGGTTTTGCAAGAAAAAAAACACGTATGTTCGGTTTCTGCTGCAAACCTTATGTGGAGGGTTAGACTGAATGAATTGAACGCTTGGAAAAGTTCAAAATAAAGCGTTCATGTTGGCGGGGAAGACTTCCCTGTAGCGTTTCTAATGTGACAACACTGCGGTTAGGTTCTGGTATGGCAAAAACAAAGCTTTCTGTTCAAACAGGACTCCAACACCCCGTCCCTTGAGTTGAGTGACGTGACTGTCACTTGGACTTGGTGACCAACAGCATCTGGTTATTTTTGTATTATGAGATCGTCACAAATATTTTGGCGCAAGTTATCTTTTCTCCCCCTAAATGAAGTGACCTCATAGCGATCCCTCCTCTGTGAGCTCCTCTTCACTGGTCCGTTCCAGGACATGAGTGCATAATGAGGTGCAAATTTCGTAAAGCAGACACCTTAAACACACAGCCGACAGTCCCACAATGCAACGCTTCGTTATTGCAACAGCAGGCAGTGGTGGCTCTGAGTATTTGTCTTACTCTGTCGTCCACAGGGGATATTTTAGTGTATCAGAGTTAACAGGAATGACCGTGTAAGTTCTTTTGTTTTTTCCACAAATGATAAACTTTCACTGTTTCCAGCTTCTCCAATGTGAGGGATGTCCTGTGTTTATATCATTACTTATGGACGGTGAACACAAAAAAACAAGCAGCTTTAAGACACGTTGTCACACATGAGCATGCAGTCGGCTGATGAACGAGCGAGAGATACAAGGAGTGACTTCAGACGCGGCCTGTTTCTCATTACATCCAGACCTGCTGCCCCGACTCTGGCTCTCCTCCCAATATGGGCGGGAACAAATCAAACTACTACATTAACAAGATCCATTTCTCCTCCGTTCAGGTCTGCTGCTGATGGCTTTGGTGCGTAACAGTTCTGACCCTGGGTCACATTGTTGAGCTTTCCTGACTTTGATGCACATCAACTCTGGGGCCAGCAGCCCCCTTGACAGGTGCTCTCTTTAGGGACGTGGCTCTCCAGCAGTTAATGTGCACTAAGATGTTAAACACTCGTGCAGGTCAGGGACCTTAGCTAAACATGGAATTGCAGAGGCAGAACTATGAACTTCAGAGGATGTTGATGGTTTTCAACCCTAATGGATGTGACCTATATTTGTCAATGACTTGTACCACAAATGTTATTTATCAAACTAACCACCAGGTCTTTGCTTCATCGTCGAGCACGCGTGAGTGTAAACGGGTTCCCCTTTCCTCCTTGTTAATAGATTCAACTTCATTTGGAGACTTTTGGTGAAACTAAGCATGTTAAAGACACAAGTTTGCTCTCTGCACTTATCACACATTATTTTGATTCATTGTTTCTGCAATAAATGTATCAACTGGGATTGACATGTTTGCACAGGATCAGATTAGAAGTGTCTCAAAACAAGGGTTCTCAAAGTGGGGTCTGGGGGCCCTTAGAACTCCTTGAGTATCATCCACTGGGTCCTAAAAAATGAGTAACAGGTTAAATCCCCTTCTTTTTAAATTCCTCTTTTATCCCTGAATCGTACCTGGTAGGGATGAACGACAGTGAATCTTTTCCTGACGCCTCACGTGCTGATATTTAGCGCTGATTTAGCCGATAACCGATATTTACAGATGCTGATATCATCTTTACAACAAAAGCAGTTTATATGGTATTTTTTAATTTTTATATATGGAAAAATTAATGTAAACATAATCAATTTATCATTAAAAAACTTAAATCATTTATGTATCTCTGTGTTTCCTCATTATAATAAAGAAAAACAAGGTGTGTCCAATATCGGCTGATACCGACCGATATTGGACACACCGATATCGTAATTTTTCTCAAAATTCCTGCCAAGTCTTCATCAATTTCTTCTCCCCATGTTTTGGATAGAACTCAAGGGACATTTCTGAAGAATAAAATGGCAACAAGGTTTTTACCAAACATAAAAAAACAAAACTTCATTACTTTACATTGGTTCTTTTGCAGGCTTGATCCAATGCCTTGTGTTTCGAAGTCCTCGGCATCTGAACGTCACCTCACCTCAAATATCGTTACAAGGATGATTTCATTCTCCATTGTGATCACCAGCTGGTGCTCATGATGTTCGTCTGCTGATCTCTGAAATAATCCTGGTTTGGTCTTCATTCACTCCTGAGAAAAACAACCACCTCTTACTCTCACGAGTGTGTTTTATTTGTTCATCTTTCCCGTCTAGGTGATAATTCCTCAGATATCATTGCTATAAAATCAATAACCTAAGTTTCAGCCGGTCAACTCTTTACTCTGTGTCTTCTCCGTGCCTTGTCTTTCCCTCTCTGGCCACAGTTCCTTCATTGCCAGAAGCAGCAGCTGGCTAGAGGTCAGAGGTCAGGGTCAGGTCAGAGTCGCCCTGGTGGGTTGAAGAGAGTGAGATGGACAGTTCAGCCATGTGGTCTCCACGCAGAGGGAGATGGACGCTCCCACTGCTCTATCATTATGAACGTCATCGCTGAACTCTGGTTTCTGTGACCTCTGGTGTCATTCCTCACCTGTCAGTGAGAATCAATTTATTTGCTTCATAAATCAAGAGAAACATTATTATTTGACCTTTCCAACAGTGCTTGTCTTTGTCCCTGTGACTAAATGTAATTATTGACATGCAGCTCAGCGTCAACATCTGCGTCTCGGTTGAATGAAGGTCAAAGATTCACAACATTTGACTTGTAAAAGTTTGAGAGCACATCATTGAGATCTTTCACCTCTGCAAGGTGAAGTCAGCCATGTTCTCTCCTTCTGCCTGTCCTCCTCAGAAGATCAGGCAAATAGGTCAGAAACACAAGTGCCGAAAACGACTTCTATTCATGTTGAAGTGACTGGTTCCATCTAGTGGCCATATTAATTATGACAACAGTGATGTTGGAATGAATGGTTGTCTGTCTACATGAGTTGGCCCTGCCATGGACTGGCGACCCCTCCAGCGTGAACCCCGCCTCTCGCCTGAAAGGCTGCTGGGATAGGCTCCACCCCCCGCCCCTGCACCCTGCGACCCTTAGCAGGGTAAGCGGTAGAAAAGGGATGGATGGATGGATGATCTCATCATCACAACATAAGGAACCTCATAATAATAATAGCTTGAAAACTAAATTTCAAGTGCGACCTTTCTCTGCTGCATGTTTGTTGATTTTAATCATCCAATTTCCTCTTTAAGAAATGTCGGTATTGAGAAGGTATGACACCCCCCCCCCCCCCCCCCCCACCACCACCACCACCACCACCACCACCACCATTTGGGTTCTTTTTTGCTTGTGGTAATGGGACTCGTTTCCTACTGCGAAGTGGCCTATCAAGCTGAAAGCAAAGACCCAAGTGCTACCTTGTCCGCTTAAAACATAGCTATTGCTAAATGTGACATCACACAACAGTTCCTGACAATTGTTACAGAATGAAGTGAAAAGGATTCGACCTTTCAGGAAATGTCAAATCAGTCAGCGAGACACCACAGGGAATGGAACCCTGTCCCAGTAAACCAGGAGTACCGTGACCAGTGCCTTTGCTTTTTGATGGTTCATGAAAGGAAAAGCCAAACCTGCCTCAGGAGCAACATATGAGAGCCAGCATTGCATATTGTGGCATCGTCAATGTAAATGAGGTTCAGGTAAAACCCTGTTCACACTGGACCAGGATTACCAAGGTCTGCTTCCTGACACGCATGGCTACAGAAAATGAAGTTTCGGATGTTAAGTGAATGCCAGTGTTGTTATTTTACGCTGCTTCTGTTTGTGATGCACCATCCATCCATCCATTGTCTTCCACTTATTCCTATATTAAGGGTCGCGGGGGGGTGGAGCCTATCCCAGCGTCAATGGGCGAGAGGCGGGGTTCACCCTGGACAGGTCACCAGTCCATCACAGGACCAACACATAGAGACAGACAACCATTCACACTCACAGCCACACCTACAGTCAATTTAGAGTATCAATCAGCCGCAGGGATGGACTCAAGATAATGACTGAGGAGACGTTTTGTATGTATTTTAATTCATCACGATAAAGAAGTCTATCATCGCCTGATGTAATCGTTTGGTGTCACACTCAACAAATACAAATGTGAAAATGTTTCATTGTTGCAGTTTTGCATTGAAAACTTTGAATCGTCTATTTTTCGACCTTGTTTAGTAAGTTCAGCTGATAACAGTGGAACCGAACCCGATGCAGGATGGGGCGAATCTCCCTCAGCGTCAGAGCCTGGCGCCTCATTAGGAATTCAGAGACTCAGAGAGACGACGTCCAGCCTCTCCAGCGCCGTTCAGATTCATCCTCAGATATGAAAGAGCCATGGTGTCTGACAATGTGGAACTTATCAGAATCGTGCTTCTCAGCAACTTCTCCAGCTGAATGTATGAAGGAGAAGAAAAAACATGTTTATGGGAATGTAGTGGATTTTTGAAGGAATGTGTGTGACATAGAGCTAAACATGATTTGCGCTCTCCTTCCCTTTGCTACTGGTACGCTGTCGTTGTCTTTAATCATATTAACAGCGACAGTCTCATCAGTGTCCCCCCTCCAGCTCTCTGCGACCTCTCCGTGAGCTCCAGATCCCAAGTTACTCTGAACGCTGGAGTACGAGGAGGCGGTAAAGATCCCATCTCCCAATCTGAACCCAGCGCTCAGATCTCCCACGATGAAATATTCTGTTGGTGGGGACATGGTGTCAAAATGTCCTTTAACCAGCTGTGGCGCTCACACTTGACCGAGCACCTGCCGCTGCGATGCAGTTGAATCAAATATGAACTCCTTGACCCCAGATGTCCAATAATCAATGTACTTTGCAGGAATGTTGGCCACATCATTGAAAAGGTCATTTCAAACATGGCGGCTGAAAGCTGTTTTGGATTTAGGGCCCTCAAAAAGTTAGCCAACATTTTCGTGAAGGGCGTGGGGATTCAAATTATTGTCTAGCCTATGTAGGGTATAAAGCCACTGAGAGATGAACCTCCACTTTCCAAGGTCACTGTTTGCATCTGCCTGATGATTCGAGGTTGCCAGCTGTGAGTGTTGGTGTCCAGTTTGGTCAAAACCAAACACAAACGACTCCTCAACCTAACCAAGCAATCTGTGCCAGAACTTCACCAGACTGTGCTAAAAATGTGTCCAGGGTCCCAACAAATGACTGATCTGTTGTTGGGAGCGTGATGGGTTCTTCCTTTGCTGATGCTCTCGAGTGGGCTTGGGCCTTTTGCACTGCATTAGTGACCTCTTTGGTTACAGTGGTAAACGGCAGAATGCGCCATTGCCCATCCCGCCAAAGTGGTATGGATTAACCAATGTCTGAAATGAAAGCACGTGCCTCCAACACAAAGCTGATGTTACATTCCAATCTATTTGATAAAAAAACAAACAAAACAAAAACAATGTGCTCATTTTTTATTGGAATGGTTCAAAAGTTGTGGTCAAAAGTGTGCAGGTCACCTTTGTGTCTAAATCCAGTCTTCATCCACCAATGGAAGAATCTTAGAGGATCGTACCATCAAGGTTCTGATTGTCCCAGACAGGCTTTCACAGCAACCCCCCCCCCCCCCCCCCACTGCTGGCATTTTATAATGAGATACATAAAAGACACGATCTTGTTTTCCTAGATATAAAGGTTGGTACATACAGCTTAATGATGGAGGGTCTGAGGGGCTGTAATTGGTGGGCTGCATTGTGGATTCTTCAGCTATAATCAAAGACTCAGCATGAAAGACCCCATGCATACTTGTTAAATTAAAACATTAAGACAAGAAAAATGCTTTGTGTCAGAAGCCTTTGCATCTCTTTTTTTCTTTTTCTTTTTTTTTTAAAGAAGTCTCTGCATACTGTCAGGCTTTCCTTTAATGCTTCCTCCCATGGACCGAGCTCTAACTCTTCATCTGCTTGGTGGAGAAACAAACGGCTTCCATTGTAAAATAAAGTAATTACAGACGAGTCTGAGGCGCTCGAATGACGGCGCACAAGAGGAAGTGGGTTGTTGACAGAGGGGAGCCTCAGATAAGAGAGGGAGAAGGAGATGAGGGAGTTGGAAAGAAGAGACTCTCAGCCTGTTTGTTTCTTTCCTTTGTCACTTAGCAGCGCAGAACTCCAACATGCTCAAACAAACGATGTTCCTCCCTGAAACTGTAATTTAGTCGGTAGGGTGCATCTATCTGGGTTGTAAATCAGCCACACATTATCATTATGATCATCATTACAGGAGTGCAACATCAGCAACTTACTGCTCAGTCACTCTCCTGTCAGTTTCTTTTCAGTGTTGTAGCTCCCAGACTGCAGGTCATAGCTTCTTTTTTTTTTTTTTAACTCTTATTCCTTATTGCTTGACTTCTTCATGCTTTAAGGAGTTCTACCCTCTGCAGTCGCCATGTGGGCTACAGATTATTGCCTTTAATCTGACATCTCTGCTGCATGGGGCTCAAGTGTCTCTTGCCGAAGGATGTTTCCTGATGTATTTATTCAAGGAATTATTTAAGTTATCATCTAAAGAACAAGGTGCATTTCTTCCCCAAAAAAGTCCCTAAGAGTGAGCAGTGGGCCGGGCATGGCTTCAGTAATCCTTCTCATCCTCTCTATGATTAATAGCAGCCGTTCCTCTTCCAGAGGTCAACAAATGGTTTGATTTCTTGGCTGAAGTTACCGTGGAGCTTTTGAGGTGCTGCATCGAATCCCTGCGCCCAGGTCGGAAAACAGCTTCAGCTATGTGTCTGATTCGAGCATTACAAGGTCCAGCGATTTTAAGTTATGTCATCACAAATGTTATGCACGACTCTAGGAAGGAATACAGACAAACACCACTCTGGAGAAGTGGGGATTGTATTACCTTTGACAGAGGTATGCTTAAACTTCCCACCCGGACCACTCAGCAGGTCTCTGTGGACCCCCAAAAAGCTTCCCTCCTGTTTGAGACTTGCTCCTCCCTCATCATGAGATTGGGTAGCAGCGTAGAGTACCGAGGGATTTGGAAGGTTTCTAGGCAACAAAGATGACAATACAAACAGCTAAATTCTATTGAAATTCATAATCTACGCGTGTATTTATGAACCCCCATCGGACTGGTGACGTCCTACCCTGCTTTTCCTGCCGTCATCTTTACTGTCGTGTTTTGAAACGTACCTTTTTAAACCGTATATTATAGCGTCATAAACGGTGCTGGCTGAATAGTTTTTACTGCACTTCACTACCTGCCTGCTCAGCGATGTGGTGTTGTAGCGTTCGGCGAGCTCCATCCTCTGCTTGTCTCTTTTGATGACATCACATCCAGCTGTGAGCTCACTGGTGGTGCTTTGAAAGGTCAGCAGCGCCCGAAGTCGAAGTTCAGTCATGGAACGGGGTATTTTTATACAGCGGTTTTGTGCGCCTACTTTTACTTGAGTCAAGTTAATTGATACCAGTGATGCTTTCAACCAAGATGGTCCAAACAGAACCCCCTCTCAGGCTGTGACTGCAGTGAACGTGAAGATCAAAATCATGAATGAAATCACATAAAAACAATGGGCTTCATTCAGGAAGTTTAGTCCTGAAAGGAGACTTTTGCCCTAAATTTAGTCTCACAGACAGGAAGTGTCTCTGAGCAGTTTTCTCACCCACAGGATCACCTTAATACTTACATACACAGTAGAAGTCCTTTTAGTTCTGAGTCAGTGGGTCTAATATTTATCTATGACGTATTCACTTCATTGTGCTTTTCTTCCTTTCTTGCTTGTCTGTTTTTGATGTGTTGTGTTTGTAATTCTATCTCATCTTAATCATCCAGTGCCCGCTCTTGCTTTGTGTGTCCATACATATAAAACCTAATTGAGATTATAAATAAAGAAATAAATGAATATATGTGGGTTTCTGGAAGCCATTATGTGGCGGGGAGGAGACAGATGTGCCGGGAAGTTGAGAACTAAAAAGTGCATTGATTTCACATCTGTCCTGCAGTTAGAAAGTACGTGTGCACCCCTTGGGGAGGCGGTGTTCACCCCATATGAACCTCCTCCTGCTGGGGTTTATTTATATTCCTGTTTACGCTCTGTCACCTCTCCTTTTGTTCCTAATAGACATGAGGTAATGCTTCCAGCTACAGGGAGCCGCACTGCCACTCTTGACTTTCATGCTATGGAGGTCTCGTCTTTGCACCGACCCAGGCGTGTAAATCAAACCATCCTCAGAGAAACCGTGGTGAATGTTTCCCCTCAGCTGTGGTTATTTTACTCAATCTGGGTACTGCGGCTTCCACTAATTCCTCTTTTGTGAGTTTTTTCTTTCTGTTAGCTTGTGTGCAGACTCCCTCCACCCATAATCCATCCATGTGTGGGAGCAGCGGGGATTCCCTCTCTGTACATGTCTGGCTTCTCCTTTCCTCCTGCTTCCAGAAGTTGGATGGAGTCATTATTCAGTTTTTTTTAGTTGTCCATGTTGCAGTTGGCATGATTTGCCAACAGCTCAACTTCAAGAGAATCTCAGGCATGTTTTTTTGTGGGTGAAAAATAATGGAATCTATACGTCCAAAATTCTTTTAGGTTGTTTTGGCATCTAAATTACACTATATTATTGTATTTTTCTAAATGTTTACCTTAAAGTCATGCTGGATTAGATGTGTTTGATGTGTGTGCATGACTTGTGGACGAGTGTGTGTGTGTGTGTGTGTGTGTGTGTGTGTGTGTGTGTGTGTGTGTGTGTGTGTGTGTGTGTTTGAGTGTGGGTGTGTGGGTGTGTCTGCTTGGAGCTGGATCAGCCTCCTGTGCAGAGGTCTGCCCGTGGCTAAGATGTGAACAGTGCTGGAGTGAGGACAGACCTGCAGTGTCTCCTGCAGTCATGCTCTACCATGCTGGATGGTATTTGCTCCTGGGATGCCTGCTGCTGGACTTAGATGGGCGGTACGTGCAAGGTCAAAGGCAACGGAAGGAAAAGGTACCGGTGTAACTCTGTACAGCTTTCTGACTGTAGATTGATTCTGACTGTGCAAGGCTGCAGTACAGCATTGTTTTGCATGCTGTGTGATGCTGGAGATTTTCACACTTGAAATGCAACAATGCGTTTCTCAAGGTTGATGATTTTGGTGAGGCACCTGCTGTAGTTTTCACTTTAAACTTCACACAAACAACGTGCTTGTGATGTTGCAGACAGTCATTATTGGCTGGCATTTGTTTTTTTGAGTTTGTATTCTTTGTATGTTTCCTCTACATGACTGTTCTCATAATCATCACAGGGCTAAAACTGAAAAGATGAAAAAGTTCTGGGAAGACTTTTTGTCTTTCCCGCGAGTTCAAGCTTTTCACTTGCCTTCACTGTGACGTCAGATTTAGGACGGTGTAGGAAACTCAGTAAATAAACGCAGGAATCCTTGATGGCGGGGGGAGAGGTTCACAATTGACAGAATCCTGCATATACTTCGCCTATTTATGATTCTTTAGCTTGCTACATTAACATGGCAGACAGTTGTCCAATTAGTGTTGCACTATTAAGTCTTGCCAGTGTTTTGCAGCGTTGTGTGACACATCAAACTGCTTTACAGCGCACGGTCCACCTCCCAGCAAGTGTTACAAATTGTTTCCATCAGCACAGTGTTTTGCATTATCGGCAAAAAAAATTATCAAGGTATAAATTGTTGTAGATATGGTTTTCATACCATCAGGAAAGTCCAACATGGGCATGTAGCGTCTTCAGTCACGAGACAGATCTTGTGTTGTAGCGTGTAAACCCCAGATAAATGGGATATTCTATAAAAAAAAGATGAATGTTAATCCCTCATGTAATATAATTTTATAGGGATATCAAATGACAGATTATGTCCCTTTGTGTAAAAAAGTAAGAGCCAGTGATCTGAAATTATATGGACGCTCGGTTGCATCCAAGCACATCTCGAGAGGAGAGACTGTGTGTGTGTCTTCTGCCTCTATAGGGAAACTCTGTGACTAAGTAGTGTGACTGAGCCTGCAGAGGCAGTGCTGGCACTTTGCCTCAGGTGCAAGCTAGCTTGAGATTGCAGAGCAATTTTTGTATAGAAACCCCCCCCCCTCCACACACACACACACACACACACACACACACACACACACACACACACACACACACACACACACACACACACTGCCCCCACTCTTCCAAATGCATGCAAGCTTCATGCTGTTATATCCCAGGACCACCATTGGTGATTTGATACACACTTTGATCACCACCAACAGTGGCATTTCGAACATGGGTGGTCCTGCAGGAAATAAAATCCTCGACCATGATGACGGTATTAATGCCACGCTCAGAGGGGTCACAATAGAAAGTCTCACGCTCTCTTGTACGCATATACTGTAATACTGAGGAACACACACACGCTTTTACAGTTAGTGAGGACATTTATTGACAACATGCATCCCCTGGCCTCCTACCCTTGCCTTAACTATCACAGCTTGATACTTGACACCTCTAACCCCTTGAAGCCTCTGGTATACTCACCCCACAAATACTGAAGGAAGACAAACCAGACCAGACGCTAACATACAAGCACATCCACACACACAAGCATTAATCCTGGATCTCACAAGCTGACAAACCCCACAGCTGTTGTGACGAAATCGTGCAACAGATCTCAGGATGGGCAGTGACAAAAGGTTGTACCAATGGTTTTGCAGATTCTCTGAGCGCATTCAACTTTCACTCACACTCAGGAGTGTCACTGTAGAAATGGTGCAACGTTCCTTGTAGTCATTTTATGTCTCCGAGCGAGGCATCATTTGGTGGGGCTCTACCTTATCCAGAGTGTGACACTGGAACTCACTCCAGACCTCCCCTCATGACCACTCACCCTAATCTTCACGCTCCAAATCACTACAGGGCAGCATTTCTTCCCCATAGTCTTAATTTTACCGCTGGCCAGGGATGAAGAGGTTCTGAGCAGCACAGTCATCCTCTTCTTCACCGTGCAGTGACCCACTATCACTGGGAGACGGGTTCTAAGGAAACATCGGATTAGAACTTTCCAGATCTTTTATGTTACAGTGAGGCAATGTCGCCTCTTGAGGAACACAGTATGAGACAATGGCAGATGCACTGCCGCCAGCTGCTTGGTGTTGTCCTCTTACACATTTTACCTTATGACAACTGAATGCTGAACACGGATCCAAAAACCATGTCCAAGACCTCCAACAGCCATTTAAATGAGTGTTGGTTGGAAAGTGGTCATAGGATCAGTTTTTTTAACATGAATACATTACTGTTCTCAGCACTAATTTAAAACTATCATGAAGCATGGCCCCCAACCCTCATCCGTGCATGTTTACAGGGATTTAAGACTGTGTGTTGTCTCTGCCACTCGGACAGCAGAGCTGTCCCAGGGCAGAGGTGACCTAAGCACCTGCTTTGGGCCATGTGACCACCGGGGGGCCCCCTTGAGAATTTGATCTCTCTTTTTTTTGGGGGGGGGGGGGGGGGGGTTGATGATAAAAATTTTACCAAATATTACACAACTTGGGTAAAGAAAAAACTACAATAAAAAAAAACTCAATATATATCAATATCAAATCATGTAATTTACTGCTTCTCTGTGTAGCCAGTAGGGGGAGCAGCTGACTTCGCCCAACAGCAGTGGAGAGATTTTCTGCTGTGCAAGATCACAAAGCTATTTATCTGCTTCCATGGCGACTCCTTAATCATTAACTACCTGTGGGTTAAAATTCAATTCCAAAACAAGGTTTTCACACCTGGTTTTTACCAGCGTATTTGTGATAACAGATGAGATGATGATGCGCCATGATGGCTTGGGCCCGCCCTGACGAACAGTGTTAGTGTTTCCGTGTTTCCGTGTTTCTGATTACACTTATACGAGCTCCGCCGTACGCCCTGTCGTTATTTTCTGACCCATCCGTCCGCCGCCATCATGCATTCTTCCAGGTCAAAGCCTCCTGCTGCTTGCAAGACCCAGCCGGTCTGAGAGAGTCTGCATACCTGTGTCTCGGCTAGATTTACGGACCTTGCCATTTGATTAGCCCTTTGTTGGAGTGAGTGTTCATTGTCTCTGTGTGTATGTGTATGCGTGTGTGTGTGTGTGTGTGTGTGTGTGTGTGTATGATAACCCTTTAGCCCGCAGCGCTGTGAGGCCTCAGTAGATTTTTCATTGCTCATAACAGACGATCTGTCAGCTGTACATGCAGAGATAGTCCTGAAGAGACTCGTGCCTATGGAGGGAAAAAAAAAAAACATGCACCTCGTCCAGATGTGCCCCATCAACATCTGCTCTTATTCAAATTTGTTCTCCTGGTTGAGAGTTGCAAAGGAATTATGTCATACATGATCACTTTCTCTCACAAATAAGTCGACATTTCTCGGCAGCTCGATGTAGAACGTGTTCTTGAGATCAGGTTTCTAAACAAACTGAATTTGATCAAATGGCCCAACAGCTCCATCCATGAAGACTTTTCATGTCACGTTTTCTCCGCATGCATTTGTTTATACTGAAACAAAGACATAATAAAACTTTGTGACAGAATGATGGATTGGAAAGTTTCAAGTCTCTGCATGTTGAACCTGGAAGGTTGCACTACGGCTCACTGAAACTGAAGGAAACATGGCACGTATGGAAATTTGCATTGATTGCAGTGGTTCTGGGTGGGAAAGGTGAGAAATGATGGAGGACAAATATTTGAGCATTTATTAGCTAAAGGCAACCCCCTTTGAACACAAGTGGCTATACTTTCTTTGCCTCACTATTTCAAAACTCGGAACATTACCGTACGTATCCATTTATCGCACCGATTTCTATCCGTACGGACAATAGCACACTGACAAGATGATCCTTCAGTGGACGTCGCACTCAAGCGTCATCTACATCCAAACCTCCCTCTTTTAACTGATATTTAACCATATATTTATGAATCATAAACCTCAGGATGTCTCGAATTTAGGATTTGATTTTCTCTGCATGGCTTCTTGGTGAAAATGAATTTAGAAAATGTTAGCAACATCCATGTTGCAGCAGGAACAAAGTTAACAGGAAGCCAGTCGTCATGGCTGCATCACAGACCGATGAGAGATCTACTTGTCGCTCCATCTGGTTTCTGTTTCCAGTGTTTACTGTGGTTATGGCAGCATAAAGAGAGGCCATTAGCTACTTTGTGATTTTTGACTCAAATGATGAGCTTTGATCCTAGCTAACGTAGCAGCTCCCTTACTGATATGGCTTTCCTTTTGGTGATATGTGCTACACTAAAACTTAGCCTAGTCAGCCGTGATTTCATCTGCCAGGCCAACATTTGTCTTTCAAAAAGAAATTATAGGCATCATATATCAAAATGCTGTCGAGACTTCAGAGCCAACAGCAAATTAAGGGCAGACACCGACTGGTGGATCATGTCAGGAATCTGCTGTTACTTTAATAATTATAATAATAAAGCACTTTCTGACGTATGGCGGTTGGCTGTGTGATGAAATGGTTGTCAGGGGCTTGAGGGTTAGAACTGATAAAGCACGCGCGTATGACCAAGAACAGAGCATTCAGCAAGTGTTGTGCAAATATTTTCGGCAGCCCGCAGCCATGTACTGACTGAACCAGTCCATCCCTGCTGACTGTCAGTCATTCACCTATAGATCAGATCAAAACCTCATCATGACAGGGTGCATGCACACACAACACACACACACACACTCACACACACACACACACACACACACACTCACACACACACACACACACACACACACACACACACAAAATGTCCTTGGTTGCTCCTGCCTGTTACCATAGAGCCCCTACAAAGCAAGACGTAAGTGCTGTCGTAGCGCATGATATATATCGAGTGTCAATTCTCAAGAAATCAATCTGAGCCCAATTCAGTCGCAGAGAGCACACCTGGATGAGAGAAGGGAGTCATGTGACATCAGCACGAGTGTGTAAAAGATCAACACGCAGTCAGGGGAGGCTCACTCCAAAACAGTCACAAGAGTGAGTTTTCTTGTTGCAGGCGATTCTCAAACACATCAAACCTGACTTTTGTGCCTAATTTGAAGAAATGCCATTCAGGTGTTGACTTTGTGTAATCAAAATAAAATACAAATGTAAACGTTGCGACCCATGTCTGTCATTGGGGCGGAGGCTCAAAAACTAACACTGGATCACAAAATCCAGGCCCAGCCCTGCAATTAATAAAGTGTCCGTGATCATTCTCACTCTTTTAGTACAATTGCAGACATGTACCTTTAGTGAATGTATGAAAATTAAACAGCAGTATTTTTTATTCTCTTATCGTTCAATCGATGGTTCCTGCAAATTCTCCATACCACAGGCGCTGACATGCTGTACACCCCTTGTTAGGGAAAGAGCTTTACCAGCAGGGGTCCCCAAACTTTTTTCTGTGAGGGCCACATAACTTTCCCTTTCTCTGATGGGGGGCCGGGGTCAGTTTGTAACAGAAAAAGTGTGGCGATCATGGGGTTGCCTGAACGTAGAAATGTATTGTTTTCCAGAAAGCCACTCAACCAAAATTCGCGTTGCGTTTGGTGCGAACATTCGGGCTGCAACTAAGGACTATTTTAATAGTCGACTAGTCACCGACTATTGAAACCATTAGTCGACTAATCGGATAATTATTAATTTTTTCTTAAATTTAGCATGAAGTTGATTTAATTATGTGGCAAATGATAATAAACAAGAAAGATGGTACAATGAAAAATACATCTTTTATTGAACATTCATTAATTTAAAATACGTTTGTCAGGCACTGTCTGGCATAGCGCTCGAGCTCTCTTTTATGGCGAAAACACACTTATAAAATGTCCAATGTGTGTCCTAAAAACCGTACTGGCTTGAACGTTACTTGAATCTCACCGAGGCGAGTCAGACTCCGTTTCGTTCAACTGCCCAACGGGCTTCTTTAAATGTTCCTGCATCACCGCCATGACACCAAGGTCTGCTTTGCGAACTTTCCAAGTAGTCTTTTTATTCGCCGTATCCAGGCTAAAATGCTCCCAAACTTTAGAAGTTTTGGTGCTCGTACCTGATGTTGACGCCGCCATTTCTGTATGTTTCCGCTCAGGGACCGAGATGCTACTGCGCATGAGCGACTCTCGGCAGAGATTCTAATCAAGTGAGATGCCTCACTCTGTTGGAAAAACGCGTGTGGCGACAATCGTCGACAATGGAATTCATTGTCGACTATTTCTATTATTGATTTTTGTCGACAACATCGACTAATCGTCGCAGCCCTAGTGAGCACACCTTAATAGTTAACAATGAAAATAGTTCATAGCTAGTTATCAATTTTATTATCAAATACAAATACACATACTGTATGGAAAGAAAATCAAAATGCGTCTCTGGTATTGTTCAGGGGGCCGGGCCAAATGTGGAGGTATCCGGCCCGCGGGCCGTAGTTTGGGGACCACTGTTTAACAGGCACTTCAGTAACGGTCAGGCACCGGCTCCGACCGTCAGGGAAAACTGAAATGACTCCCACATCACCATTTCATTTGTATTTTAACTCAAAAGGCTGTAATGCCAAATACCTCTTGCCCAAGATGTGGTGACTGATCATATCTCCCTCCGTCTGTGCTCTCTGTAGCATGACTTACCCTCATTGCGCTGTTAAGACTTTCAGCACATCCAGCTTCTTTTTGGCCTTAAACAAATATTACACCTGCATGGAATGTCGCAGATTCAAACTTGCACCGGAGAGAGGGATGGATGGTTGGAGAAGTCATGTCATCATGTTCGGACGCATGATATGAAATACAGACATGCGCATCAAAATGCTACATGGAAGGTTACCTATGCAAGATGAGTGTGGCAAAGCCAAAAAACTAAAAATTAAAACACTAGCCTGTATGACTTTTCCAAAACTTTCAATGACTATAGTTTTATCAGTTATACATGTATGGAAAAATAGATTTTAAAAGGTCATTTATCCAGGTTTTCCATGACCATGAGAACTCTGCAACAGCTCCTTTTTACACAGATGTGGCATGACTTAACCTGAAGCCCTGCAGTCACAGTCTGTATTCAGTATGGCTCGTCATGTGCTTTCAGTTACACTGCCGGTCAAAAGTTCTACAGCACCCCCATCTCTGCAGGTTTGATTGAAGCTGTTTGATTGCAGGGAAACATTTTGAAAGGGGACAAAGCTCAGAGTTAAACACGGAGGCAAAGGTAAAAACAAGGTCGCTGGAAACGGAAAGAAAAGTGAAGTATTGTCCAATGAAGTATTGTCCTATTGTGTGGTAACAGTCTGTTCTCTCGCTACTATAAAGACAGCATGTAAGTCATTAAAGTTGTGACTCCAGGAATTGTCTGCATGAACTCTTAAAGACTTCTCTTACTTCCATCAATGCAGAAAGCTCATTTTTGTAACCCTCTTGATCCCGGGAAATCCCTTTGTTATATCCCGATGCAATTCCGGTCTTCTTTGGTAGTGTACGACTGAACTTTGCTGCATTTAAGGTTATAAGGTTATTAACTAGTCCTGAACTGTATATTTCAACACAAACTGGTGAAATGCCATTCTAAACCTTTGTACCTCTCGTATGTTTGTGTCTTTGGTGGGTCAGTATCTCAGTTTGGCTTAGTCTTTGTTCTGTGTCTCTTTTTTACTGTCGGAGACAACATACAGTACAGCAGCTGTTAGTCCATCTAAGTGGGGCCTGGTGTTGCATTCATAAGGATATCTCACATGGGGGGGGGGGGGGGGGGGGGGGGCTAAGACTAGACGAGATACAGAACTGGCTGCTGGACTGAAGCTTGGGATAAGAGTGTGAGAAAGGGTCTTTGTTGTCAGTTGGGGCACCTTTTTTTTGGTCTCTTGCCCGTCTCAACCCTTTTCTGGCCCTCAGACAGCTGAGTTGCACTGCAGATGGTCCAGATTCTTTTTAACACCAAATGTAATCAGAACATGCTGAAATGTTTTCCCAAAACAAATTCTTTGGACCAAATAATAAACTGGAGATCATCTTAAGTGTAAATGCATACTGTATTCATTCCTATAGTCTTTATAGTGGTACCGACTCTCTTTGGATCTCAAAGATTGATGCCACATGGGTCAAAATATGGATTGAGCAGCATGAACAACTGTCTTTTCCTGTCTGTCATGGATTAATGGCGTTGCAGCTGTATTTCTTCATGTCTGACACATCGATTTTAACATCAGTTTAGGTCCTCATAACCCTGGTGCTGATCAAATCCATCTCTCGTTCAGCTGAGATGTCAAAATGCATTTATCAGCTCCAACTTGTTCTCAGAGCAGGACAAAGCGCTTCTGTTTATTCTGTGGGTGTGAGCAGGCTGCAGGACTGGTAGCATGAAGTAAAGGCAAGAGAGATCTTAATGAAATAGTCACTGATTGTTTGTGTGTGTGTGTTTGAAAACTAGCTTCCAACCAGATCAGATGGGGAGTCACTTTGTACCGGCAGCAACAATCTGAACGAAGAATCACGCCTGCGTTCACTCCTTTTGATCCAGTGTTGAGTTTCTGACTGTCGATCCCATTTTTGTCACCTTAGCAGGGACAGGGTTTTTTAACAGCCTGCTGGACGGTGTTGGTGTTGTTTATGTGGTACTAGTTTTATGAAGACCCTGAGGCCAGAGAAACGGTACGCATACTCACTACTACCCCCAGAGCCCAGACAGAAAAATGATGCTTGAACCCTATTCTGCACACCTGAGTTGGCAGACGACGGTGCTTTTCTGTCTCCACACCCGCCTACTTAGAGTGCTCAGACTTGGATTTGTTTTAGTTCATTTTTGATTGTTATTCTTTTCTGTTTTTTTCAAAGTGCCAATTATCTGTATCTGGACCCAGGGACTGAGCGCTGGCCACACATATTGTTTCTTCGTAGTTCTGGGATACATGCGAATCAGCTGGAAGTCCGTCCATTCCCGTAGGAGCCTCCAGGATTGCAGTGTGTTTGCTCATCCGTCAGCCTCAGTATGGAAAAAAACACAACTTTGTTGGCAGACTTGAGCAAAGCTGTGGATGGTGTGCTGGCAAAAAGAAAGTTAAAGCTACTTAGCTAACAGGCTAGTTAGCTAACAGGCTAGTTAGCTAACAAGCTATTTTCTTCACGTCAGGTGCATGTTAATAGTCAAGTTTTGTTTGTATTATTAAAAAACATTCCATATTGTGAATCTGTGTAAAGTAATTTTAATGCTTTATAGGCCACAAGTTACTACCTGCATCAAGGTTAAATAAAGTTGGAAGAATTTAACAGGTTTGGAGGAGAGGAATTGTATTTTGAGACCTTTTGCAAATAAGGCGTGGATGGCCTTTTACGATCTACAAACACTGCTACGTCCTTTGTTCTCATTTTATCGGTTTGATACAAAAACCTCCAGGCTAATCAGTTGCCATTTCTGTTCATCCATTTATAAATGCATTTTGTTGTGTCGAACTCTTGGGAGCAAAAGCATAAAGGCCCATCATACAGAATGCTGGACACCACTCAAAAGCTCATCTGTTCATGTGTACACTATAAAACCGGCCATTAACCCATTTTTTTCATCATTAATTTCAACTGCTAAATATTTTGCAGCTTGGTCAGTTTCTGTTTCTATAGTTAGGCCTTCATGTTTCTCTTCGGAGTGCAAACGGCTAATTACAGCTGGACTTCTGGGAGTCAGATGGGAGAACCTGGACAGATTCCCTTCCTGTTTATCAGCATACTGGGATAGCGATCAATAACAGTCCTGCTGTATTAAACATAGAATACACAAATACTTGTGGCATTACTCATCAACACATATCTTCACCTGCATGTGGCTTACTGCTGTGTTTTCTCTAAATAGTGGTACAAGAACGGCACATAATGTTCATTTTGTGGAAAGCTCAACAAACTGTGGAAAAAAAAAAAAAAAGAACACCTTGCTTTTTTCTTTCAGTGCAACGTTCTGTATAATCATTGTGGTGTACTTAAGCTGTCACTGCTCTACTTGGCCTTTTATTCCACTCCGGCTGTCATACACTCGCCTGATTGATATCTAGATTTCATAAGCATTCGCTCGGGGTCCATGTTCCCCTGGCCAAGGGGGACGTCATTATCTGTGTTGTCAGATCAGCATGCACATGCCAAACAACAGCGAAACCTCCATCCATGGAGGAATCCATTCCATGTGTTAGCTGACCCAACCAGCAAATAATAGACCTTGTGTCTAATCATCACATTTTGATTCACAAAAAAACTGTATAAATATATTCATAACTGTTAATACTAAAAACACGGCTTTGTTTCATCTTGAACTTGGAAGGAACTTAAGCAAATTATCCCATCATGCAACTGGTATGCGGCGGGTCAGCAATTACCGACTGTTTTGACTTTTGGCATCGTATCGTATTTAGATGATTGGATGCAAAGTTTAAACCTTTGATGTAACTGTTTCGCTCTGCCATATTTCAACTTGTTGAGCTAAAAGTCAGCGTATCCTGCGATGGAGCGGGCGAACTCCTGCGTCTCTCCCGTACCTCCTCCTGTTCTCCATATGTCTCCCAGCTCCACTTCAGCGCTCTCCCTTTCAGACCATTAGGGTCATCAAACAAAATTTACAGTCCAGTAAAGTGCCTTCCATTTTTTTTTCCAGCTTTGAGTCAATCGAAACATCATCAGAGCACACGTGATTCAGCGCTTCCAATCATTGGCAGTCCGCAGTACCCCTGTGGTAGAAAGCACACCTCTGTCCTGTACCAGGACTTAAAATCATGAATAGAGTACAAAAAAGAAGAGTGACTTTAGAAAACATGTACAGTCAGGAAGCACCTCACAGTAGAACTGTACTTATGTAATCTGTCCTCCCATATTAAAAAGGGCTTTGAGAAGGATCAGACTGGCTAGCAAAATAAATAACGGGTCCTCAGATCTATATGAAAACAATCTCCAAGTAATTATATAACCGAGATCTATGGAGAGGTACCAGGCCGGAGCCATCATGAGCTATAGATCCCAACACTCAACATTGGAGTTTAAGACAATAAACATCTTAGATTACAGCATGACACTGTATACTGTCCTGATTCCATGGCTTTCGAACCGTACTTCCACATCTCCAGCTCCTCCTGTGGTCAGACAAGTTGTGCTGTGTGAGGATTCACTGAAAAGATCAAACAGACGGTCCTGATCATGACGTCCGATGAAGATCTCGTGCTCACTACTATCGAACGCGCAAATGACTTCGGAAAAACTGTGTTAAATGTGCTATAGCCATTGACAGGAGGGTTTTGCTGTTCTGATCTTGTGAGAGAGCTAGAAGAGTTTGCTCTGGACTGGCCAGTGTGTGTGTGTGTGTGTGTGTGTGTAGCCTCCTGACATAGGGGTGTGTGCGTGAGCTACATGGACCACCGTGTGTGCGTACTGGGCTCTCTCTAGTTCTCAGCTGCTGCTGAGATGATTCTGCATGTTCACTGCGAACAGGGAAGCTCCATTCTTCGCGTGTCAGCCTGCAGTAACGGTGTCAGTCTGATCCGTAGTATGGAAGGATCCACGCGATGGGAAGGAAGGACATTCAGCTGGTCAGATAATTCCTGTGTACCAAATAAAGATTGTCCAAAAGCCTGAGTCCGACCCCCCCCCCCCCCCCGATATTAGCACACGAGTGAAGAGGGATTTTCTTGAAAAAAAAGTAACCTAATAGAGGCAGAAGAAATGATGGCAGAGAATGTGGAAGAACTGATGACAGTTTTTAAGAAGGGAATGTGTGTAACAGTGGGTTCCCAGGATCAGGGCGGACTGTAGAGGAATTCTATCATTACATCATCAAATTCTTGTTTCTACAATGACTTTACGTTCGTTTGCATTCGCAGGTGACTCACCATATTTTCTCCATCATTATTTCACTGGGCTAATAGATTTGTTCCTTTACTTCCTCTTGCTCTTGTCTTCAATTTAAAAAAAAAAGATTGTCTTGATGTATTTCGGAAGGTCTAAATCCACTAAATCCAGTAACGGACTCTCCGAGTTGTTAGGAAATTACAAACTGCACCAAGTTAGTAATTTGCTTATGTCAGTAATCTCTCCACCACAATAACAGAGCCACACATCCAGAAATCAAGTCCCCGCCCAGCTGTCAGCATAAAACATTTATAACAACAAGAAAACCACAGTAATAATGTTTGACTGTTCTCAAATGACTCATAATTCTTGTTTTGTTTTCCAGCAAAATGTCTTCCTGCGAAGAGGGAGATCCCGAGGCGACGGGACGTTGCCTTCAGGAGCCAATCGAAAAGGTTCAGTGGCTCGTGGGGATGTCTTTGTTGTGGACGAGGACACCGACTTGTTGGATCCAACCTTCCAAAATGTCGGGCAAGTCAACCCTCAGTGGAAACCCTCCAGAAACGGACTCAGGGGAAGCCAGAAGGGGAAGCCTGAGCTGTCATCGAAGCATGTGGAGGAAAACATTACAACAGACAAGAAGGCTGACACTGGCGGGAGGATTTCCCCGCCATTCCCTGGCAAACCATCTGATGACATCATTGACCTGGACGCTGAAAATTCCCCCAAAAAACCCTCAGTGGGATTTCCTGCACTTCCTAAGTTACCCTCGGGGCCAGGAATGTCCCCAGATTCTGATAAATGGGGCCCGTCTGTCTCCCCCACACCTCATGTGATCAACCCTGACCCATCTGTGGAGGGAGTAGTCAAGGAGGGGCGACCCATCACCACACACACTGATCATAGAGCTGAGCAGGAGGGCAAACAACCAGACAAGGAGCGGCCCAGAACTGTGACCATCATATCCAGAGACAGAGACCTGGTCCTGGGCTCGGACGGTAAAACATATCGGCTCCAAGCGGGACCAGTAGGACGAATGGGTCCCCCTGGGAAAGAAGTGAGTGATCTTAGGGGTCCTAATATTTGTTTTAATGTCATTCTACTACATTTAAGTTTTTAATTTTTACTTTTCCCAAATTACAGTGCAATCAAGTTTTTTTTTTACTTTTAGTAAAAACTAGTCGTGAGACCACGTCCCCCTCTGATTTCACCGTAAGCGTGATGTGTGATATCAGACCTTTCTGTGAGCTAAGGGTGAAATACTAGGACCAGCCTGATGAACAAAGGCAGTGTGACGTCCATTTATGCTTTACAAGAACTGTTCTCCCTCAGCTGCCATCTGAGTCTGATCAGCGGAGGCTACGCCGCTCTAACATATGTCCAGCCACATGTCTTTGATGCTGCTATCTGACCATTACCAGGAATCGTCCTGTTAGAGACAGTCACCCGCCTGCCAGTTTATCTGTTTGCTGCAGAGGAGTTAAGTCAGTTCATCCTATCCAGTCATGGTGTCAGAGGAACTGCAGTGTCGACAGAATCAGACCCAGACTTCACATGTGGTCATGTCTGGGCTGGTCTCTGGAGTCACGCCGCCATAAAATCCCCAGGATCACTCAACGGGATTATTGTGATTGAAGGCGGTAGTAGGAACATGAAGGAAGCTGTTGGCTTGGAATACTGGCCTTGTCTCTCCTCTTCCTCACTAATCGTGCTGCTGCAATTAACCTGCAGCATTAAACTCACTGTAAACAAGTTCAGAGTTGTGCGCTGCAGCAGTTGTGGAACCTCCCCCCCCTTCAAAAAGTGGTGGTAATATAAACCTTAAAGCCGTTCACTAACACCAAGAAACAGCCAACAGTTGCACACCAGTGATATCATCGGACTCCCCCACTGCAGGACGTACGGTTTGGGGAAGGGTGTCACAGCAGCAATCCGTTCATCCTCCGCGTTCTCTGTTGCTCAGGAAGCGCCAGAACGCCAAAGATCTAAAGAACAAAACATAATAAAGTGCTTCTTGTGTCCAGTCTGGTTAGTAGCTGAAGAGTTTGGTTGTCACAGCCTGATTTCAGGTTTAGGCCACTGTCAGTGCACAGGTGTCCCTTTGCAAGCGTTGTTTGATCTTTTAGGGGCAGTAGAGGTGGAGCCTATCCCAGAAACCTTCAGGTGAGAGGCGGGGTTCACCCTGGACGGGTCACCAGTCCATCACAGGGAGACAGACAAACATTCACACTCACAATCACACCTATGGTCAATTTACAGATCAATCATCCCCTCTTGATGTCTTTGGACTGTGGGAGGAAGCCGGAGCTCGAACCCGGAACCTTCTTGCTGTGAGGCTACAGTGCTGACCACTGCACCACCACGCCTCCTTTTATTCGTGTCATTCGCGCGAATTTTTTTTTTTTAACCCCGCGAGGAGAATTTATTCCCGCCATTTCTTTCCATCATCAACCATGGCTGAAGGAACAACCGTTGTTGGCCTCTCCCTGTTGTGGAAGTCCCAGACACAGCGGAAAACCAAACGCCGCCGTATCTGGACCCATGGCATGATCCGGAGGAGCACACAGCTGGGTGAATGTCACAGCTTTCCCGGGGAACTGCGCCTGGACGTTTCCAGCGGTACTTCAGGCTGAGGAGGGCCCAGTTCCGGCAAGGATCGGTGCCAGGAGATCACGGATGGACACCAACTACCGGCCCCAGGACCGTTGACGCGACTCCACTGACGCCAGGGCAGTGTCAAAGCTGATAGGCTCTCTGGCGTCATTGGCGTGGCCCGGCGAGTGTACACGCGAATCCGCGGCTAATCGCCTCTCTACGTGGACTTTACATGTAAACTCATAGCGCGAAAAACTCGCGTCGCGTTTGGTGTGAACACGCCTTTGAGGGTGTGGTGAGGGGTGAGTGTGACCAGGGTAGCTGCGTGTCACTCTACTTCTGGTGACACAGTTTTAAAACAAAAAGACAGAAAATCCTCAGCATTACTTCAAAAACCTTTACCAGTTTGTAGGGCTGTTGTGGTTGACTCTTGTTCCTGATGTGCTGTGAACATTGTTTTAATACATGCAAAAAAACTGTTACCTTGCTAATTAGCTTACAGTAGGGCTAATATACCACTGAGCACCTCCAACACCTGGGCATTTATGTCAATTACTGGATCAACTGTGTTCCTATGTTGCTTGAATTGTTACCCTTTTCCACAGGGCTGTCGTGGTGAGCAGGGCCTGCCTGGGTTCAAAGGTGATAAGGTAAGAGGAGCTTGTTTATGGCATACAGCCTATGATGATATACTAAGTTTGTCCACTTGAGCATTCAGGATTTACTGCACCTCTGTTCTCTGCAGCTTTGAAAAAGCACCCAGGGCCTCTAAATGTTTTAAAACTCAATTTCACATATAAACTCCCATCCATTATTTATCCTGGAGTACCACTGCAGCATGAAATCACTTTTATGATAAGGCGTCCTAATGTAAAAACAGAGCTGCTCTGTGATACCAAGTGTTCCATGTCAATTGATTTGTCTTGCGTAACCTCCCCCAGGGTAACATCGGCCCTGAGGGGAGTCCTGGAAGAAAGGGCGAGCCAGGACCTCCCGGACCACCAGGTTTACCAACCCTCTACCTGTGGAAGAACACTGCTGAGGAGTGGGCTGCCTTCCAGGTACGATGATAGACATATTAGACGTGATGAGGTGAAATGGTCGACTCAGACAAATGGAGCGTTGGTTCAGTGTAGTTTTAGATGATAGGCCCAATACCAGACTGCTGGAACCGGCGCGGATTACACTTCGAACTGATCAATGAAACAACACTGACGGTTAATGGCGAGGGATGATGTCATGCGCCCACTTTGTTTTTGCTGTACAGCCGTCGTCTTGTGATCACAACATTATAACAGTCACACGTGCAAAGTATGAGGGTGGGCATCTTCCAACCGATACTCACTGCAGGAAAACTATGTAAAACAGCCATTGACAACAAGTACCGTCATAAAAGTAGCCGGCGATGAGACTCCTGCTGCTTCAGCAGCCCACCATCTAGGCTGGAGAAGCAGTCTTGTCAATCCTATAGCAAGATGTGCTCAGTGCTAGCTTGTCCAGCGGTCTATTGAGTTACCTGCCAACTTGAGGGCTGCAGGTTCGGTTTCCTGGGTTGCCTCTAGGTTTGATGGGTGTCTGTGGATTTGGACAATTTGGCCATGTTTCCTTGTAGGGAACCAGATGAAGTTATGTGTCCAGATCACCACACTGGCACCCCTTGTGGTCAATTGGGTGACCTGTCGGGGGGGGGCAACGTGATCCTCATACGTTACATATGAATATTCGGGGCCAATGACTCAGCATGTGACAGAGGAAGCGTGTGGTAGTCACATCAAACAGGAAACACTGAATATTTCACTGGAGTTTAAATGTTTGTATCCATTGAATGCAAACTATATATTATATATTTAACTGTCATGACATGCTTCCTTACCATTTTCTCGCTGAACTAGATGTTAGTGACATTTATGACCATTATCAAAGGCTGACATGCTGGCATCAGAGGTTCTGTCATGCACAAGTTGGCGTTCTGCCCTGGGTGTTCTTGGAGTTGGAGTCTCCATACAACACATGTGTATGTGTTGTGAGTTACCCAAAAGACACACCTCACCTCACCTAGACCCACAAGACTGTAAATCCTTTGTCCCTGCTGTTGGAGTGCGTGCAAGCTGCTGATCCATCATCAGCTGTTAATCTGTGTGCAGTGGCTCCAGCTGTGTGCTGTAGAATACACCCACCAGCATGTCAGCATGATGGAGAACTGCACCTCCACTATTGGAAAAAGAATTGGAGATTTTAAGGTCTTTTAGTGGCCCTCAAGCAGGTGATTTGTTCATGCAACATCCTTTAAACATGATGGAGTTACTCTGTATAGATGATGAGGTGTAGACTGATTTTATAAGTATCATCATGTCTTAAACTCTCCACTTTGTTGCTTTTCATCTCGCAGCAAAGCAGTTTCTACCAGTTACTCCGTGCTGGTTGGCCTGTAAGTATGAGCAGACAATTGATCATCTTTGTTTTAATGTATTCATTTTCCTGTTGATCCAAGCTGGTTTCTTCTTTGTGAGCTTGCAGAGCAAAGAAGGCCCTGCTGGACCACCTGGAGAAATGGGCAGAACTGGGATACAGGTTAGAGTTGGACTCTATTCACAGTCACGATCACAAATGATTAAACTCCTTCCACACACGTTTGAAACTCTCTCTACGTTGATTCGGAATTCATTGTTTTCCTGATCTGTCCTATCAGGGGCCCCCTGGTGATCCAGGGGAACGAGGGCGACCAGGGATGCCAGGCGAGATGGTAAGAACACTATCATTTTATAATCCAGTTGCACTTCTCGGTCAGTTTTTTGTCTCAGAATGCCCTGACTTCATAAATGTTATCAGAGAGGAGACTGAATAACAATGTAGCACTTGTGGGTGAGTGCTCCTGTCAGTGATGAAACCGCCATGAGTATTATTATAGTATTAGAGCATATTTTCAGCTACTTCTGTGCAATGAGTAGCCCATAAGCTGTTTAAAGACGAGGTTTTGGTGCAGTGTTGAATAGGTTTAGCAGTACCACGCTGGGCAGATTTTGTGCGTACAGTGTTTTGGGCCCTCCCTCTGATATAACTCTCGTGCAATAAGCAATTGAATTATTTCTATTACCAAAAGAAGTTTAATGTATTTTTGTGCTTTTCATTATGCAGAGGCGTTGCAAGATTTCTGAAGTCTAGTTTTTTTTTGTTTTTTTTTTTTTTTTTTTGAGTCAAAGAAAACGTTTCAAAATTCCTCCAACCACCATTGGAAGTTAGCATAGTTAGAAATGCTCTCTAACAACAGTACATTGCGCTTGATCAGTTTGGAGTCCATGTGGCAGAGATGCATAGTTTACATGAATGAAAGCAGTGCTGAGACTTAAAGACACAGCCAGACGCACCATACGGTGTCCCTCAAGGTTCAGTCCTCGGCCCAATCCCTTAACACTTTCTAAGTCCCCCTTAGCCGGGTTATCAGTTGGCATGGAATATCATTCCACTGAAACGCTGCTGAAATGCAACTATACCTAAAAAGAAGACCCAACCCCTCTGCAGCCCTGCCATCATCATCGTCATCATCATCATCGTCATCATCCCCACTCACCTTCCAAGAGGAGATAAACGTCTGGGTGACACATAACTTCTTATAACTAAACAGCTCCCAAATTTGAGTTGGCACCCCACACCACGTCCAGTCTTCCCCATCACTTCCATTACCTTCTCTGGCCAGGATATTCCCCTCTCACCTTTTGTCACCAACCAGTTTTGAAGCCTGGACCCTCATTTGACCTTTGTGGCACATATTAGGCATCTGTGCAAGTCGTCCTTCTACCACCCTGGTAGCTTTGGTAAAACCTGTCCTCTTATTCGCTCTGTCAGATGTTGAAAAGCTTGTGCACACCTTTCTCTTTTAAAGGCTGTACTCCTGCAGTGCACTTCTCATTGAAGCAAGAGTCTTCAGAACCTGCAATATCTTCAGAACAGCACAGCTAGAATCCCAATGAGAGTCTGCGAATGCTCCGTTCTCCATTCATGACTCTGGCTTCCCGACTCGTGAAATTTCCACTTCACAAAAAGTAACCAATCTTCACCTGTGGGTGCTTTACTTTATTTGACAAGTTTTGCAAACGCTGTGTACGTGCATCCAAACCTGGACTTCTGATGGCTCCAGGTGTTCACAAGACAAATCTCAGAGGGAGTAAGGGGAAGCATATAAATCAGAAAAAATGAGCCTGCAATCACAATTACATTCATTTATTAAACTTCGCTTCAGCTCTTGTTGGTGAGTGGCCACAAACAGACAATGCTTGCAGATTTAAGGAGTCATGTCAAAAAAGCCTTTGGTGGAGACTTCATTTATGGGGTCAAGAGAAACTGCTAGTCCCCTGTTACTGGCACGATGAATGGAATATCCTCTGGTTTTTGCTTGTCAGATGAAATAACAAATACAAAACTTCACAATGGGCTTTTCCCTGTATTTTATGACATTTAATCATGATAATTTAATAATCCCTAATTAAAGTAATCTGCAGGTGTGTGCGAAGGTGTGAGCTGTAACGCTGGTTAAATAAAAAAGCCCTCATTCATTGTACCATCGTGTGTGTGTGTGTGTGTGTGTGTGTTTGTGTGTATCACATGCATACATCATCCTCTGCAGCTGAAATCGAAGGTTGTCCAAGTGCTTCACAGCTGGTTTCTCCATTCACTGTGAATCTGCCCGTGTTTTCCACCTGTCTGCTGGCAGAGTTATAGCACACCACAGTCTCCCAGTCAGAATGTTGTTATTCAGGTGATGCCTTGTCTGGGTGATGAACGGCTCCTCCGTGTGGAGTTATAATTTACAGTATGATGTAACTTTCCCTTTGTGAAGCCCGCTGAGGCTGCATGCTGTTGTGATTTCACTTCACTTCATTTCTGTTTGTTTTCAGGTATTTTGTTTCATGTTTGTCAGCTCAGTGACAGCCGAAGACTGAACTTGATTATTGTCAACAGCCCCGTCTAATAATTTATGTTGTCTGAAAGGGTGAGCAGGGTCCCTGGGGCCCTCCAGGACGAGCTGGGGCTCCGGGGAGAGATGGAGAGAATGGAGACGATGGTCAGCCTGGGCCACCTGGTGTTCCTGGGTCACAGGTGGGCACTTTTTCTATTAGTAGACTGTAAAACAACACTCAGAACACCGTATGGACAGCAGTGGAGCTGCAAATAGTGCGTGTGCGTTTGTGTGTGTGTGTTTGTAGGAGGCAGCATTGTAAAGCACTAAGAGTATCATAAAGGTAGAAAAGCACTCATGAATTGAGCCCATGAAGCTAATAAATTTTGCTTGTATATCTTGTGTCGTTCTTTGTCTTCAGGGCCCGTGGGGCTACAGAGGTGAACGAGGGTCTAAAGGGGAAAAAGGTGATGAGGTGAGGAGTAAAATATCACTGCTCCCTTTGTGGGGCAGAGCTAACCACTGCATTTAAACGTTAGATTTATTGTTTGTGGAATGATGGCGCAAACAGGTCAAGTTCCTCTGACACACAGCACGCATATTTATGCCGACATTCGTAACTTAGCAATTAGCCGTTATTGTTATTCAGAGCTGCTTGAATGTGTCGGTGAAGTGTCTCCAGCTGAGGAGAGGGATGGTGACTCACGATGGACAGCGCAGGGTAACAAGGTTTTGCCCCCATTTATGTTTTATGCTGCCATCACCAGTATAAAATCTCCATTTGTTTGTTTTAAGAAAGCTGAAATGAATAGAAAGTATTTTTTTGGATGGGGGGGTGGGGGCAAAAACACTTATATCTTGTATGCCTTGTTTCTATTTTCGAAAAAAAAAGACCATCTTCCATTAGTTCTCTTTTGAACAAGACAAGAAGAGAGATACTCTTTTCTCCTCTGTTGGTGCATTAGGGAGATGAAGGCAAGCTAACCGCTAAATCAGCTTAGCGCAATGAATGGGAGTGGATTGAACTGTTGGCAGTGGCTGATTCTTTGTCTTTGCTGTGGATTTACTCAAGATTTCAAGAAAAAAAAAAAAGCTAAATTGTCTTCAAAACAAGCCCCTTAATCTCACTGATACTTAAATTCTTCAATGTTTGAACTCTGCACACACAACAGCTGCACAAGCACTTTCTCACAGGAAAAATATGACACATGTAAGTATATAAAATGACCGAAAATTAGCACTGAAATGTATGTCATTATGCTATTAGGTGATTGGGTCATGAGCCACAGCCAAGGCCCAGAAAATCTCAATAATCTGAAATGCAATGTACTTTCTTTGCTCATTTCATGAGAAACCCAAGGGCTTTTACAGAGGGTATACCTTGTCGGAGCGACATCAGCCAAACCCTCATAAAAACATGAATGCAATTTCCACTCTTTTATACAGATGTACCCCAGCATTTATGGGATTCCTCCTCGGCCCATGCTACACCTGTCCACCATGTTTGGGGAACCGCCGCAGAACATGTTCGGGCTCTGCTGTGGCTGGTGTTGCAGCTGCAAAATAGTGGGGAAATTATTTTGCGGATCACGCGACCCCCCCCCTGAAGTGACTTGTTTCACTGCTGGAATTCAATTCATTCATTTGGTCTTACAATGTTTCATTCTACAGAAGTCACATGATTACAATGATTTATCCGCATTCATAAGTCTGCAGTGCGCATGCTGTCCATTGAGCATGCTCAGTGTGCATCCTCGTGGTGGTGATGAGCTTAATGAGCACTGGGAGTGCTCATTAAGCGAGGTGTGCTGTAGCTTTAAGATGCAATGTGGTGAAACCTGCAGAACACCCAGCTCAAGGTGCACGTCCCGTGTTACTGAATTCCCCTCCGTTACAGGACAAGAAAGGAACTCTGGTACACTGCAGATGATCATTATGTTTCCTCCACAGGGTCTCATCGGTATCAAGGGTCCCAGAGGGGAATCTGGTGAACCTGGTGAGAAGGTACTCTTCAGTGCAATTTAATTATTACCCCAATTAAATATCTCATAAGCTGAATTTTTCATTTTTTGGGACTCATATATAACACTATGAATAATCCCTGGCACTTAGTTTGATATAATTTCTAACCAAACACGTGGTTCAAGCTAAACGGTCAAGCTTCAGGATGTCTCTGGTTCATGTTGTAATGATCTAAGACTGTGTTTTGTTTTGTTTTTCTTCTCCAGGGCTCAGTTGGGTTACCGGGCCCACCTGGTCCTGCCGGGTCACCGGTGAGTGTCTTGTCCTCTCAAATTATAGCATCTGTTTGGTTCCCATCAGATGTGGAATGTAGCTGAGTACATGAACCTGAATATTTCCATTTTATGTAACTTTATACTCCTGTGTCATCATTATATTTCTCTGACTGCTTCAGTTACTTTCAGACTGAAACTGTTCATCCCCTTCCTGTCCATGGACAACCAAATATGTCCAAATGCGGTGTTTTGGGCTGCTTTTTTTTTTTTTCAAGAAAATGTCAAAAGTCACCAAAGAACGATGGGTTCCTTCATAGTATCAGCTGGAATGTGGGTTGAACAAGGCTGTCTTCAAACTGTTGAGTGTGGGCAGTAAAGTTGTAAACACGCCAGCCCTGAAATCACTTAAAGCAGCTCAACATCGACTGTGATCAAGTGGAACATTCACGTGAACGCAGCAGCAGAATCGATCCAAAACAACCTAGGAAGACAGATAATGAGCATGCTACTTCTGGTGATGGACTCATGACCTCACCAGCACTGCACCTCACTTCGGCTGTTTTCACCATGGTGACATTTAATACCTGCTACAGGTTTAGCCACTTGATAGCAACCGCCGCTTTTAAGACGCATAAATGGAATTGAACTGTAACGAGCGCTGTAATTCCTGATGTATTTTACGCTGTTGACTACACTCTTCAAGCATTTAACAGAAAACCCCGGAGATGAGGGCACCAGGCATTCATCCGTGCTAGTTTGTTTACAGGTTTTAGGACTCATTCCTGCACCCCTTTCTCAGTACATTACTGCAGTCACGTGTATTAATACATCTTCAGCAAAGTTAACTACGACGGGGACAATAAACCAGGACTTTCAGCCGAGTTTTTAGTCGGATACAAAGCAGCTCATTCATTAAAAAATCATCTGTGATCTCCAGGACAAGAATTCAGAATAAAAAGACTGATGGTAACAGCTTTGTGTTAGACATTCCTGACACATCCAACTGGTGTAAAATAAGAGGTACAAAAGCAACAATCAGCCTCTGTGAAAGCAAGACAAGCAGTTTGGAGTCCGTTTTAATCCCTAATCACTCTGTCTTTGAACTCCCACCAGTGACTTCTCTTTCTCTTCAGCTTATTCTCAGATTTACTTTGATTCTTCTTGGCAACAAGTCAGAAAGTTTGCCTAGTTGTAGCAGCACAAGCCAGATAATCTCTTTTTGTTAATCCTCACTTTGAGTAAAGTGTTTTCTCTGGATTTTAATCACATTTACTTATGAAACTGACAGTAATACAATTTGAACCTTGCAGGGGCCTCAAGGGACCCGAGGTGGCTACGGTCCAGAGGGGCTGCGTGGATCTGATGTGAGTGATGGAGACGTTGTGCTTTCTATTTTTTTTTCCTTTTTTCTTTTTTTTGGGGGGAATAATGATGTTTTTTTTTTTTTTCTTTGCACCACATACTTTAATAATTCTGGTCAACAGAACCCTACAATGTTGACATTTGCATGAGCTCAACAAAAATGGAACTTCTGTCAACAGAATAAATCAACGCCTCCATTTTTATGACGCCCCGCTCCAAACTGTATAACTCGTCTCATTTATATGTTCTGAAGCCAGAGTGATGTAATTTGGACAACAGTGGCTGTCCATTTCTCAACAGTTGTCTGAGGTAGCTACATCTTAGCGGGGACACGCAACTCCCACGCTGAAGTCTTGGATGTTTTATACTTATTTTCCATTTTTTGCAGCTTTGCCAATTGACCACCTTTGATCTATTTAATGTAAAATGACAGGTGAGCGGTTGCTGCCTGATTATTTTATATTGCATGTAAAATTCTTCAGTTTTACTCATCACGAGTAAAATGTAGTGCTGGAAAGAGAGGACGTGTAGGACAACGCATCGTTCATGCTCTTATGTACTTACTTGTTGCTAGGGAGAAAATGGGCTGGACGGACCCCCAGGTTTGCCAGGGCTGACGGTGAGTGGACAGACGGATGACACGATAAAAGGTCGAGCTGTTCGTGATGAACAATATTTGAGTGTGTGTCTGTGTGTCTCATAGGGTGCACCGGGTGTTACAGGGAGGGTTGGTGCTCAAGGAGTTAATGGCTCAAGGGTAATTCTTTTATAAATTGTGTTTCAGCACGATGACTAACATTTAAATGTTGACCCTTCTGTCACACGTTGGAGGAGGTTATGGTGGAGTGGCTCTTTTTACCAGCCACACTGACTTGTCTAACTTAAATAAATACATTTCAAATTAACTCAGTATGATAAGTTTCAGAGAATGCATCATTGGCGTCCCAACATAGTTTTCAGGTACTTGGTGCACAACTAGCTCTTTTTTTTTTTTTTGTCCTTTAGGGGGACCTGGGCCCTGCTGGAAGTGTTGGACGTAAAGGCCCACAGGTACATGTGTTGTTTCCTCGTATCTACGCTGACGTTATTCCACTCGCATGAAATGAGAGATGGTTTACATTGGTTTTAATTACCCTACTTTTCGTTTAACTAGGGGCCTCCAGGTTTGGAGGGACAGATTGGACCTCCAGGACTCAGAGGACCCCAAGTGAGTACGCTTAGGCCACAAATACAGCAGGTCTGGGATCTTTAAGCTGCTTGTGTCATTTTAAACACCTGGAAGAACACATTATCGTGCACTGAGGAAAGAAAAATAGGCCTGCCTCAAAAAAAATCGAGATCCGTCATGCGGTCACTCACTTGTCTCATGCTACTGATCTGGTCGTTATGGCTGCGCTGGTGGCTTACATTGTTTATTCACTGCAACGACTGTTGCTACGCTCATGTTTTGCATCGCATATCAAGTTTATTGGAATGTTTGGAAAGCCATGAATTTGACAGAGATGTTAAAAATACACACCCTTAATGTTGCGTAACTACAAGCCCTGAAGCAATTACACCGACCAAGTGTGTATTGATTTTGTGTTGTCCTCCCCACGCCCACAAAGAATACACACACCTCCTCCATGTCTTTTTGTGTGTGTGTGTGTGTGTTTATGACACAGCACACAAACCGTGACAATCATGTATCATACAGCTCCTGGAAAACGGAGACCGGCATTATCAGTTTCTCTTTTATTGCCAATAAGACAGGAAGCAGCTCTCAGTGGTTCAGCTGTTCCTGTTTCAGCGGCGCTAATGCTAATTTGCATCACGTTAAACTCTGCCTAACTTCATCTCACTGCTGCTGGGTTCATGCTGCTTGCTGCTGCCATGGCGTCTGAAGCCCTTCGTCTCCCCTCTGTCATTGAAAATCAGTGGTGCATTTATTGCTCACAAATCTCAGTGAGAGCACCTGCTTTCTCCGTGGTAACTGTGATTTCTGCAGGTAAAGTCCAACAGTCTCCGCTGTGCACAGCTGTTGTAGTCAGTCCCAACTCCTCAACCACTCACTGTTAACGTACAAGTTTTGGGCCCTTGTGAGGACATCGTAACAGAACGTATGTTTGTCCGGCTTTAATGCAGACCTCAAAATTTGTGACAATAATTATATTTACTCACATTACAGCGCTACTTCACCCAAAACCTTATCAAATGCTCACTTTTAGATATCTAGATGTCAGAAAACACATCTTATGTGAGGTCTAACTGCGTACTTATTGCTGAACACTCATTGAGACTTAAGATGAGCAACAGCAAACGACGGTGCTTTCAGGAGCGTAAACGAAGGTTTTGTTTAGTTTGACTGTTGTTAATTTTCTGCCTCTATTAGCTTCCAGCAACATCTAGGTGGCTATTATTTTAGAGGTCATGCACTGGAAAAAGCCCTCCTCTTTAATTCAAGCCGTCTAGGGGTGAGTTAAATAAGATTAGGTGAGGAATCACTTTCATGCAACTTAAAGTCAAAACTGTTTTGAGAAATTAATGCTGGGAATCATTTTGAATATCAAATTGCTCCCTTTAAGGTAAGACTGTCGTGAACCGTTTGTGGCTCTACGTGATTTACTTACTAAGTTGGAGATTAAGTCATTCTTCATCTTGACAGGGACTTCCTGGACTGATGGGTGTTGCTGGGTCTAAAGGAGATCCAGTAAGTTTTTTCCTATAAAGTTAACTCTGTTTTTGTTTTTTGTTTTTTTTGTTTTTTTTTCCTAAGGCAAAATATGAAGAACTTGCACAGCGTGGCTCATATTTCACACTGCATAGAAATATTAACTTGTCAGTATAAGAGGACAGTTGTCCCATCTTGTGTTTTAAGTCTTAGAACATGTGTGTGAAGTGTCCTGACTGACCACTAGAGTGTAAACTAGTAGTGAACATTGGGGTTGAGGCATGTCTGCATCTGTTTTGTCTCTTTAATATCTGTAACCAGCCTAGGGTTTAGGTTCTATCAGTGCAGCTCAACCGATACGTGCATGACTACAAGTTCACAGTGATAGATCAACATGGAAAGTCTGGCCTTCTATGAGGAAAATATACAGTATCTTATCATTGTTTTCCTACAGGGGCCTGTGGGGGCCATGGGTGTGCGGGGGGAGCCCGGCTTTGAGGGGCCCGCGGTGAGTTGGATGCAGATATTCTGCTGGCTGTTACATCACATACATGCAGACACACATGTAATATATGAGCAGAATATGGGATGTTTGCTTTTGATATTTGAGTGTTCCACAAGGTTTTGTAACTGGCCCTGTGACGTTTGTCAGCAGAGCAGCTTCGCCTCACACTGACAGGACACAGCACTCAAGTCTTACAGCGCACTCTACTGGTTGTAGTGTCCCTTTTGGGACATAACATGATACTCAGAGACACTTAATTAAGACTTAATACGAGCTGAGTTAGGAGGGGCTGAAGTAAGGATTTTTCTCCGCTATTCGTGCTCTTGGAATGTCTGAATGTTAATATCTGAGAACAGCAAGGGTAAATCTGCAAGTCCTAGCACACCCAGATGGAGGGAGAGATGATAAGGAGAGACAGAAACACAGTGCAAGACAGAGGAGCCTGTCTGAAGGTTTTTCTGACCTTCAAGGTCCTGTCACAGCTAGTTTTCCCCAATGCAATAGCCATTTTCTCACCCTGTGCTCTCAAAAGTCAGTTTACAGTAAAACATGGTGGTTATCCTGTTTTACTTCAAAACCGTCGGGGTAATTTTCACTAAACACGGTGGAAGGTCGTCGCACAGACTGAGGATGAAGTCATGAGATTCCAGGTCAGATCCGTTAAATTTAAGGAAAAAATTCCAATTACATGTGGTTCAGCTGAGGTCAGCTGGCTATCATCAAGATGTCTTCCCTCTCTCTCTTTTTTTTTTTTTTTAAACCTGTCCTGTTCAGTAGCTGGGGCAAGCAGCATCAATGTTCCTGGTGCCTTGTTGTACTGAAGCAGTTTTACTCTGCAAAGGAGGAATCTGATAAACTCCTCCTATCGCCATTTGTATTTAACTTTATTTGGAATGGTATTGGTTCATTGATAAAGCTACCGGGACCCCCCCCCCCCCCAAATAAAAGGGAAAGTGTCTGCGGGTGTGTTGACCTGTGTGATGTGTGCTTGTCTAGGGATGTGATAGTTGATGGACACGGGATTTAAACACTAAGATGTACATAGCTCACGTATATTCTACTTGTTAGAGTTTCATTGCACGTGTCAGTGACAATAAAGTTGTTCTGTCTGAGCTAATCAGATGTGCTGAGCAGCTCTGATGGGGGCTAGATCTTAGACGATACAGTAATACTCATTAAAAAACAACAACATCTTGTTAATGGAAGTTTTCTCATCCCTGATCTCTTCGTTGACTTGCCAGCGTCAGGTGGATTTAATATTTCCGCAGAGAAACTTACAGAATGAATTCAAGGGAGGGAAAATATTCCAAGATGGCTGCAGCTTTTCATTCCTCTGGATGGGCCCTATACAGTCGTCACAGGGGTCCTACAAGTGACAATGAAGAAAACCAATAGAGTAAATGCATAATAACACAAATAATGGCCTCATTTACATATGTACTCCAAGGTAATTCAAGTTAAGAAATGATCCCTAATAAATGATGACATCATTCATAAGCCATTTATCTTTACTTCCAGGGTGCACCAGGGAAACGGGGTCCCATGGGTTTCACCGGGGTGACGGTAGGTGGTGATGGAAGAGAAAACAAATTTATTTACATTGAAGCATTACTATATAAGCCCCTCCCTGTGTTCTGCTCCACAGGGTAAGAGAGGACCAGATGGAGACAGGGGCGATCCAGGACCTAAAGGCGACAAAGTAGGGGCCTGCTACTTCCTGTTAACTACCACTGAACCAAGAGAATGTCAGAGCATGGAGATCCAAACACATTCAGTGTCAAACTGCGCTGGTCAAATCTAGTTCTTAATGCAATGATTTAAGCTGTCCAGTTCAAGTTGACATTTGAGGTGAGATGTGAGCAGCTGCACTTGGCAACAGGTCTCACACGTTGACAAGTGGTACCATGTCTGTTTACAACCTTTGAAAAACCAAAGAGGAAAAAGGCCGGCTGTGGTCTGAATGCACACGATGATGTCTGCGCTGGCAGAGGTCACATCCTGATCATGCAAAACCAGGCTTCCTTTGTCTGAACTGGGTCAACAAAACCCAAAGCCCCGATAAGAGATGGTAGTATCACCACGGTGGCCAATACTCTCTTCTTCACTTGCACAAAAAAGAGGTGTTTGGCGGCTCAGTTGACTCTTCTCATGCAGGGAACAGACCAGCCACATGCTGCCTGTGACATGGCGCGGAATAACGAAGAATGAGGGAAACTGGCAGAGAACTGCTGATGTTACAGGTCTTAAGTGTCTACCTGATGGAGCATCGTTTTCAGTTACCCAAACTGAAGATAATCTGGTCAGGAGCAGGCGAGGCTGGCAGCACTAGTTACCTTAGTGATCTGGCCTAGTTAAGAGAGTCAACTCTGGTTTTAGGCACAACACACTTCACTTATCCATTTGATTTGGTTTCATAGTTACACCCCTCAACAACTGGACCCTCCCTCAACATGATGTGTAATTCTGACTGACATCTGTGCTGATTCCTGGTGTAAGACGTCCTTGTGTTTTTATCACAGGGTACTCAGGGGGCAGCCGGTATTAGAGGTCCTCAGGGAGAGAGGGGCCCCACCGGCCTCCCTGGGTTCCTTGGAACCAGGGGCCGCCCTGGCCCTAAAGGCACTGAGGTAAAATGAGCATTTTTTTTTTTTTTTTTTATGAGCACATTCCTGTTAAGATTCACTATTCAGAAGAAAACAGTGACACATTTTCTAACGTGCTACTTTTCACTTTACTGATAGATTATTAAGCCATTACAAGGATATTGCTTCTTTATGTTGACTTTTTTTGCAGCACGAGAGTTTTAACGAGAACTTGTCTGAGGAGGGTGAGGAACTGGACGAGCTCAACTGATATTATTTTTTGTCACACAGGGCACAAATGGGGAAACTGGTCCTCTGGGAAAACAGGGCAGCAGCGGATTAAAGGTCAGTGGTGACCCATCACTCAGGAATGTCACATGACTTCATATGTTGTTGGTCCGAATGTAACGTTCCATTACGGAGCCTGACAGCCGTCTCTGACCTCCTGGGTGTCCATTTAACACTTTTTGTGAACATTTACCCAGAAAACACGATTTCTTAGAAGATTAAACCCATGCTATTACATTCACAGTGCGTCATGATTCCAGCAGTGGAAGCTCTCCACCTGACAGACTAGGGAATGTTTGTCTATATTCATTAGCCAAAGAGTCAGAAATATCCCTTAGGTAAATTTAGATCTTTCAAACATGATGCATTTTCAACAGGAACCCAACCAGGTGATCATTTTATTGTATTATATATGTGTGTGTGTGTGTGTGTGTATTTATTTGTATTATATTGATAACAAGAGATAAAATCATAAAACACACATGAAGCTGCTTTTGTAGAGGACATTCATCTTCAGCCTCACTCACTCATATCTGAACCTCACTGAAGGGAAACAGGGGACCAGATGGACGGACCGGCAAACCAGGACCCAGAGGGAACAAGGTAGGACACTAGTGCTGGTGATTAACTCTTTAGTTTATCATCCTGCTGCTACAGAAGCGTAGAGGAGTTTTAGATATTCATGTCCAAAAAAAAGAAACATTTATAAACAAGCTCTTTTTTGTTATTATATTTCCTTTTTCCTGACAAATTTCTTGGGTTTTGCTATTTCAAGATAACAAAATACATACACCATTATGTCAGGAGAGGAATATCACAAAAGTACATCAGAGCACTGACGTATTTTGTTTGGCTAAAATGCTTTGGCGTGTCTCTCTCCAGGGTCGTCCAGGGCAGAGGGGCCACACTGGCCAACCGGGCCCTTCGGTAAACTCACCTCAGCATTGATTCTCCCTGTAGCTAAGAACACCACCATTACAAACACAATAAGAATCACTCAATGAACCCATCCTACATAATTCAATTCACATTTCCCCCAAATAAAACTCTAAAACAACATATAATCCTGCATTCCTCAGCGTATCTGGGAAGCCACGGCTGATAGTCACGGTCACATGACAAAATTATGACAAAAATCAGTTGGACTGTAGGCTTTGTTGTGTATTTCCGTATTTGTACCAGGAGGTACAAAATATACATAGATGATAGGTATTCCATTTTATTTTTCATAGTATTTGTTTTTGTGTTCCTGTGTGTGTGTGTGTGTGTGTGTGTGTGTGCGCACGCGTGGGAGGGGGGAGGCACCTTTGCTTTTTTTTCTTTTAGTTAGTGTCTCAATAATTAGATTTAATGGCTCAGATTGTCTCCAGGTGCTGCTTTCACCTCTGAGATTAAAGTTCTCTTTGGAGCAAATACACTGACCTGCAGACAGTCATCTTTCTATGTTGCACACAACAGGAGCTGAACCTTTGTGTGTGTCTGTGTGTGCCTGTGTGTGCCTGCCTGCCTGTCTGTGTGTGTGCACACTTGATTGGTTCCTTCCAGGGTTTGCTGGGGCCACCTGGACCTGAGGGAGCAGAAGGAAAGCCTGGTACACAGGTTCCCGTTCTCTATCATATTCAATCCCATCATCTGTAAATGCTTTGTGGGTTTTTTTTGTGTGTGTCTTCTACTATCATCGACTATTCTGGTGCTTTTTAAAAGATAATCATGTGAACTAATGTAGTAGCCAGCGGTCGTAGCTCCAGTTCTACCTCTTAGAGGGTAGAGGATGGTACACTGCTTTGGAGCGCACTGCACTGCACTGCACTGCACTGCACTGCACTGCACTGCACTGGAATTTGTCAAAAGGGTGACAGCTGACATCTGTCCTTCTTGTGTTGTAATTGCTGGTTCAGACAGCAGGAGGCAGTCTTTGTACAGTAACACTGGTGGGCTGCTGCATGTTTCAATTCTACAACATCATGGTATTCCTCCTTCACTAAGCAGACTTGATCTGATTTTTAGGACTTTGTTTCAGTAGATGTTGGTATTTATCCTCGATTAAATTAGGCATTTCCGCAGCAATTAGTCATTATTTTTTGTATTGCTACATTGCTAATTTAATTCATTTTTCAGGGACACTTTTGGTCGGGCTTGTTAAATTTTGGAGTGCTATATGTCATCAAGCCTGTGGGAACTTCTCATTTTATAGTCAATAAGAATTGAGAATAATGAGCTAATTAATTGATCATTTGTTATTTGTGTGCAATGAAACAAATGTTAAAAAGTTGTAATGATTAAGAAACTGAATGACCTGATAGGATGGAAATTCAATGATTATCTTTATGCATACTTTATTAAAATGATACTGAATACTACGTCGCTCTGCTGCTGAGAATGATGACATTCTCCATCTCACTCTCAGGGTCCCTCGGGTGCACCTGGCAGTGTGGGCAGTAGAGGACTAACGGTAAGACCGCTAATCCCAGAATGACCTCAACACTCATTTGATGACATCATTCTCCTAGTTTGGCTCACTGTCTGTAACATTTTGCTCTATTAAACAGCAACAATACAGCGAGGGGAGGAATAAACGATGACGGAATTCATAGGTTCAAACGCAGGCCAACATCACAAACACTACAAAATGCAACATTAACATTCTACCTGCCTGTTAAAGCTGTACAAGTGTAGACTTCATTTTGTTTCACGCTGGCCATTAATCTGCTGATGCACTGATGTTGATTGGAGTCTCTTCAACGGACACCGGGGGTCCAAACAGCCCCAGAAAACACAGGGCTGACTCCCCAAACAAGGGCAGCTGCTGACAGCACCATGAGCTGCTCTTAACTTGCACCCGCAGTCTGCGCTGTCTCAAGGTCATAGAATATACTGCACTAATTATATTCCCATGCAAACAAACGCTTGTTGGTGTCTGATAGCACTTATCAATGTGGCAGAATTATAGAAAGGGTGGTTGTGCACCAAGAGCACAGTCAGCAATATGACAGAGAGGAGGAGGGAAAAATGAATTGCAGACCAGGAAGGTGCAAGGTCGTTCTTCAAAACTTCGATAAGGAAAGGAGAGACATTGTAGCCTATCCTGAATTGAATGTCCAAGTCCGCTCACACCTTCAGACTGGAAAGGAGGATGGAATGATTTGAAATGGAGGGGGAAAAAACCCAAAATCATTGCACATTTCAGTTTTGCAATTCTCTCATTTGCCTTATTCTGCCTAAATCCTCTTCCACTCTTTCTCAGCACATCTTGTATTCCTTCCTCTGTTGCTTTTCCAGGGTGTCCAAGGAATTCCTGGAGAAAGAGGAGCCGACGGCCCACCAGGTTCTGCGGTATGGTTCATTGTCTTTCAAGACTGAATTGCTTTATCAAAGTGTTTAGCTCAAAAGAAGCAGCAGAGAATGGTTTGAGCCAAGGATCACCAGCCAGCCACTTTCACAGAGCTAAACATGCTCGGGGTGTAACGAGTCATTTTAACAACGATTCCATTCGTATCACGAATTGTGGTGACGGACAAGAGTCAAGAATGACATTGGTTCATTGAGAATGATCCGATCCGAAACGATTCAGTGACTTGAAATCAATTCGGTAACGTTTTAGCCAAAAATTCAAATGAATGGCAAATGCATTCAGGTTTGATTTGACTAACGTGGAAAAACACTTGAGGTTGAATTAACAGGAGGTCAACCTTGTCTGCTCTCATTTTCGATATTCAGTACATTTTCAATGAAATTAGTGTGAATGCAACCAATATTTCAACAGCAGGTTTACCCGCGACTTCTGCTTTTGTTTTCAACATAAAAATAATACAATATTTAGTATCAAGAGTCAAGTGCAACCAACATCTCTTCAGGTTGAATGAGCGGCAGGTTTACCTGCTACTTTTGCTTGTCCATGTCCTACAAACAGCAAGTGACTTATTTAGAACAGCTGCGTCTTTGCGGTCCGGTGTGTGTTCCCACACACCGGACCGCAATTGTGGCTTGATAATTTCTCGCTCGCCGGCTTCTCCTCTGTCACCCGCCATGCTTTGTTTTGTTGGTCTGAATTTCGTGCTGCTGCTGGTGTGTGGCGGGGACGTCACCAACAAGCGGACCGAACCGAGTGACGTTTCACTTCCTTGTCATTAAGAGTACTAAAGAACACACCGTTACAAGTTCTGCTGTGCTTGAATCTAGTTTCTCACGACCTAGTATTGATACAATCGACTGATTGACTACATTGATGCCTCCGTCAATGTAGTAGATGAATTGTCACACCCCTAAAATATGCACAACCAGACACTGACATGTTTACCTGTAAGGTTCATGTTGACAGCCTGTCTTCTAGAATACAGCCAAGGGTGCTGTTGTTAAGACTCCCACTTTATGACCACAATCATATTTATTGATCTGTCCTGTCAGAAAGTCGTGGAGGGTCTAGTCAGGTATGGGCTACAGGTGTAGTAGTTGATGTTCTGGAAGTCCATCAAGATCTCGGGACAGCATTTGTGAATGGACTCTATATGATACAGAGGTGAGAGGTCTTTATAATGGAAGAATCCGGAAGAAAGTTGAACTTGAGGTGACGCAGTTGACGTGACATAGTTGCCACCAATGGCCAACAAGGAAAATTACAGAAACTGGAGGTAAAACCATCAGACTTCATCCTCATCGAGTCAATTACAAGTGAAATATGGACAATAGTTCTGTTTTGAAACATAAAACTTTACCTTTACACAGATGTACAATGAAGTAGAGCATAAAGTTAAACAGAAAACATCCATTGAAGCATAACAACTCCTAACAGTTGCAGTGTGCGTGTGCTTGTGTGTGTGTGTGTGTGTGTGTGTGTGTGTGTGTGCACGCGCGCACTTGGTTTTTGTTACCTTTTGGAGACCTTTTTCTGATACAAACACTAACCTTATCAGGACCCCTAGTCCTCATGGGGACCAAAGACCTGTCCTAATGCGGCAGAACTTCATTTATGAACACCTGGTCAAAGGTAGACTGAAGGTGTTAACTGCAGTTAGCTTGAGGTTGAGGTCGGGCATCAATCTGTTAGGGTTAGGATTAAGATTAGGGCTTGGGTTAGGATATTCACATGAATGGAAGTCAGTGGAATGTCCCAATAAGGATAGCTATGCAGACCTGTGTGTGTTTGTGTAAGTGTGTGTGTGTAAGTGTAATTTAGAGGGAAGACCACCGGGTCTTTCAGTCTAGCTTAGATGAGCACCCCCCAAACAGGACAGACAGGACCCCCAAAACAAACATGCCTATTGACCCCCATCAGAATCAGAATCAAATCCTTTATGAATCCCTTGCAGGAAATTGTTGGATTACACAACTAAATGCCTCATACAGCTCTCACACATAATCACAATTATTACTGGGTGAATGTAATAATGGCACACATCAGAATTAAACGAAGCACATATACATTTGATTGCGTATGCACGCTAACCTTGAGCAGTCCGTTGTTCAAAAGGAGGCAGAGAGAGTGTGAGGCATCGCAGCGTGCGCCACGCCACCGAGCCTGGGAGAGTGTAGGCTGCAGCCAAGGTCACCCCTGGAGACGGTTGGGGTACAAATAGTGCGCACACACATTTTATTTATGGTTAATGAATAGATTTGTATTATTTTATTTATGTCCACATAAATAACCAATTTTACAGGTACACAAATAATATAGACAGCACCTTACAAATATGGTATCATAACATTTTAAACAACTTGGCACTGCAGTACTTTTCCGTTATCACCCTGCCATGTAACTCGAATTCTAACAGCCAGTGGTCGACAGGCTTAGATGCTGGTTAGGCTTCACACACTCGTACGTATGAATATACCGACAGATACACACAAGAAAACTAAATTGAATGAAAACACTCCATACTGGTATACTACATAACCCACTAACTCAGTACCAGCTAGTACTACTGCATCAGACCCCCAAGTAAAAAGCACCCTTTGCCAGTCTGGCTGGCTACATTTTAAGAAGTAAAATAATCTGCCAGTACAGTATGAAGAAAACAACAACTTAAATGAGGTTACATTGTTGCAAATTGATTCTTATTCAGTGACTTCTTTTTTTTTAGGACTGTTTTGTTTTTTGTTTTTTTGTAGATTAATTTATTTAAAAAATGAACATGGTCGCACAAAGAGCAACGCGCAGTCTTTCAGTTTTCAACCGTCAGGTTTTGAACATTGTTTCGTTCTTGATTCTAACATCGGCTCACAGACTGAAGAACAAACTCGAGTTCCATCACTGACTCGTGTCCTCATGGTGCTGAGGAGAGACTTGACATCTGTCAGTGGAAACCTAAACTCCATCTCTGCTCTCCAGTCATTTCCACGTAGAAATACTTCGATTATTTTTTTTTTTTTAGTTAACCGACATTGTCCACGCTCCCAAGAGTAAACTGGTCATTTCTAAGGTGTTTCTATGTACGCCTACTCTGAAAGAACATTTCAAGGACCATAAATTATCTGAAACATCTGTTTACACAGAAAATAACTCAAATCCATGTCAAAATTTACAGCAGTATAATTAAAATAATGAAAAGCTGCTTAAGGAGACAGTAAAATCTGATCTTCTCATCATGGACAGATAAATTGCAACTAAAATGCAGAAGACCTCATTGTTCCAGGTGTCCGTCAAAAAAGGAAGAGGAACGACTTGGACGATTCAGAAAAAGACAAGAAATGTATCTGCAGCACACCTTTTAGCCACATGAGGGAGCATGTCAGTCTCAGCCAGACTGAAAGGGAGGACGTTGGATTAAAACAAATGAGTCATTTTGTTTTGTTTTGTTTTGTTTTGTTTTGAAAGTGAGTCCCAGAAAAGAAGGTTTTGGGGAACAGACTGCTTTAGACCTACAGTCACAATGTCAGTCAATTCAATGTTCTTTTGAGGCAAAACATTCTTCTATGCAATCCAACTTGTACATTTCTTAAATTGTGTGCACACATCAGTATGTGGGTATAATTTGTTCCAGTGAATTAACATTTGTTTAAGGGGACAATAATGTTCCTTGTGTTGTATTCCATGAGGACATTTTAGGTGCTGAAGGCGGTCAGAGCACCCAGCTGGTCCACAGCAACCTCCTTGTTTACTCACTACATCCAGGCTGATGTGATGCTATTGCAATCCTGGGACTCTGATTGGCTGAAAATACAAACAGTGACACTGATCAGTTCTTTGACCCGTCATTACAAAGTGTTATTCTGTTAAAGGGCCCACCAGGGAAGACTGGACCTCAAGGCTCCCCAGGTCCCCCAGGAGACAAAGTGAGTGAGCTCTTCCATCAGCGCACAAATATCTGTTGTAGAAGTGTGTGTAATGTTGCCATGTGTGTGTTGTCAGGGTTTCATGGGGAAGCCTGGCATGGAGGGACCTCAGGGCCCAGTAGGCATGTATGTAAGTGATTCCTCTGCAGAGTACATGGAATACGCATGTATTACCTCAGCACAGTACACACACGTACATACACTACATTAACTATGCATCGCTGCACATTAGAGCTTTCACTGGTGAACATGTGAAAAATCATAGTCATCGATTTAACTGAGGCTCTTATTTAAGAGATTGAGAAATAAATTCATGATTTGTCTAGTGGTAGTAATTTTAGCGTGCAATAAGATGAATGCAAGCGTAACTTTTGGAAAGCAGCATTATTATCTCGTTATCATGAGCGATTGTGGCATTAACCTAAGACAGTAGGCTTATTTTTCACATTATCTCATGATTTCTCGATGAAATATCCGACGTCACAAGATCTTGAGAAAGATAACAGGATCACGTCATTATCAAGAGAGAACAAGCTTTGGCACGAGATAACGTCCCGTTATCACAAGATCGCTGCTTAAAGGGACAGGAATTCCAAGCAGGACGTTTGCGCCTCTGAACTTTCATGAGCAGAAACATCAGGATGGCTACATCAAGTCTTTACAGATTCAGACCCGCACATGTTAACCAGTAAGTGCAAACTATTGTTGAGTATCCTGTTCATCTGAACAGAGTGCTGAGTCCTTCCCTTACCTTCAGTTATCCTATTTTCATTGGAAAAACAGCAGCATTTTCGACAAGAAGCTAATGTGTTTCAGAAGGACATTAGCTAATTACATTTAAACTGCTGAGATTTTGACTTTCAGATAAGTACAGGAGTAATGCAAGATTTATTTTTCCCCACATTCTACTGAGTGTACACCAACCAACCCATCTTAATGGAACAGGGCCATAATGAATTCTATTAATCACACCTGTGTTCACGCTGCTGTCTGTGGAAAGGTCTGTCATGCTGTGCTGAGATAAGCTCAACCCAGAAAACTCCTCCAGGAACTGCAGATAAAATGAAGAAGTATTCATAGGTGAGCTTGACGCTCACGTTCCCTCTCAAGTCAGAGGTTCCCAACCCGGGGTCTTAGTCCCCCCCCCTCTGGGACGCCAGACAGCACAAGCGTGGAATGCTTTGTATGTTCTGTTATTTACAGTACCGACGGTGATATTGAGAGCCAGAACGCTATCATTAGCTAGCTTCATGATGCATACAAATTTATTAAAGTGAACTGTCACAGTATTGTTTGGCATCACCTGTGCTTATAAATTTGAGCTGAATCAACATTCATGTGACTTATTTCTATGTAAAGCACAATTCATATACAGTGGATGTGTTTTCAACACAAGCCAGCTTCATCAAACACACTTCCTCAAGCCCCCTTGAATGTTGCTCTCCTCTGGAAGGATGTGCAGAGGTTGACGGATGTTCGCTCTGTTTTTCCACCTCCGAGGTTGGAACTGTCCTTGTTAGCAGTTTCTTATGAACTCGCTTTACTGAGAACGGACTTTGCAGAGTCAGAGAGGCAGGAAGCATCTGTCGAGCACAAAAATATTAGCATAAATTATAGACAGAAGAGGACCTATCAGACTTTATGTTTACACCACTTGAAAAGCTTAGCGTGATTCGCAGTTCGGCTTTTAGTGGCCCCTTCTGTTGCCCCTCAGTTCATCCCATCTGAGACGAGCTGATTTAGCTGACATCACCCCGGTGCTCTTGGAAAACAAATATACAGAGCACTCTGAAACATGAACTTTGTGTTCACAGGGTTTTATTACTTTTTTCTGATTATTTTACAACACATTTGAAATGAACATCCAATATCCCAACACTATATGACAGAAAATACATTATTTCAAAGAGGTGCGTATATCTGACTCGTTTTCTCTCCAAGCAAATGATTTTTATGTATCATGCACTACGTCTAGAGGGAAGCTTCTGTGTAAAAGGGTATGAATTCCAAAAATGTTCAGAACAAGTCATCCCTCCAGTTTTCTTGCACAAAATGTGAAGTGTTACCAACTGACTCACCGCCTCACCGTGACATTTCATGATAACTAATCAAATTATTCCGTCTTTTGGTGCTTGGACCATCAGGGGATTCATGGGAATGTGGGCATGCGAGGGCCACCAGGCGTCATTGGAGAGAGGGTAAGGTCACTTCTATCTAACAATGTCTCAAAAGAACACTCTGATTTGACGTAGTGCCTGAAGTCTTCAGCCAACACAACAACAGAGCGTTTGTTTCGGACTAGAAGAGCAACTGATCACGGCCGACCGAGTGTGAGGAGGATTACTTCTGGATAAACCAAGACCCTGAAATGCAAACGCTTCCCACTCACTTCCGTTCATTGCGCTAAGCTAACTAGTGGTCAGCCAGTCCCTGTAGGTCTCTAGCGCCCTAGTCTAGTTTACCAAAACAACACCGCGGATGTAAGCTTACTACTGGGTGACTCCTCCATCCCAGTATCAATCATTTGTCTGTCTTGTGCATTAGGGTGAGCCAGGTGTGCGAGGTTTACCTGGGCCTGTTGGGAAGCCTGGACCAGCGGTAAGAGTCTATCTTTCATTTTACTATCTATTAACCCCTTGACACCGAGTGTTGCAAATTCACGACACACCGCCTCCACTCAGGCTGCAGCTGAGATAACGTGTATTCCTCCAATGCTGATTGTGCACCAGTACCTTCCTAGGAACCTGTAACGACAATAAATGTTTTACCAGTTTCACCATTCATGCCTGCTGCACTCATTTGCATCACACCTAAAATTGAATCTACTCAATGTACTATAGACAAATGAACAATTTCCACTTCATTTAGCATCAGCTTGAAAGCACAAACACAAATAATAATATATTTTTTATATAACTGGAAATCAATTCAAGCGTCAAGGGGTTAATGGCCTCACCAGGGGTTTTTAAGTGCGTCACCAAGTATTTTTCACAGGCAGCCAGGACAGGGTCACACCAAGGAGGAAAGTACACCGGCAGAGTGTGTTGCTGGTGTTCAGGGACCACCATGGGTGGTGGTCTGGCAGGTCGTTGGGGGGTGAATGCAATGGCAGGGTGAAGTGGCATGTCCAGCTGATGGAGGACAAGCAACTTGTTCTAAATAATAACGATAAATTGCGCCCTCCACGCAGGCTGAGTGCCAGATAAACTCATGAGTGACTAAGTAGTGCTATTTCCAGTGAGGCTGTCTGAACGCTGAACTCTGAAACAATTACTTGCAAGATGCACAAAGCAATTCAAGAATATTCTCATGTCCTTTCATCATCGCTGTTTTCAGCACTGGCTGGCTGCTTAGTTCCATTTTGACTGACCCAGATTAAAGGCTTCTGCGGGGAGGGTGTAGTTTTGCTGGGCAGCCCAGAAGTTAGTCCACAGGTTCCCTTCACCATACGCCAATTGGAGTTTTATGTCAATTTGGATTATTGCAGAAAGTAAATCCTGTGACAAACAAAAGTTGATGAGAAAGTGTTGTCCTGCAAGATTATTATATATATATAAATAAATAGATAGATAAACAAACTATGCTGCAGATGCCAGACCTGAATTCTCCTCTGTTTGCAGCGTCGTGATGTTTGTGGTTTTGTTTCGCCACTTGTTAGCAACCACTGTTTTTAAGCCACGTAAGCGCTTTGAAATTCACGGCTGCTGTATTTACTGATGTGTTTTATTCCTTAGAGCCCAAATTTAAAATGTCTTAAGCCAGTGTGACCCATGGACCTCATGTCAAGCATTTAACCAAAAACCCATTCAGAAACCTCATAGACTGTGAGACAGGGGAAGCAGATGTTTCACAGTGCTGCCTTACTTACTCAGTACATGAATGCTAATTGATGTGCTGGAGGAAGAGAAATCAGCAACCTTATAAAGGCTATAGTGAAAGACTGGCTCTTCCCTCTGAAGCAGCCGAGAGAGCCTCTTCTGTTTTATCATTTCTACAGCGTTGTAATGAGCCACTCTCTCGAGTTAAGAAGATGCTGCATCTAAATACTTCAGTGTCATCATCATTCAATTCGCCGTTGCATGGAATTAGTTCCACTAAATTGAGTGCTGTCACATTCAATTTCTCATATTACCTGTGTATTACACCTCACCAGACCAGTGTTCGTCAGGTAAATCCAGTTGAAGATTTTGGCTCATTACCTCTGCCAGTCACCGGCTCTCGTGTCATCTGACTCGTAGCAGGGTTACGTGAAAACTGTGTGGCCAAATTTCAAGGAAGAGCCGGTAAATTGTGGGGTAAATGTTCTTCTCTTTCGGCTCCCAGTAAATCAAATTTCCTAGTTTTCCAGTTGGTTAGATTTGGGAATAAGAAAGCCCCCCCTTGCATGACGGGGGTCAGGTTCAACAATGGATGCGGGTCTTTTCCCCAGTCCTTGCACTGTCACTGGACACACCTTTTACTCACATGGCTGCCCACTACTTAGGTGAAATCCATCAATCTGTCAGAGAGTCAGGTCATACGGTACTGAGAAGGCCGATCCATCAGCTACCAGCCTGAACTCTGAGGAGAACTGAATGATCACACCGCTGAATCTGTAGAAAAGCTCACTCATCATGGTAGTTGATACTCCGGTCAGTGGAGTTTTTAATTCTTTACTCATAATCAGCAGACAAGCATTCGAGTTTCTAACTGCCTTTCCCTTTCCTTCTGTCTCTTCCAGGGTTTGCCAGGTCCTCCCGGGGAGAGGGGACCACAGGGACCCCAGGTGAGCGAAATCTCTGATGGGAGAGTTTGCACTCTAAATGGCTGAGTCCTTATTATGAACAGGATCGCTTATTATTCACAAGGCGCGTCAGTTTGCAAAAACAGTTTGCAAAAGATAATTTAAACCACATTTTCAAGTCTAAGTTTATAGGTGGAGTATTTTATTTCTGTTCATGAAAGAGAAGGGAAAACTTAGTCGAACAACACCTTTCCAAACAACATTACAAATACTTGGATTGTGGAAAAGTGGAGGATTAAACCAAATTTAGACAAAGAACCAACAGGGGAACAGCTTTCTGGCTGCTTTAGCATTAGCTTCATGCTCATCGAAGCCTCTCATTGGGTTGTCTCAGGGGTTTCATTTTTGTTCATTCACTGAAACACTGGATGCTACATTATGAAATCCAGTCCAAGTAAGACTAGATAAACCTCTGCCTTTGCTCCGAACCAGATTCTGGTTTGACGTTTGCTTATGTCTCACAGGGTCGACCTGGAGATGAAGGACACAAAGGGATACAGGGACCACCAGTAAGTTACGGTTCTTACAGGGAACCTTTGATGGTTTGCATTCCTACGTCATAGAACTCAATTTCAACAGTGAAACACAATAATGGCTTTGACGGTATGTTTTTTTTTTTGTGTGTAGAAAAAGCCGGTTTTGTATACACAGTCATCTGTTACCGTTTAGCTTCGTTACTAAGCAAACATTTTGGTTATCAATAGAGATGACATTCTAGTTGTCCACCCACCCCTTTCTTTTTCATGGTTATGTGATTATTTGTAATCTATTATTAATTTTTCCTGATGTACGTTGGTATGGAATCCCAACTGAAGCTGAGATTGTAACTCCAACCCTGGCTGTTGTATTGATAAGTGTGATTGTGTTCTGCACGTCAAAAGCAGCAATCATTTCGTCATGTCACTGTAAGAGCGCACGTATCCTGAACTGCATCAAATAAGACGATGTCATTGATCTGCCTCAGAAATCCTCAGAACACTGTTGATATTGTATGATTCACTGAGCACATGGAACCTTGTCTGGCTGTAAATGAAAAACGTTTTTGCATCTGTCCGTGTGTGTGTGTGTGTGTGTGTGTGTGTGTGTGTGTGTGTGTGTGTGTGTGTTACATTAATCATCTTTCGTCGTCTTGTAAAATCACAACGAATCGATGGAAATAAGTCAGCGTTGACTTGCATGTATGATCAAGATCTTTGAGGGGAGCACAGACAGCAGCAGGAGCTGAAGAAAGGATTTTATTTCTTGAATGTCTTAAGTTCAGGTAGCAGCGAACAGGCCAAACACTAACCGAGGCTGACACAGGCCGCTCGATGAAAAGTAAACACAGGAACTCAGTAAGGAGCAGAGGCAGGACGTGAGCTCAGACCATCCTAATTACAAGGAGGAAGACGTTTCAAAATAAAAAGACAGGCAAGACAAGAAAACTCTTCCAAATAAAAATGTAGTCCTTCCAAGTCTGAGCAGGATGTCCCACATCCGTCTGTCCATCCATCGACAACTACTTATCCAAAGTCCAGTTGCAGAGGTAGCAGCTCCATCAGGGAACCCCAGACTGACCACTTCCTGGCTGTATAAACCAGCTCTGACTGGGGGATCCTGAGGCGTTCCCAGCCCAGCATGGAGATATAAACCCTCCTCCTGGTGCTCATCTGCCCCCAGCTGGACATGTTTGGAACTCCTCCCAGGTTGGATCCTGGAGAGATGCCTGAACCACCTCAACAGGAACCTTTCAGCAGTGAGTGCTCCGAGTCCCTCTCAGATGCCTGGACGTCTCACCCTACCCTGAGAGAGACATCAGCCCACCCTCCTGAGGAAGCCCAGCTCGGCCGCTTGAAATTCACGATCTTGTTCTTTTGCTCATGACCAATAACTCATAACCATGGGTGAGAGGAGGAGTGAAGACTGGCCGCTACATTGAGAGTGCAGTGCTACGACACCAATCCTGCTGCTTGGATTTTCTGGCCCCTTTCACACTCCATAGTCTCCTAACTGGAAAACATCCTGTCCATGGGGGGCTGAGGGTAACAGACCAGTGGTGCCATCAGGACCACATCATCAACAAAAAGCAGCAATGCTGTCCTTCGCTCACCCAGCTGCAAACCCCATGACTACACCTTGAAATCCTTCCATTAAAATCATAAAGAGGATAGATGGTAAAGAGGCCAACCCCCACCAGAACAGAGTCCAACTTACCATGAGAACTCCAGCACCACTCTCTGTTTGGGTGTACAGGATTGGATGGCCCTGAGTGGGCCCCCCCGTCTCATCAATATCCTACATTTTCATTAGAAAATTTAACTGGGTTACTGTACGTTGCTTACACGTGTCAGGGTACGTAGGCGGAGAAATAGGACCCAAGGGCAGACAGCAGGGGTTCAACCAAAAGGTATGTAATAATCAAAAGGCAAAGTAACTCAGGAACCTCAAAGTACCAACGGAAGGGAAAAAAACAGAGTAGCAAATCAAGGCGGTCAACAGGCCTCAGTCCCAGACAGGTAAAAGTAAAAACAAAACCGAGGTCAGACCAGGCTAAAAATGGACGTGGGAACATGAGGGAGGAAACATGGAGCATGAAGCAAAGACATCCACTGACACTAACAATGATCTGACAAAAGACAGTGGGAAACACAGAGGTTCTATATTCTGGGGGAAATGAGACACGTGAGGTAATCACAGGAAGGAGCACAGGACACTAACTACCGAGTAAAACAGGAATACGAGACGGGGATCATGAATGTACGTAACCCTGAGCAGTCACTTAGTCACTGAGCTGGCAGTTTGTCTACACTTGGTGCTTTCACGTTGATTAGAAAAGCCTTCACCTATTCTCGTATACTCTGATCTCCAGGGGGCTCCAGGTCTGCCTGGTGCTGATGGTGCTACTGGGAGACTTGGACCCAAGGGGAGTAACGGACCATTAGGACCCCAGGGGCCGCAGGGGCAAGCAGGAATCCCAGTGAGTGGGTACTTACCACGATCGACTGCTGTTTTGTTTTGTTTTTTAAATTTGTTGTTGTCACATCTGTCGGTGGTCAACTGTGACAACAGTGCCTGGAAATGTGAATTTTTCTCGTGGGTTTATATAATCAGTGGTCTGACAGCGTGTTGGGTCTCTGCAGGGCCCCCAAGGTGTAGATGGATTATTAGGAGCAACGGGAGAGAGGGGACACAAGGTAGAATCAACAAGAATCATTCAGTGTCCACTTTATTTCCATTATTATGAAGTCTGAAGTTGTTATAAGATGTGTAAGTAGTTTATTTTAATATAAATTGAATGTGTGAACTGTCCCCTCCAGGGTTTACCTGGCCCACCTGGTGATGCTGGCCCACCAGGACAAGACGGACAACAGGTTGGTTCAAGTGAAATGAAACAACAAGCATTAATCCCACTCCATATTCCTTGATTTCACCTGAAAATTAAAAATGTTTAAAGTTATTTTGACAAATGTGTTAGCTCGTCTGTATGACCACAGCTGTGTCCTAGCGTAGCATTCTACAAGGAACACATCAAACTGGGTCACATTGCAAGTAAGTCTCATTGAGATGCTACAACATAAAACGAGCCGGATAGCTAGAAGTGTGACAGCAATATCACACCAAATACACCACAGGTCAGTGAGAGGGAGACGCAGAAACACATCCCAGCTCTCATCACATCAGGTTCTACGGAGGTGCCAGATCCGGTGAAAGTGTCTGAACGCTCATGACGTCCATTTTCTGTGGTCATTACTTCATCGTGCAATCAGTATTTACGTTGTGAAGATGAGTTCAAGTGTAAAAAAAAAAAACATGTCTTTTGTCACACAAAACAGGAAACGTGAACCTTAAAATCCATTTTGTTTTCTCTATGCTGGTAACGGTGACGGAGCTTTTAAATGGGAGAGTAACACACACGAAGGGTTAGTTGGGAGGTCTTCATCACTCGTGGCAGACCTGGAAAGAGAAGAAAGTGTTGCTCACTCATCGCTGACGTCGTCTGCATTCAAGAAAACTGCCCCCCCCCCCTTTTTTTAACAGTGACAAATCTACCACTTGGCGATATTTATCCTACCACAGTAGCAACAAAGAGTTTAACTAGATTTTCCACCTTGACTGATGCTAGTAAGTGAAATTTTATGCTTTGGCCCATCAACTAATCTGTAAATATGTCTTTTAAGAGCTCAGCCAAAATAAATACATGCAATCTTCACAATGTCACATCGGTGCGCCTCAAATTGTAATGGTTCTTTCTTGGTCCACGCTACACTCCACCAAGTTTGGAGAAAATTGGCCTCATATAATCCTGCTGGCAAACAAACAGCGCCTACCACATAAGCTCCTTAGCAGAGTTGGAAGTAGAAGAGAATGCAAGTCTATGTTTCTAATTAGAATAATTTATAAGTTTGCAGAGGCCAGTTTTTGTGGGTTTCATCATGAGCTGTCCATCAGAACCAACCTGACATTTTACTGGGAGCTGATTTTTGTTTAACTTCTTATCATTAGGGTCTCCCTGGTCAAACAGGTATTGAGGGCCCACCTGGACGGAAAGGAGACCAGGTCAGTGACAGCAGAAGCACCATTCCTGTTTGTTCACACACAAACCATGGAAACATTTGTTGTATCAAACCTGAGTAAAACTAGTGGACTTGGTTAATGATGAACCCCAGCCTAAAGCCTCGGGTTTGATGGAACAAATCAGCACAAAGTTGGTGATTTCTACACAACTGATGTTGGACAGGGGGACGTAGGGCCTATTGGGAGACCTGGCCCTCCAGGGCTACCCGGAGAGAGAGGACTTGAAGGTGCGAAAGGCTTGCAGGCTCCTGCTGGACCGGTCGGTAAAGAGGTCAGTGCATTTCTTTGTTTTTTGTCTGAGAATGGTCCAGTAGCGCAACTGTTCATGACATCGTTGTTTCTCTTCATGGTCATGTTGTTATGGTGAATGGATGTCTCTGCGTTCAGTTGATTTGCAGAATCAGTGGCGTGTCAGGTTCTTTAAGAAACTTATCTATAAATGCGTTCAAAAGCCTTAAACTCCGCCAAACCGTGAAATGAATTGTTCCTGATGATGGTGGTGTTCATTTCCTGAGATTCCCTAAGTGCCGATGATATAACGACATGCTAAGCTAGGAGGGAGCTAGCACGTCGTGTACGGGATACTTCAATGCCAGGATCTTCACAGTTCGATGTTCCGCTTGATGCACAAACCTGAAAAACATTTGAAAACACAACCCGGTTCTGCAGACTCCTGATATTATTTCAGTACTGTTATTAGTCATTGTGGTGTCAACAAAAAATTCATGGTGGCCAACAAAGTGCTTGTAGAGCGTGTAATTGCTTTTTAAATTGAGTTTAGCTAATTACAATGCAGGGAACTTTTCTACTTTCTTGTAATGCTGGCTTGAAAATGGTGTTCTTTTCTTTTCATCGAGTAAGTTTTGGAGATGAACCTTTAAATTATTTTCAAAAAAAAAAAGAAGGTAAACCACAAGTTGAGACATAAAGTAGATGACTTTCCAGTAAAATAGAACCAATGAATTGCTGTTATCTCTGATAGGCAGCGATAAAGTTAACTCCTCCTCCTCCTCTGTAGGGAGATGTCGGCCCTCCTGGCGAAGCCGGAGATTCTGGATCCAAAGGAGAGAAGGTAAACATGAACATCTTAGCAAGTTGATAGGGTTTCAGATACTGATCGGATGTAACTATTGTTGTCAGGGTGACGTGGGACCTCCAGGTCTGTCGGGTATAGAGGGACCCTGGGGAGCCCTCGGGGAAAATGGTGAAAGGGGCCCAAAGGGGGAGAAGGGCCACATTGGACTGATGGTGAGCAAAGTCATACAAACCCCACCGATAATTATAATTATACAGATATTCTATCAAAGTTTTGGCTCACTAATGTACAACAAGATAAAATATTTTCAGCTAAATTGTTTTAAGGTAAAATTATGAGCAGGAAGGTAAGATATTATTCTGTCAAAACCATCTTCTAGGATGACATGAAAGTACCGCTCGCACGCACAAGTAGAAGCCACTCCGAGCGCGTTTACCTCCGCCGAGGCCAACTCAGCCAAGCCTGAAGAAAAACGTTGTTTTTTTGCCATGTTTAATGGTTCTGCCCCGAAATGTGATGGCTTCTTCCTTCCATGCTACACTCCTCTACCACGTTTAAGGAAATAAGGCCTCATAATCTTTTTCATAACCATGGTAACAGACAGAAAAACGCCCCATAATCATGCATTGACAGTAAATGCATTTGTGACAATTGAATATCTACAAGTCTAGAAACTCCCAACAGGCAATATGGAAAAGAAATGTCAAAGTTGCTGACATAGAACACTGGTTATGCTCACCTTTGGCACTCCTTGCATTAAACTGCTGGCGACTACGACTGAGCGACGTTCGCTCAGAGTGCTAAACATCTCTTTGATGAAGTCAAGAGAAAGGAAGCTAACGAAGGTGCCGACTCAGCTTGTTCAATTACGTGAGATTTCAGTTCCTTTCGAGCATAAATGGCAAAAAAGAAAATCAGATCAATTTGATCGAGGAAAACCAGTTTGTGATGTCATGTTTATGCTGTTGCACAGGGTGAACCAGGGCTGATGGGTGAGGTGGGACCTGCAGGTCTGGTGGGGTTACAGGTGAGCTGGTCATCTTGACTTGCTTTTCTATGTTACCTCCAATGAAGCCTGATTGAGCAGTTTTTAAAAGGCAATTGATCCATCCAACATACGTATTTAGACTTTATTTCTCCCCCTTTCTGCAAATATCTCTACACATGATCAGTGCGACATGAGTGCTTTTTCTGCAATGCATTTTTTGTAACTTACAGGGAACCACAGGACCTCGGGGACCCCCTGGACCTGATGGAGCTCAAGGACAAAAGGTTAGATACCCGAAAAAAATATTTGCATTCCATTCTCACAAACACGTACATACCCACACACCAAACTAAAATGTTGCGCATTCACCTTGTACAAATCCTTAACGTTACAAATAAGCAGGCAGACGTTTCATTTCGCTCTCAGCACCACTGAGCAGCTAGCGTGGCTGCAGGAGGTTGGGCTCCATTTCCCAGAAACACATTGTCAAACATGTCCAATTAAAAGAACATTATTATGCATTTGTCTGTCTCTCCAGGGAGAGTCTGGGCCTGCTGGAAATATTGGACCTGGAGGGTCTACAGGCCCTCAGGTGAACTTTGGATTCTATTTAACATGTTATACAAAACATTAGACAGTGTGTAATCTTCCGTAGGTGTGTTTGTCCTGTTCATAGGGCGTGTCAGGAGCACGAGGGGTCAGAGGAGACAATGGAAGGACGGGAGCCTCTGTAAGTGTCTTCCAGAATCAGGACTTTTGTTTGCCACTCTGCTGCACTGAAATCATCCTCACAGTCTGCATCTGTGGCCACGCACCGTGTGGCATCCAGACTGGAATATCTGGATGGCTTTACGCAGACATGCAAGCGTCAGCCGTTGTTTAGCGTCTTATACTGAAGGCAGCCGGTATCTGCTCAACTTCCAGCCTCTCATGGAGGATGTTTCACATTGTTTCCGATCACCATTGGTTATAATTTGGTGTAACCAGCACCAAGTTGCTTCAAATAAACAGCCTCAGAAACACTTCTCATTAACACATTAAACCTTTTCATGATGAAGGAGTTTTGCTTGTGATAACTGCTGATAACCAGAACTATCAAACATTTTGTGGTTTTGTGTCTTATGTATGACAGACTAAAATCATTACTTTTCGGGCCAAAGTAAAAATCAGGCTAGAAACCTCTGTGTTATCTAGACTGTGGGCCTAAATTTCAGCTGGAGCATATAATCAATACCAGTCAGACTCCCTCTGACTCACGTCTGCTGGTTTGGGACTGCAAAACTAAACATGAGTGAAACTAACGATAAAGATAGACTTTTTTCCTCTACCCCATACATAAGCAGAAATAATATCATAGTAACTTGTCAAGGCGAATGTCTTGTATTTATTATTGTCAGGGTGCAATAGGACCAGGTGGACCACAAGGAGACCTTGGGCCTGAAGGGGAACCGGGGCCACAGGGACTGAAAGGAGAGCCAGGACCTCCGGGGCCAACAGGACAACAGGTTATTTTCAGTAGATTCAGAGAATATCACCTCAGTGCATGTCTGATTATGTTCAATATAAAACATTTACTGAGAACAAACATGCACATCTATGTGGTCTACCTGTGCAGGGGGAGGAGGGATTGCCAGGAGTACGAGGTCCTCCAGCTCTGCCAGGGTTAGAGGTGAAAACCGCTATAGAACCATGTGCTTGATCGTATTTACTGGAACTGAAGGTGAACTTGTCCCCTCCTCAACTCAAACTTGATTTGTGCCTCTTCTGTCTCTTTTGCAGGGGCCTCCTGGAGAGATCGGAGCCCAGGGCTCCCCTGGTCCTACTGGAACTCCTGTAAGTATTTCACCTAGGATTTGTGTAGCAGCTCCTTCCGTCTTAGAAGCAGCAGGATTTTTAATCATTTATTACGTTGCAGGGAGTTCAGGGGAGACAAGGACCCGAGGGGAAACAGGGGATGAAGGGCGAGAAGGTGATATCACATGTGGATTTGTCGGCTCTGTACAATGAACTGTGTGATTTAACATTTTATACGGAGTGTAGCTGTTATAAACCATTTGGAGTTGGATAAAAGTAAAAGTTCTTTGGTGCTGTGCATTTCTGCCTGTTTTTATAGCTGGCAAAGCAAAAGAATGCATTGTCTCAGTTGTAGGCTGTAGAGCGTTGGTGACCTGTCCTGAGTGTCACCAAACTCCAGCAAAACGGCTCATTCCACGATCACAATTTGATCCGTTTAGTCCAGTAACATCTGGGAAGTGTACAATGTGCTAACGTATTCCCTGAAATGTTCGACCTGTACATGTAATGATGTGAGCTGTCACTTTGGCGCATTAATTAGATGAAATAATTACACCGCAAATTAAGGCAAGATTAATTCTAGCACACTTGAGTGGCAATTCAATGTGAATCTTACACAGACACCAGCATTTTAAACTTGGCCCATTGAAGGACCCGTACTTGGCGGTGGCTCGTCACCTCCCACGTGCGTCGCCGGTCCGAGCGCCTGTTTGAGGCTCCGCCTTAAGACGTCCTGACTGAGGTTTTATTCAATCATCAATAAAAATGTGGATTTCAAATCTTCTCTTCTTAGTGTATTCATTTGATTCGTCATGCACTACAATTTCGTCATGCCCTAAAATTCAAATTCTTTATTTGGGGACCTGAAGCAGATATGAGATTAAAATGTGATTAATTCGATTAATTAATTACGAATCCTGTAGTTAATTAGATTAAATTTTTTAAACACCTGACAGCACAAATAGTAATATAATGATAACAATAATGATAATAATAAATATGATAATATTATCTTCAGTACAGTGTAACACTGCCTGCTGAATAGTCGTTCAGTCACCAGGTCAGACTAGTGCGACATCTTTGGTGTGAGTTTTGTTCAACAACATACGGTGGCGTTCTACCTTTGAGACCTGATGCCACACCTTCATCATTGTTGTTTTTGGCTGTTGATTTTTAATGAACATTTTTGCTGAGTGGAGGTGGAAAATAAAGTTTTTTATTAGACTTCCTTAAAACCTGTGTTCGCTTAATTATGACAATAATAGATTTTTTTCAAGTTTTTTGCGGCGGAATTAGGATAATTAGTGTTTTATTACCCAAAAATAAACTCCTTATCTGCCTTGCTCCCAATACTGATGCTGTTGTATTTATTCGGTGTACTTTTTTCACCTGTTTTTTTTTTTTAGAGAAAAAAACCTGTTTCATTTTGTCATCCTTTAATTAGTTTTGCAGTTTGAAGTTGAACTGTGCACGCATAATTAGCATTTCAGCTGCTAAAAGTCTCCTTATGCAAATTGTAATCTGTTTAAAAGATACTAATTAACTTTTCCACTAATGAGTTTTGTATTTCACCCCCACAGGGAGACGATGGCAAAAGTGGCTCACCAGGGAAGACGGGTCACGTTGGGAGGAGGGTAAAAGCTTTCTGCTTCATGCACGAATGTACTGTTGCATATCTTGGTCCTTAATGATTCCCCTTAATGATGCTATTAACTTTTTACAACATTGTATGAAGGGAAGCTTGTGTTGAAATTTGAATTTTCATGAATATATTGGGATGTGTTTGATTTTATACTAAAACACGAGTTTGTTTCCGTCTCTTCCGCAGGGGAAACGAGGGAAGGCTGGCGTCAGAGGGACGAGGGGAGACAGAGGACCAAAGGTAGGATATGTCAGAACCAAGGCTACTTCTGGTTTAATTGTGATCCATGAGTCAGCAGTAAACTGCTTTTGTCGTTCAGGGTGAAAAGGGAGACACGGGACGGGCAGGCCTCCCCGGCTGGCCAGGGTTCATTGTAAGCTAATCTTTTAGCTCCCCTGACATCCATTCCTCTGCTTTACTGTCACTCTCCAGGAGTGATTTGACAATTAAGGTGCATTTGAACAGTCAGTCAGTTAATATCCGCCTGACAAATGTCTTCTGTCTTTGTCACCAAGGGAATCCCGGGCTTACGTGGAGAGCCAGGCGATCAAGGTGAAAAGGGGCTGGAGGTAAATAAGAATTAATAAACTTGGGGCACCCCGGTGGCGCATCATCCCACACTGGCCAAGGCCGCGCAGAGAACCAGGGATTGATTCCAGCCCAGGGTCCTATTCTGCATGTCATCCCTCCTCTCCCTCCCCCTTCCTGTCATTTCTTCACTGTACCCATCTAATAAAAAGACCGAAAATAATCTTTACATAAAAAAAAAATTAATAAAGTTGTGTCAGATAGACTGGAAGCTTAATATTCAGGACTCACTCCGGCAGGCTGACGGCGCCGAGTTTGTTCAAACCACACGAACTTCTTTTTCAGCCGGATGGTTCATTTGTGTGGTTTTTCAGTTTCCCTGCAACCAAGAGTCTTTTTAAAACTCAAATATCCATTTCACTGTCAAAATATCTGAAGGCATTTTTTAAATGAAGAAACATTTCATCTGGATCGTTCCAGGAGAAGTTTTGTAGAAACTTTGAATTCATCATGCTCATGAGTTCCTACGACCCACAGCTAAACCTGGTGCACACTTGTTGCCTGCATCATCCCAGCGACAGCGGTACTTTTAGTCTTATTGTGCTTGTCTGGGTGGAGGCGGGAGCTTGACTGTGTTTTTTTTTGTGTTCTCAGGGTGACAAAGGAGACATGGGCTTACCTGGACCACCTGGAAGTGATGGCGCGAAGGTAGGATGGAGAGAAGGCAAGGCCGCATAAGTCCTCCAGCACATTTCAATCCCAGGCGCACCTCAAAGAGCTTTATGTGAAACGTGTACCTGGTGCATACAGTATAAAAAGAAGACAAACGTTTCTTCTTTTTAGAATAGAACTATGAGTTAATATTAGTATTTCAATGACCTCACCTGGAAATGAATTTGTTTTTCAAGCAATATCGTGGACATGAATTCTATACTTTTTGCTTTTTTGAGAACTTGTTAGTTGTTATTTCCCAGTCAATGATAAAGCCAAGATTTCTTACTTGGGTCTTTTAGGCTCCTGTGAAAGTGCACCAACTTTCAGTCGTCCTCTTTCTTTCTCGGAATATTTGACCCACCCAGTCATTAGTTTGACCAGGGCACATAGACATTTAAGAAATACTGAACGCATTTGAAAACAGTTGAGAGTAACATCGCCGTCCAATGAAGAGGCCTAGACTAACCCACTCTGCGCGCTCCTGTGGCAGCGTTGTGTAGCCTGTTTTATTCACTCGAAACCAGTTGATGGGCAAAAAAAACCCAATGTGCACTTCCTTTTTTGCAACATATCCACAATCTGTGTCAAATTTGCTTGACAATCCAATGGAAAGACAATAATTGTGTCATTTCTGCTTTGCGATTCGTTTTTCCAGGGTATCCGCGGTCCTGTTGGTTTGCCAGGTCCGGTTGGTCTAAAGGGAGAACAGGTACATACGACTGAGATCTCGGTGTGACCTGCTCATCTTATTGTGGTTTTGTTTCCTTGAAATATTTCTTGCTTTGATCTGTTTTTGTTTTTGTTTTTCTTCCCCTTCTTTGTTTGTGTAGGGACACATCGGTCTACCGGGGCCGAGGGGCACGCCAGGGATGCCAGGATTGCCTGTAAGTTTTCAAAATATAACATATGTATTTTCAATCAATCCGTAATTCAGTTTGCAAGTAAAACACACAATAATGTGTTTGTGTGTCTTGTTCTGTTACGTGGAATTGCTTGTTTTGTTTTGGGTTTTTGTTTTGTTTGTTTTTTATTTCATTTTGGAAGAAATTGGCCACAAAAAAAAAGAAAAAAAAGAGAACATTTATAATCTCTCGTTTCCTTGTCGGGGATGTTGGCGAAGCAGCTCCTCAATCTTAGTTTTTACAGCCTGTCAAAGAGCAGCACAGAAGTCAAACGTGTAATGGAATTGTTATTGTCTTCTAAGAGCCTCCGACTGTTATCTGTCAGCCAGCTAATCGTTCCTTCAGCTGCAGGTCTCTTGAGTCATTCACATTATGATTGCGTTCAAGCCACCGCGTCTCAGGTTATAAAATCTCCAGAGCCGTGTGTGATGGGTTCCTAATGCACTAGATAAAAGCATTCAGAGCTCTTTGTCAATAAATGCACTTCCTAGTGGAAAATCATAATCATGCCCTTCTGGTCTCCTGTTCTTTCCTCCGTTGCAGGGTTTATTCGGATTAAAGGTATGATATCATCAACTCACACACTCTTGCCCTGACGGATCAAATTCACTTTAGCTCTGACTCACCGTTATCTGAAGGAAATGCCCCAGAGGAGTTTTACATTCATATCAGTTCTGCTGACAGCACATTTAATCATTTAGCTGTCACCTTTTTCTGCTTGATGCCAGAATGTAATGAGATTTTGTCCCAATCTTTATTTCTTTATCAGTGTATTTGATAGCTAATGGTGTCACTGCAGAGAAGTGCAGAGCTGTGTTCATCGCGTGCCCTTGTCCCCTGCAGGGTTTGAAAGGTTACCAAGGTCTGCCCGGCGTGCCTGGGGGGAGGGGCCTCCCGGTAAGTTGCAGGATCCAATTAATTTGCGTGATTTCTTTAAGGTACTTCCTGATTTATACAAACTGGTCAACAGCACCTGAGAGGGTTTCATCTTACGGCTCCTAAAGTTCGCTTTCAGGCATTAGATGTAATTTGGGGTTGACTGCTTTGTCTGTCTCGTCTTCTTTTAATCCTGTTTTAATTCAGCATCCACTCACTTGTCATGAGAAGCTGTCAGTGACAAAGTCAGTCAGCAGTTCTCTCCCGGCGTTTATCAGTCAGACTCACACACCAGGTCTGTTCATCAACATGTTCCTGACGACCCAGGATGTTTGACGCAACCGTAACAAACCCTCCGCCTTTCCCCGAGATCAGATGTGATGACACACCGTGGTCACACGCTGTGGTAGTTCTACTTAAACGAAGCACAGCAGCTGATGAAGTGGTCCTTCAACCTGGCCCAGGAACACATTTCTGGAGATCTGATCTCAGGAAACCCTGAGTTTGTTCATACCTGTGGTGTACCTCCTCATCAGCTGATGTCCTCTGCTGAAGCACGTGATCATTTTTTTTTAAAAAAAGCGCACCGAGATGAAGCGATGAGCGACGAAGTTGGTTGGCTTGGAATATTCTGAGGAGGTTTTATTATTTTAATATCCCCTTTTTTAACAAAAAAAATAAATCTAACTGCAGCCTGCAAGGCGAGGGGAAAGTGTTGCTGTGCTACTGACTCTCTTTTAATAGTCAATGTCACTCAGCCAGCAGTCGGTCTCCCTCTCTCTCGCTCTTTCTGCAGTCAGATTGAATAGATGCTCATGCAGCCAGTAGATCATCAAAAAAAAACCTGTTCCCTTTAATAGAACTGACATGTCAGTCCTCCAGACGAATGGATGAATCAACGCCATCCACAGCTACAAATAAACGTGACGTCTATTTCACTGCACGTGTCAGATGTTTCCTTTGGTCCGTGTAATTATTTCTCCATCTTCCTCATGATTTAGGGTCCACCCGGAGTCCCTGGCCCTCCCGGGCCGTCACTCAACATGACCCTGACACAACTCAAGGCAAGTATTTACTCATTTTACTCCAATGTGGGATTGTAGCCACAAGAGGGTGTTTCATAGTCAAATATTTAAGTGTTGTTTATATGTAACAGCCTTGCAATTGGATTCCCTCTGATTCTCTCTCCACATCCAGGACCTGATCTATGTGTCAGACAAGCCCAACTATTCTTTGATCCAGACTCTGCTGGACTCGCTGCAGCTGGAGCTGCGACTGCTGTTGGATCCTCCAGATGGCAGTAAGGAGCATCCTGCTTCCACCTGCCAGGAGCTCTGGCTCTGCCACCCAGAATACACCAGTGGTCAGTAACCACGACTGCAAACCCACTCTGATTGACAGATGAAGGTCCTGACACTGCTGATGCGTGTGTGCATTTCTCTAAGCTCACAACAAAAATCCATCTAGTGACTTCCATCATTTCAAAAGTACTGCCTGTCCAGAATTAACCTTGTAAACCTGAAGCCTCACACTCATATCAGCTTTATGTTCCTGGCATGAATCTTTTACTATTTTTCTTTGTCTTCATACAAAGCAACCGGAGGGGAAGTAGGTGACTGGTGTGTAGGATTCATGAAGCGTGTGCCTGCAACCAAATCCGCTCTTACCCACCTGAGAATGTCAATGAATCAGGTTGGATCTCAAATTGCATCCGAGTGCCAACCAATATACATTCAGCGTGAGGAAAGAGCCGAGGGCGGCAGGCTTACGTGTGCAAACCACAAACTAACAATGACAAACCCTGATTAATAAGAAAGAGAAAAGTGCCACGTAAGGACAGCAAAAGTTTCTTGCTTACTTGGCAGTGTAGCAGAAGTGATCAGTTCATCTGAGATCAGTTCATTATATCCTGATGTGCTGTGTCCATCAGTCAGTAGGCCTACCTCATGGAAGACCGAGTCAGATCTTCCTATTAGTCCAGCTACAATATGTTTGTCTGACTAGAATCGTATTTTGGGCAGATGGATTGGAATTGAAATGGGCCCGACGCGTTCTATACTTAGGTACTGTAGGTCCCCAACTGGCCTCTGTGTTCTGCACATGTTCCGTAGGTTCCGCTGGGGTGTTTAACCCACAGGACAATCTGCCAACAGTCAAGGGGGAAGACTTTTCTCAACAGATGAGGGGATAAACATCTCATCTTCAGGGATCGTCCATTCTTCTTGAAATGTCTTTGACTTTTAGTCCACTGTTCTACATGGAGTGAAGTACTGAATACTGGAGCACCCTGGAAGATACATAGACTCTCTGTCCTTATGTACCAGGACAGTGATGGTAGTCCTGTTAAATGGCCTAATGGAGCTACGACTTTGGCTTCAGCTGCGCCTGTAAACCTCCACACTGTACTTCCCAGAAGCAGGAATTCTATTTCCTTTACTATCCAGTAAGCCATTTCTTTTGCGAAGCCCGGAAAATTGATGTGTGTGTGTGTTTGCAGCGCCACTCGGTTCCTCCCCTCTGTCTTACTCTCTCAACTCTGCAGATCTCATTCAGCTCTCTGTTCCTCTGCAGGGATGTATTACATCGACCCCAACCAGGGCAGCCCTGCAGACGCCCTGCTGGCCTACTGCAGCTTATCCTCCACATCCATACAGACCTGCCTGCATCCTCAACACTCTCAGGTACAAAGACATCAATGGAGAGAGAAATGCAGCCGGATCAATGCGGTGCCCACAAACTACACAATAGCACCTTTGTATGGGCTGAAGCTCAGGTTGATGAGCTGTCCAGCTGCGCACGCTTTCTTGATGGGTTGCAAGTAGGGCTGATAGTTGTGACTCAGTCATTTATTTCCCAACCTGGCTCTCATTTCCAAGATCAAGTGCTTGTGCGTTTGCTGCATGCGTAATTGTACATTTGAAATGTGGACGCGACGTGATATGAATGACCTAAAACAGGCACAGAGGTAATGACAGTCCTTGATAAAAGTACAATATCATGCATGTATAAAGAGCCTTTAGTCCAAATTTAGACGGTCTCACCCAAACACAGTATCAAATGCAGATAATCTGGGATGTGAAAAGTAGAAACAATGTATCATGTATTCGGTGCAAAATGTTGGTAGTTTGGGAGTCGCTCTTATAATACTTGAGGGCTGCTTCACTGTTTTCTGAACGTGTGGCAAACAAAAGTTCCTGAGACAACATGAGACCCTCGAGCTCACAATGGCCGGCAGCCTCTGTCTTTTGTAAGGTTCACAACAGCATCAAAGTTCATGTGTGGAATTTACTGAAATATTTTATTCCACAGAATAAAACGTGAAAATTTAGTAATCTTGTCTTAACCACAGACCTTACTTTTGATCTTTAACCCCCCCCCCCCCCCCAAAAAAAAAACCAAACAAACAACTGAGTTTGAGATGAGGGAACTTGATATTCAACATTAAAAAAAAAACTAGCAGGACTCATTCCTACGCTTCTCACTTGAGGACATGAGTTGGTTTATGACATTTTACACGGAAGAAATTGAAAATATAGTGATAAGACACAATAGGAACAATGACGGGATGAATGAATACATTCGAATGTCAGACATATTGTTTCAGTGGATTTTCAGAGCCTTCGGATTTTACTCCCCTCTTAATTTACCTTGACACAAAGCTGTGAAACTCAGGCAGAAAGTGAACAATGTTTCCTAAATGAGGTGCTACATCCAGCCAAAGTGAATTAGTTTTTCGTCTTGTGTTATTTATCCATGAGTAATTCTTGTGTCTGTGCCTGTGCTCATCAATTTAATCTTTCACCCTCTTCACACTCCGACTAGAATACACAAATTCGCTCGCCAGAAGATAATAGGAATTTGTCCCAGGTAGTGTGAAGAGGGCGTATCTTTGACTGAAGTTGACAAGTTACTTTTGTTCCGTTTTTGAGCTGCGTGCCAACGCCGGGCTCATTAACCTTCGCAAGTCTGCTATTTGAAAGCAGCTCTTGCACTCAGATTAGCAAATGTCTGACATCTTTTCTCTGTCTCCAGTTGCCCACGAAAGCCTGGATGGAAGAATTCTCTCCTGATGACTCTTTTCAGTGGCTCAGCAGAATGGAGCAGGGTTTTCAGGTGGGTGAGTGCGTTCGGATGGAACTACCAAAATAACCAAACTGATTACGTTTCACATCAGGACCGGGTTGTACTAGAAAATGACTCGTTATTGAAAGGAGCAGGGCACCTTTCGGGGAAATGCACGTATTCTCCATCTTTCCCAAAGCCGCATCAAAAGAGTCTCTAAGTGTGCATTAAGGAGAGCAGCTGACTACTCAGCTGAGTGCATTCAACTGTCGTGGATGAGCGGGTAGGCGTCCCTCCCTCCCTTAAGTTCCTCCTGTGTGTAACGTCAGCGTACCTACGTCACGGTTCCGAATCTTGGTTTGCTCCTTAAGAATCATCCTCATCCTCGCTCACAAAGTCGGCCATGATGAGTCGCGCCAGTCTCCGCACAAACCTTTGTGACTTTGGCCTAACGTTTGAGGCGCCGCATCAAATCACTGCACTCATCAGGAAAAGTCCTTCCATGTATATCGGATCCCAAAAGAATAATGTCTGGTGTTTTTAGACGGTTATTTCACGCTCCGAGTTATACGAATGCACGCAATGACCATTTCGGAGGAAAGCGTATTGACATTTGACAGAGTTTCGCCAGCACTTCCCACCTGCCATCATTTATTGTGCAAAGCTAACTAGCAGTCAGCTGCATGCACAGAGAGACAGGTAACTATTTTCTTGTCTGAAGCAGAAGTGGATGGACATCAAGTGAATTAACCCAAAAAGGAAAACAGTTCTTAAAGTGCCTGTCTGAGAATCTCTTCGAACAAAAAATCGAAGCTGCGCTACGATGCGTCGTCATTGTGAACTGGTAAACGTGGCCTCGCTCTGTGCCAGTGCTCTGTGCCAGTGCTCTGTGCCAGTGCTCTGTGCTCTCTGCGACCCGCGTGATAAACCAGTTATTGTCTTGAGTTCCTCTGAACAGATCTCGACCTTTCACTAAGTAACTTTAAGAACCAAATAATTTCTTCTAAGTTGTGTGTGATGCTGCTCCTCTTGCCTGTAGGTTTTATGTCAGAAAGGTGCTGATCTGGTGACCCCCTCTGTGTTAAAGTAACTCCAATTTCATCATAAATGTATTTGTAGTGATATATTATGTACATTCACTGTTTACAGTGCACTTGCAAGATCAAAAACATCAACAGAGCCGTGCTGAACACTTCAGTTTCAGCCATGAGCTAAATCTTCCTTCCGCTTTATTAACCACTAACTGATGCGTTTGAAAGGCCGGCGGGGGCTAAATGAGGACCGTCTGGCCTCAGGAAATGAGCTATTGTGTCATTTTAATGTGAAACTCTGACCAATGTACTATCAATGTAGAAGTAATTAAAAAAGGAAATAGAAGCTGGAACTCCAAATGTAGACGCGTCAATGAAGGGAGGATGCAGCGATGATGGGAGCAGCACAGGAAGCTAAAGCAGAGCAGGCTGAACTCACAGATGAAGTCAGCTCTGCTTCCTGGACGTGACACAGCACAACTGTCAGGGAGGCAGCGAGGTGAGAGCAGCAGCGCTGCGTTGGCACACACAGACGTTCAGAGGAGCGTCGGCTCTTCATGTGTTCCTGCTTTGTGCCTCCGTTTTTCTTTCTTCCACGCCTTTGAGCTTAAGTGTGTGGCTGGCCTCTCCGGGGGGCTCCAGACAGTTTGGGGGAAGCTCAGTGAACGGAGGTGAAATATTAGAAAGAGTTCAGTGACTCCCCCTTTCTTCCTCTAAAAAGGGAGCTCGTCACAGGCGACGCCAGATTGCCTTCATCCCCCAAAGTGCAAACTAGTGCAGACTAACAGGGAATTTTGCTGTTTTTCCTTCTTTTTAGCAAGTCAGGAAGTATAAAATGATGGAGGACAGACCATCTTTATGTATCTGGTGTACTCTAAAATGATTTGATAAAAAAAGCAATATGAGGCAATCATGGCTAATTTGTCCTCGTATTTGGAATATAATAACATAATGGTCCTTTATGGGTATCCAGACATGAGAGGAATTATTTTGAATTTATTTGCATACCTGAAATATTGCACGAACAAACACAGCTCCTAATCGAGTGGACCAGACCTACCAATGACCTACAAGGATGCTGCCCGCCATCCTCTGGCTGCTGTACATACACAGTTACGTCAACTGCACATCAGCCAGGAGGAAGTAGCTGTCACGTGTTTCTGGGCGGAGGAGAAATGGAGGCCTTACCCGCGAGACGGAGCATCAGTGCCTAACAACACTCCTCCCTAAACGGTGGAGCAGAGTTGTAAGCTAGTTCAGGGTCTACGGTCTCTGATTATGTCGTCTAACTTTTGCTGGGTCCCTAAATCAATAATCACTCTCCCTCATTCAGGGAAGGGGATTGAGCGCAGGTGCCAAAAACCCCGTACACGTGGTTGGAGAGACACTTCACCCAAGAAGTGTATTTTTCTCACAGGAAGATGTCTCGAGCTCATGAAGATGCATTTTTCCCCCTGCGTCACTTCTTTGTGACTCCAGGACACAGAGAGAAGCAGCCATCGATACTCAGCTCGACGCGTAGGACCACTAATGGCTTACCTCAAAACACCCGCAAAATAGCGGTTTCAAACTCTCCTGCATGTTGTTCACTGTAATCCAGCTCTTCTTTTTCCACCCGATCGCTCAGTAATTACAGAACACTCTGATTTGGACCAAAACACACTGTGACACCAAATTCAGCTCGCCACTTGCCAACGGTAGCATGGAGCGATCGGCTGGTGCAGTCGGTTCAAGTCCTTTGGGCTTGTTTACGAGAGCACAGAACCTTGAGTGTGAAGTGTGTCAAAGCCTGAAATATGTTGAAGTGAAGAACAAGTACGTCACAGGACGATGGGCTGAAGAATTTGCACGTGGATATTTTGTTGTCGTTAGCGTTAACTTCAAGCTAAATAGACGTTGCCGCCTCTTTCTGTGGTTCTGGAGTCACAAAGACGTGGTGCAGGATGGCAAAATGTCTGTTTGTGAGCGCTTCAAATGCATAATAGTCTTTTGGGCGAATTACAACTTCTAAGGTGCGTCAGACATTCTCGACATCCATTAGGATCAAAAGCAAGTGGATCCAGTCGCTAAAAGCTGGATGATGGGAGAGATGGCACACTTCCAGGTTTGCCTCAGACCCCAGCAGACATTCCACAACTATTTATGTCCAAAACGAAACAAAACTCACCTGCACAAAATGCGTGTCCCCCCCTTTTTTTTTTTTTTTTAACCTGACATGAATTTCTAGTTGAGGAGTGACGAGCCGTCTAGGTTCTGACTAATCTGTAGCAGGGAGGAATAAAAGTAGTTTAGTGTGTTTCGTGATTTTATGAATAAACTCAGCCGTTCTATGGTGTGTTCAATAATAACAAAAAAAAAAAAGAAAACTGGGGTTTTGTGTCCGCTACTTGTTGATGGAGATTTTGCTACCAAGTGCCAGATATCTGTGTTTGTTTACAGTACAGACAGCTTACCGGATGTGAAAGCTCAGTTATGTGATCTGTCCTTCACTGTTTGGCTCTGAGTGTGTATCCATGTGTGTTTTTGTGTAAGCGCGATTCGTACTTTGACGAGTTCAGCAACACTGTAAACTGTGAAAGCAGTAGAGCAGCGGAGAGGAGGAGGAGGACAGCTCAGCTCAACTCACCGTGGAAGAGAGTCAAACACTGACAGGCAAACACACAACTGGGAGAATGAAGACGATGAGTTAATTGACCCATTAATCCCTGCAGAGCTAATAATTTAGCGTGTTTTTTCAATTTCGACTGCAGACGCTCGTAGCTTCACGGCCAGCACTCGAAGCCAGAGACTTAAAAAGACGTATTCTTCCTTGGTGGCGAAGCAATTAATGTGTTACCGTTACTGCTGTACGATAAGAGGTGTGTGTGTGTGTGTGTGTGTGTGTGTGTGTGTGTGTGTGTGTGTGTGTGTGTGTGTGTGTGTGTGTGTGTGTGCAGCCTGGAGCTACTTGCTTTAGCTGAGCAGTGCGACCAGAGCGCTGTAGCCTGAGGAGAAGGTTGCACAAAAACAAAGAGGCCATCTACTCACAATTAAATTACCACATTTCAGGGGGAGCTGTAATCGTTTTCAAGCCTTAACAAGACTCAGATATTCACTTAATAGGTTTAACTGTGTTTGACTCAAAGCTCCTAGAGAGAAAAAAAAAATCTGGTGGGAAAATATCGACAAATCCTTCAAAATGTACTCCAATTTGAATCCCTGTAACTTGAAACATCCTTTCAGCCAGAAACTCCATTTAAGCTTTAAACTGGCCTCAAGACTTCAAGGTGGGAAACTTAAAGTGTGATGCACTTTAAGTTTCAGAGGGTTTTTGGACAGTTTGAGATCTTAGATGGTGGGTTTTTTTTTTGGTGTGTTAAACGTTCATTAAGAGTCCATGACACCACTCCTCCTTTCGCTGCCAGCCCCTAAAATTCATATCGGAAAATCTCAAAGATCTCAGCGTTCACAGCGTTTCCAACCTTCTGAGACAAATTCAAACTCAAAACATCGAGGGAAATTTGTCCGCTGCCAGCTCATGTTGCTCTCATTGTGATAGGACGTGTACTTTCTGATTAAAGCCACCTCCAAGTGCAAAGAGCAGTAGAATGAAGACAGTTTAGAAACGGCGGCTCACGCCTGTACTCTGAACGCACTGGAATCTGAAGATACACATCATCGTGTGCCATAGATTTTGATCGAAGGGCCTTGTAGTTTTTGCGGGGGGGGGGGGGGTGCTCTTTGGAGGGTGCGTTAGTATTTACTGTGAGCTGCAGGGGGCCTCGGTCACCATGGCAACAACACAAGTATTAGCACCCGCTTTGAAAAGCCTCAAGGTTTTCAGGGTGCAGTTCATGATTTCATATCGAACGACACTCATAAAAACGGTGAGAAGAAAAAGGAAGAAAATACCACACTGATGAGTATTCAAGCGTTTGTGCGTCTTAAAAATGTTGCTTGCTGACCAGCAGCGAAACGAGACCCCAGATGTGGCCGAGGACAGGAATTATCATCCTACCGGAAGAAGCTGAGCTGATGGGGAAGTCCTGGGGGCTGCAGTGCTCTTTGTCCACAGCTTGTTAACTTTGTAATTCTGACCATCAAAAATGCTCAGAGTGGTGCTGGTGTGAACTTAAGGGGTAGGTCTCATAATCCTTGGTTCACGAGCACAGCGCTTTTTTTTGCAATAATGCAGTGTTAAACTCCCACTGGCTTTTGTTTGACACTGAACTGCGAGCTGGCCCACAGAGACCTGTCATCCCCGTAACACTCGGTTGCTTCGAAAAGGACAGACACGCCTCCTGTCCTCCCTCTCCTCCCTTTCCCCTCTCTCTTCCCTTCCCAGTCAGCTCACATTAGCACATTTTTCCCCCCACAGTTTTTCTATCCAGGTGCCAGCCTGGTCCAGATGCGTTTCCTTCGGCTGCACAGTAGCGCGGCCGTCCAGACGATGACCTACTCCTGCCATCCAGGACACGTGCTGGGCCACACGGACAGAGACGTCAAGTTCCTCACTGACACAAGGAAGCAAAGTTACCTCGGGGCAGTGAAAGACTGCGAGGTTTGTAAAACACCGTCTGAGCTTCCTTCCTTAGCTCTGCTTTGCAGAAGCTTGAGGAAGTATTGGCCACACTGCTGGTGTCACAGAGGGGAGACTTGTTAGCGGGTGGCTCCTTGGCGATCCTGCAATAGTCATAGTTTTTTGGTTGGACTGCTGACACTCTGGCTAAATGTTGGTGAGCCCCAGAACGTCTTCTGGGTGTCAAGAGTCAGTGACAGACGTTACATTTCAGTTAAAGTAAGTCAGGTTGAGAAAACAACAGTGGTCCAACTCCAATGTTGGCCTTCACACCAACAAAATATCAAGTATTGTTCCTGAAACTGACCTCGGTGGTAGATTTTGGTCACCTGATGCCACAGTCGTCATTCAGTCTTGTGTTGCTGTAGCCAGCTGAGAAGGTGCTCACATGGAAAAGTTCCGTCTGCTGCTGAACGGGTAAATAACAGATGTGTCTGTTTGCTGTCTGCCAGCCTGGACAGGAGACGGGTTCCGGACCTCGAGAGTCTGTGTTTGAGTTTGAGGACCTTCAGCTGCTTCCTCTGAGAGACGTGGCCCTGATGGGTGGTGGAAACCTCTCCCACCATTTTGGCTTCAGTGTGGGACCTGTGTGTTTCAGCTAGGATGGGGAGACAACTGTTGGGTCCCTATGGAGTCTTTGTTCCGGGACGCAAACTTCTGTTCATGGACACCAAAGGGACAACTGGAAACCTCCTTTAATTCCCGAGGGCGGTGCTTCATTTCCCTCATGTTTTGGGGATCTGATCTCAAACTGAGTGACTCCGCGTGAACGAATGTGAGAGGGCACGAGTGTCCCCACGCTGACTGAGGATTTCATTTTGTTTACAGAGACTTGACTTGTATTGAATAATTTAAAAATGTATGTTTTTTTTTATCCTTTTATACACAATACTTTTCAAATTGGTTTGATTTCTGTTTTGTGTATCGGGCCTTTGTTACAGCCTGCCCAGTGTGTGTATAAAAGCCCGACTGTCCTTACTGACCTCCTAACAATGTGTTCTTTGCTGGGACACAGCTACCGGCGTACCGCTGTACGCAACTGTTAGCCCACTGCTTTGGTGCTGGAAGTGAAATCCCATGTGTCACTTTTCTTTAGGCGGTGATCACGTTTTATTTACCAACAATAACCTATGAAAGTCATGTAATCGCATGTGTACTTGGTGCTCCGTGCTGTCAGTAGCAACGCCTTCTCCTCAAGTCGTTAAATCTCAGGTACGATCATTTGGTTGTCGACACGCAGCGCTGCCGCGGCTCGCGGGTGTGCACGTCACGCAGTTTTCAAGGGTAAAACTGTTCAAGGCGAGGCTGCTTGCCTTCCAGGTTTCAATGATTCTCAACACGTCCCGACAAAAACTAACTGTTAGGCGTGTCTTCCTCTCCCTGGCCAGATGAGCTCCATCCCTACCAAACCCCACAGAAGCCACAGAGAGAGGAAAGAATGGGTTTTTTTTTTTGCCGCAACAAAAATCAAATGTTCCCATGCTTTTTATGGTCACAGGATGCAACTTATCTCGTCATCCCGTGGTCACAAACTATTCAATTCCTCAGCCATTTCTGTTAAATCAATCTAAATGTGGCATTAATTCATATCTCGTGGCCACAAATTAAAAAAAAAGACACTTTATGGCCAGAAATAAATCATTGAGCAGGACTGTTTAGGAAACTACTGAACAGCTTCAAAATAATAATAATAATAAATTTGAAAGCAATTTTTTTCATCAGATTTGTTGATAAGATCAGAGCTGAATACCGCCAGCCTTTCCCTTTTAAAGCGGTGAATTCCTGCAGTGTCAGCAAAAAAAAAACAACAACAAAAAAAAGGTTCCAGTCATAAAAACCTTCAACGAAACAACAATCAGCAAAAAAAGAGAAAAAAAGAGCCTAACCACCAAACAACAATCTGTTAGAGTACACTCATAAAACCCATCTCGTTAGCGGAATAATTCTGACCCCGAGTTTCACGGTTGGTCTCGGCTCGGCTCCTGCCTTCAGCCGCCAGCCGCTCCTCGTGTCTCGCTGGTGTTGACCCCCTGAGGGCCGTTTCTCTGGTCGTAAGCTCAATCAGAGCTGTTTGCTGTGGTCGGGACAACTTTAAGACGAGCATAACGTCCCCCTGCCTCCATCCGTGTCGACCGGCGGCCCCTCCTGCGGGGTGCGTCTGTTCGTCACCGCTGATTGGTTGGAACTTTTGCAAGCGGAAATTGGCAAACATGACATGGTCGCACTGAGTAATGCGTTTAGATCTTCAAACTGCGATTCGGTTTCCTTGATTTCAGCTGAAGGTCGATGACTAATGTAGCTGCTGCTTTAGTAACGCGTGCTGGATCGTCGACGCCCGCCTCTCGAACAGATCGGTCCTCCTCCCCGCCCACAGACGCGCGGTGCTTTCACCTGGGGGGGGGGGGGGTGACTTACTGGGATAATCTATCTTGACAAAAACAAGTGTCCGCCATGTGTTTGAAATTGATGAAATACAACTTTAATGAAAAAAAAACAAAACAAATGCGTGGTCCTGTTTTTTTCTGAATTAGCGAGAAAATGACGTCAGTATTTCAGGAAGAAAGCTGTTTTTTTAACGTGAGAAAACTTGATTTTTCTTTTTCCTACCACGGTCATCGTATCTCGTTATTTTGAAGGGGGAAAACAATCTATTTGATGAATTATCTCAATCATTCAGAAAAACTGGGACCTTTTTATTCCCTTTGGTGAATTCAGTGCAGTTCCGTACAAAGCAGACAACTTTCCAGGGATCGATCCTTTCCCCGGCTCACGTAAATCAAGGGTGGAGACGGACCCACACATCTACTCCAAAAATTACACTGTACTGCCTTCCTTTGTACTGTATACAAATAGATATCTTGCATACTTTTGGCTGTAGAGAGAGTCGTACCCTGGCCCTGTGCTGCATCACAACTAGACCGGAGTAACTGACCCGAGTCTCTGCATCCCTCAGCCTGGGTAGAGCTTCGGTCCAGAGCCTCCCAGCGGAATGAGAATGTGGAGGAATTGATGAGGGGCGCAGCCTGCAGGGAGAAGACATGTGATCGAGATCTCAGGGAGCTTTGTGGTGAGAACGTGGTTCAGTTCAGCCAAACATCAATCGCCAGTGCTTTGTTTTCTCACCCAGGAAACTCTCAGCTAAGCGGGGCCTCTGCGTTATTCAAGAGTCTATAAGTCATCCAGTCGGACTGAAGTCGAAGTGTCTCGGCTACAGGTCTTCAGTTCTTGCCTGGTATTCAACATCAGTTACTACTTCTTTATTTTTTTCGTATTTAGATTTGTTACACTTTAACATCACCCTTATGATTGCCTTAGCTGGCTGAGACTGATCATTATTATTACTTGTTCTATGCAAATTGCAACTTGTGAAAGTCTGAAGTGACATGCTGGACATCAATCTTGTGTGATCCCTCCATCAGAGAATTTTTCAGCTGAATAAAAATAAGCACAGGTACCCAAATTACTTGGCGTGTGTATTTTTCTTTCTTTCTTTCTTTTGTTAGATTGTCGTTCAGAGCAACAGATCAGAGATCGAGAGGTCAAAACATCAAAAATTTTCTGTCGGATCAAGAGACATTGATGGACACTGCTTGTCTGCTCTGGTCTCCTGAAAGTAGGCGGTGAGCCCCTCCTCCTGTCCCGCAGCAGCACATGGACCCTGCTGCCCCCCCCGCAAGCTCATTGTCTTTGACCACTCAGCTGGCGGTAGTGACGTAACACCAGCTTTTAGACGGTCAGACTGTGCTACTGCCGCCAGCTCTACGCCGGTCAGGTTGGAATGGCGGTTGAGAAAATCAAATTAACTTCCCATAATGAGTCCGTCATTTTTTTTCTTTCATTTTGAACAATTCACTTAAGGGAAGCGAGCTGATTCAATCAGTGCTTTGCTACAACGCGATGACCAGGCTCACCGCCGTGTCTCACTTTGTTGTACTGACCAAGGCTTCCCCTCCGGTCTAAATGATTGCGTGTGTTGGACGTCCCTCCGGACCAAAGCGTCTGCCAAATGAAATATTAGAACTGGAGGTGCTCTCAGAGCCTCAGTATCACTTTTTGAGAGATTAAATTTTTCAGGTTTGGTCTTGAGTGAAGTAGGAAAAGTACAATAAACTTTTCCTGAACCTGACAAGTACATCCGTTCATAGTCTTCCACTTATTCCTGTGAGGGTATGGGGGGGGGGGGGGTGGAGCCTATCCCAGTAGCCTTCAGGTGAGAGGCGGGATTCACCCTGGACAGGTCACCAGTCCATCACAGGACCAACACATAGAGACAGACAACCATTCACACTCACAGTCACACCTACAGTCAATTTAGAGTATCAATCAGCCTCGTCCCCTCTTGATGTCTTTGGACTGTGGAGGAAGCTGGAGTACCAGAGAGAACCCACACAGGAACAGGGAGAACATGGAGACTCCACACAGAAAGATCCTGTGATGGAGCCGGGACTGGAACCTGGAACCTTCTTGCTGTGAGGCCACAGTGCTGACCACTGCACCACTGTCTCTCTCATATATTAACATAATTATTATTTTTATTATCATTATTCATTTTTTAAAATATTGATGTTGGAGTGTGTGAGGACACTGAAGTTTCCCTCTCCAGAGAACACAGGTTGAAGAAGTTACCAGAAGTCTCATAACAAACGCCAAACCTGTGCTGAGTTTAAAAAAAGTGTCTCAGGATAACAACAACAATACTTCTACTACTACAACTAATAATAATAATAATCATCATCATCATCATCATCATAATGTTCCTATTTCTTTTTCCTTTTTATACGAGCCTACTTAGAATATTCAAAAACCCTGCAGGCGGACGTCAGCGTTGACGGGGTGTTGAGGGTTAACGTGTCGCCTGTCAGAACACATGCTACGTCACATGACGCACAGCCTCTCCTCTCATCGGCTCCTGCTTTTCCGCTTCTCTCCCAGTAGTCAGTTGCCGTCCCCCTCCTCATTTACGCGATGCGGTGACGTTTCTCGCAGCCAAACTTCGTGGACACCTCATGCAAGTGCCAGTGTGGTGTTGTGTGACAGTCGGAAGACTATAATTGTGGCACAAGTGGTGTCACCGCTCCTTGTCGTCGGCGGAGACACGGGCTCTGGAGGCTCTTAGCTAGCGAACAGCTGGACTGGTTAGCTTCCTGGAGAACAACGTCGATGTGAGACAGCCCACCAGGAACAACGGTGATTTTTAACCTAATTATATCATTCTGAGGCGATTCAGTTGCACGTCATCGATGTGTGGAAGTCATGGGTGAGCAGTAAACCCAGCCGTTAGCATAGATCGCTCCGAGCTGTAACTGATTAACAGAGAAGCATATTCTGCGAATGTATGAATAATGAGAAAAAAAAGACACAGCTTTACATTATAATAGTTGATATAGTCAAAGGTGTTGGATGTGGGTACATCCCTGTGGCAGCCAGCTAAGACGGCAGCCTCCATTGTGCCTGAGGATGAAGGAGTCTGCCATATTTATTAAAACATGCCATAAGTGACATTTTACTTGCGTACAGATTCATTCGCAAAAGCTCAGCACAGTCAACGAATTGCATGCGTAACATACAACCAGCCATGCAGGGGGATGTACCACACGTTACTGGGTTGAAGCAAGTGGAAGTGCGGCTGCGTTTAGTAGCCTCTTGACATGACGTCATAGCCAGGTTAGAAACAGGTGAAATAAACAACATGAATCGTGACCCTATGGCATTTAGGGCTCTGGTATGTCACAGACAGGCTCCCTGTGACGGCTGGGGTTCTCTAAATGGACTGGGCTCATAACTGATCAAGTGCACGTGTTTGTTCTGTAGTGACGTGTTAAGCTGGCAGGAGTAAGTATAAATGCTCTATCAAACCCAGTCCAGTTTTTATTTTGTTCCTTGAAATGTTAGATTTTCAAATTTGCTACGTATGAGAGACAAAAGGGGGAAAAAAATATTAGTAATCAAAATTTCAAGCGCTGTTAAACGTGGATTTTGCCATTGTGATAGTTTGACTTGCTTTGTAATTTGTTAATCATTCCAAAAATACATTAGTTTGTTTGAATTTTGACATTGTTTGCTCAAACATTTTCAAATTCCAGTTGTTGTTGGCTCCCCTTCTTGATTCTACACTTGTGAGTGTTCAGTAAAGAACACATTATCACAGTGATAACTCCTTGAATAACTAGATTATGCTTATTTTTGGAAGTAGTAATAGTTTTGCTAACTGTTGGTTTGTTTTTGTTTTTTTTTTGTACTGTCCTGAATGCAGCTTCTATGACCTTCAACTTTCCGCCTGGGTCAGAATATGTATCCACCTTCCAGAATGGACTTTATCTCGCTGACACTCAGTGACCCACACAGTCGCACTTACAACAACGGCAAACACCGCAGACAGTCCTGCTGGAGGGTGAGTCGTCCCGTGACAGGATCAACTTTTACCATTCTCACACACAAGCCCCTGGTCCGCTCTGAGGTCACAGCTAAGAAACAGTATGGTCGTTATACTTGCTGTTGGTTGGTCGGGGAAGACCTGTTGTAGAAGTCGTCCATCCACTCTTATGTACCAGCGCCGGAGAAACGTTTGAACCATTTTTCTTGCTTGTAAGCCAGTCGCCGTGGGCGTTGATTAGCCCAGGATGCGGTGAGGGCTTCCTTCCAAAATAATGTGGTGTAGGAGGGAGTACACGGGTCAGAAGATATCAAATCTGAATGCATGCGTTTATGCGTCTTTTATAATGGCTGTGTTGGTGGCGGTTGCTAATAAGTGGATAAATGAGACTGAGGTTGTCAAGGGCAAAGGTTGTCACGGACACTGGAGGTCATGACGCTAAAAACAAAAGCATGACGTCAGTGTTGTTCTGCCGTCAGTTGCATTGATGCCTATGAGCGGTGTTCATTTGAGGAGATTATCTTGCTGAATAAAACCTGCAAGTTTGACGAAGAGCTTATATTCTGCAGTTGTTGTAAATCTTTTGTAAGGATCCCATTGGTTGTTGGTGGAGGCAGCCTGTGGTGATGCTGACCTCCAGGTTGGCCTACAAAAATACACCACCCCTTTGGCACTCTGTACCATTGAGGGAAAATGTGGTTTGAAAACTTGTTTTATGTTCAGTTCATTGTGTGTTTTTTAAAATTTCATTCATTTTATTTTTTTTACAACTACTAACAAAAATACCTGCCCCATTTTTTTTTTACAGTGCACATCTTCAGAACGTATTTCATGTAGCGAGGGAGGGTTGGAAAAAGCCAGCATGCAAAAAGCTAACTGGTACAGAAGATTTCTGCCTGCTGAACTTCTGTATTCTCACCGTGTATTTGCAATATGGCCGCCAGGGACGGCGGCTTCGCTTTTGATGCATCATGACCTCTGCAAAAAGATGTCAGCTTTAAGCATCCAGCTGCTCGCTTATTTTACATTTACGTTGATGTCACTGAGACAGTTTATCTCTCTCTGAGTGAAACGTGTCTCTCTTTGAGACAAACTGATTAATGGGTTTCAGTCCCCTTTGTTGTGCGGCTGCATGATTTCTCACATGCTTTAGATAAAAGGATCCCCTGAGGAAAGTGAGTCTGATCACTTCAGTGAGTTTTCTGTTCATCTCCCTCCTCTCTGTCTCTCTTATCACATTTTCTGAAATCGTTTCTCTCATCATGAGTCCTCCTCAGCTCCTTTGATAGTCAGATACTCATGTTTCATCATCATACTCAGGCTCTCATCATTTCATTTCTCTCTCTCTCTCTCTCTCTATTCATTACTTTTCTGTTACCTGCTCAAGGGACTTACCATCAGTGCTTCTTTGTTTACCTACTTGTATGACCGGTCTTACCACCTCATGAGACTTCCTTAGTTACAGTGGTGTAACGCAGTTTCAACAGCTCCAAGTTAAGATATTAGATGGGAATTTGTATGTTTCTGTGTGGGCTTTGGATGGCAATGATCCGTGCAATTGTGCCACTTACACGTGTTGAGGCGTCAGAAATGTCTGAAAAGTTAACATGTTTCCAAGTGGTCATAGAATAAACATGACATGTTCTGCATAACATAGGTTGAACTTCTATTATCATTTTACATTATTGATTATATATACACGTTTATGCATTACATTTAATGTCTCCCTGCTGCCTGGCAATCATTACAAGAGTAAATGAACAATAAGTTGTTAATTCAACAACAGAAGACAGCTGATGATCGCTGCAGTTAAGTGGGGAAAAATTGATACATCTGTCAGTTATCGGCCAAACAAATTGCAATTTATCAGCAGATCAGTTAAAAAAAAAAGAAAAGATTCCAGTTTGGTGCATCCCTATTTGGTTTGTATGTGGTGGAACAGCCAGAGCTGTAAAGTCGTCACCATGTTCTGTTATCGTACAGCAAAACAGAGGACACGCAACCTCACTGGTAAAAGAAACAAAGCAAAAAAGCGAAACAAGAATTTGTCTCCTCGCCTCAACCTCACTCATCTTACAGTGTCTGCAGACTCCACGGTGACGGTTGACGGGACTCGATGTAGACACCAAAGCTGAGCTCTTTCCGCTCCCTTTTGGTTTGATCTGCCACCTCTGATGCTGTGCAGGGCTGTTCCAGCAGGGGTGTGTCAGGAGATGTGCATTGTTCCTGCCCATGGATACAAGCAGCATCGATGTCACCACTGTGTCCTGGTGCATGGAACACTTTGGTTTTCACTCACCTTTAGAGCTGACCACTCTTGACCTGATCACGCAGGATGCACGTTACTGCTGCATCTGAACTGGGCTGATATGGAGCAACCGTGGCGGGATTTTTTTCACACCATCATTTGGATGATTATTATCACCTGAATTTTTTTGGAGAGTATCTTTGTTTTACAAATGTAATGCTAATGTCAGTGCTGGCATAGACCTCTAAATTTGGCTTTAGACTCCTTAATGTGGTCTAAACGGAGGAGTGTTGGAAGCAGGGGTTCGGACCTAGACAAAGACTTAAGTCGAAATACGTCGGTCCTCTCTGTTGCCCTGCCTTTGTAAATAAATCTTACATATATTGGTTCAGAGTGCCTCAGTTTCCTCTTTTTTCCTAAATTTGGCCTATTTGACAAATTAAGAGTAGACATAGGACCAAGGGCTCGGATGAGGCTTCAAGAAAATCCGATGATTTTGATTCAGTTAGCTTTGTCGTTTCCTTTTCACAAAGACAAACCAACATGGTCGACTCACTTGAAAGAAATTCCTCCTCTGCCCAAGATGAATTCAGGTGCCAAACCCGTGCTGTCATTGACTAATCTGTAAAACATTATTTCTTCAGTATATCAGCAGACGTTTCCCCTATAAAAGCAGCTTTATAGCAGGGAAGTCAGCCTGGGCTGGAACTCCCTTGTACCTGTGGGTCGTCAAATTTGATCGTGCTTTATGGCTATTGAGAAAACAATTCTCTTTAAATGATGTCCTGTGTTGGGTTCACTGGCCCAGTGTTTGCCCCCTCACACGAGAAAAGGAGCTTCTCATGGTGTTTATCCTTCCCTCGTCGGTTTCCTTCATTTCATGTCAAATAATTTGCATGTTAGGCAGCAGCTCTGTGTCCTTTGGTAGGTGCTGTCCTGAGTGTCCTGGCCTTCAGGCAAGTGCAGAGGAGAAAATGGAAAAACTGCCTGCATTGTTCATTGTGCATTTTATTGAAAGTGCAGTTACATTGTTGGTAGCATGCTAAGGTGGTGGAGGGTGAAAGAGGAATACAGGCTCGCATTTACAGCAGGGCGTTCTCCGAAAAACGCATGAAATGACCACCACCGCCTCTGTACGCGGCAGATGGTACTGGTGGTGCACGGATGTCACGCTAATGGAAAATCAGTCGGGGTCCTTTGGTGGTGGGCACACGTTTCCTGGTTCAGCAACGACCCACGATGGGTGGCGGCTGCTGTTGCTGAAACACTGTAGAGCCCACATCAGGGGGCAGGTTGGGTGATGGTGGTTGTACTGGACAGTCAGGTTAGAGTCCTCTTTATTACAGTGGTTAGCATTCAGCTAAACCACCATGTTTTTCCATACCAAAGTCTGCATTTCTTTGCAGTGCTGAAACAGAGATTAGTCCTGTTTGAGTCCCCCAACTTGGACTGAGTTGTTTGTGCCTAAATGCAACCAGACTTTTAACTGTACTGGCATATTATGAAAAATAATATTAGGTTTTGTGTGAATACAAGAAGTGAGTAATTCATTAGTTGATTCAAAAATATTTCCTAACTTTTCTCACTGTCATCACCAAGTGGAGCCCAGTTCTCTTTAGACCGAGTTGTCTCAATTCTATAGAGTTTCAGATGATGTCGTGTCATTCGATCCAACATCTAAGGAGCGAGGAGTTAATCTCCCAGCTTATTGTTTATGTTGTCGAACAGCTTTGAGTGGAAAACACCGACCTGCTAAAGAGTTGAATGAGACAAATTTAGTAAACTGGTTTATCAGTTCATGTTTTCAGCGTGTGAAAATGACAGAGCTGAAAACTACAACAGAGGATGTGTCATAAATGGATTTTAATTGATGCCTCAAAAAGTATCAACGTAAAGGAATTTTGTAAAAAAGTACCTGAATAGAACAGTTTCACCCCACTCAAGGCATCAGAACTTACCTACAGAAACCTGTTACAATGTAAAATGAAGGTCAGTATTGCAGTCCTAATGGGACACTAGACCGGATTTCATTTGCTCTAAAAGTCTGATGAAAAAGGGCAAATTCACTTTCCCTTCAAAGGATGCCAGCAAATGTAATAAATCACAATATCGTCTTGCAATTCTGAGTGCATCATAGGGTTGGAGAGCCTCAGTCTGAGTATACTGGTAAAACTAAATATATTCAGACGAGATGCACCTCAGGGCCTGATGAACGATGTGTTCTTGCAGTAGTGGTAAATGGACTACATTGACTGAATGAATCAAGAGGCCCCCGCCGATAAAAGTCTGTTGTGTTTTCCACGGCTGCTCACAGTTGATGGCTCAATAGTGTCATCATGTTGCACAGGTGTTAATCAGAGCAGGTAACCAAGCGCTGCCTCTCCCCAGAGGGACCCCAGCCCTGTTTGTCCCTCCCTCTGCACTATGGTGCTCAGCTGTTTGTCACTGGGCCGAACACATCAGGTGGAGAAGGATGCTCAGTTCCTGCCGGGTAAACTGGACTTTGTTACAAACATGAAGCTCATTTTGATTTTGTGTTTTCTTTGAATCCTCTCTTGTCTGGACATTTATGTTTTGACGTGAAGTATTTTCTTTGTATTTTGGGGTCGTTTTATATCAGAATGGCTTCTCTTTTTTTATTGTGATTCTTTGTAAAAGTGGCATCAACTGATTGTTGGAAATATTTTTAAGGGATAGAGCGCGTTCTGATCTGCAAACTGGTATTTCCAGTTCTGAACTCTTGTTTATCTTCCTGCAGAAGTGGAAGCAGCTGTCTCGTCTCCAGCGCAGCCTCATCCTCTTCTTGCTGGCTCTGCTGCTCATATTTGGACTGCTCTCCTATCCCAGCCTCGCCGAGCAGTGGAGAGGTAAGCAGTCCTCTCAAATACACACCGGCCCAGGAAGTCAGTCCCTCATTCATTCTAGTTGCACATGTTGGAGCTGATGAGTTGTTGTTGTGGAGGATGGACTGCAATCAATTTAACACTGAATGAGATGCCGTGATAGTTTCCTCCGGGTTCAGATTAGGTGATTGATTGCTTCTCCACTAAATTATCAGTTTACTCCTGTCAAGACGTGCTCAACCAAACAACAAATGGGACAACAAATTACGTTGAATACTACAAATGGGCAGAGGATGCAGTGCATCAAAGTGTGCATGTGGGTTAGCGCTGCAAAATTAATGGAGTAAACCAAAAAACGCCTATTTTTATTTATACTGCACAAATGTTTCAGAAATGGCGTCTTTTTGTAAAAGACATTTTTTTGTTTGTGCTACTTATTTCTTTAAAAAGAATTCTGATAACAATAATGCACGAATTATTGTTTTTGGTGTTTTTTTTTATGTTGTTTTTTTTTTTTTTGCCATTGTCGGTTGAGAAAGCACATCCCTTGAGAACCTTGTTTACTATGTCTCAGTGGCAAATCACAATATTGTACACAGTACTTGAAGTCATGCAGCACGACTGATTTGACAGAGTACATCCACTCTGAACTAGCTAAATGTGAGAGTCTCTGTTTCTCTTCATAGCACGAGTGTTTCAGGCTGAATGGCCAATCAATTTTAAATCAAAATAGAGATTTGAGTCAACACAATGAGCCAATTGCAAAGGTTGTGATTATTCTAGGTGTGTAATTGTACAGCACAGCGTGTCTGACTTAGGGTTTTTAGCTGTGCGACACTCATGCTAACGAATAAGAGATGCCTTTGGCCACCACCAACAATTCACCAAGCTATGCAGAGTCTGCTGGAAATAGTAGAAGAATATGCTACGCTATGGGTGAAGGGTCTTCATTTCCTTGCTTTATTAAACTGTCAATTTAGTAAAGCAAGACACTTTCTCAGTGTATGACTTTGGTAATCCAGCTCTGAATGATCTGCTCCGCTCCCTGCAGCTGCTACTGGGCTGCAGCATGCAGGGAGAGAGCAGAGATGAGGCAAACGGCACTCAGAGAAAACCGCTCAAAATGAGACAAGCAAGCAGCACGTTCAGCCACAGCAACTCCTCAGGAGGTGTTCTGGTACGTTGCTGCATATCTGAATCAATCTGAGCCCAATGAAGATGGAGGTACACGCAGTAAAAGGAGCAAATATCTGTTTTTGTCATGTACACTGAGACATTGGTGACTATGAGGGATAAATCTGAAAAGAATTTGAAAGAACAATCCAAGAGCCCAATATGATGGCTAAGTGAAGCTGAAACTACACCCTGTCCTTTTTAAATGGAATGAAGTTTGTGACATGCAAGAATAAAGACAAACTCACAAATCTGATTTGTTTTATTTGTTATTTTCTATATTCTGTCTGTTTATAATTGTAACTTTTTTCATATTTTTCTTTATCAAAGAAAGTGATTGTCGCTTTCTTAAATCTTCATCTTAAATTCTCATCCTGGCATTGTTTATTGAGCAAATAAGGGTTTTATGGGATCATGGGGTAATGCACCGTCGTCCTCCGCTTTATCCGGTTGGTCAGGGTCGCGGGGGCAGCAGCCTCAGCAGGGAAGCCCAGACTGTCCTCTCCCCAGCCACTTCCACCAGCTCTTCCGGGGGAATCCCAAGGTGTTCCCAGGCCAGCCAAGAGATATAATCCCTCCAGCATGTACGGGATCGGCCTCGAGGCCTCCTCCCGGTTGGGCTTGCCTGGAACACCTCTCGGGAGGCATCCAGGAGGCTTCCTCACCAGATGCCCGAACCACCTCAACTGACTCCTCTCAACATGGAGGAGCAGCAGCTCTACTCTGAGCTCTTCCCGAATGACTGAGCTTCTCACCCTGTCTCTAAGGGAGAACCCAGCCACCCTGCAGAGGAAACTCATTTCGACCGCTTGTATTCAGGATCTTGTTCTTTCGGTCATTACCCAGAGCTCATGACCGTAGGTGAGGATTGGAACGTAGATTGACTGACTGGTAAATCGAGAGCCTCGCCTTTTGGCTAAGCTCCCTCTTCACCCCAATGGACTGGTTTAGCGCCCGTATCATTGCGGATGCCACCCCAATCTGCCTGTCAATCTCCTGCTCCATCCTACCCTCACTCATGAACAAGACCCCGAGATACTTGAACTCCTCCACCAGAGGTAAGACCTCCCCTCTGACATGGAGTGGGCAAACCACCCTTTTCAGGTTGAGGACCATGGCCTCAGACTTGGAGTTGCTGATTCTCAGCTGCTTCACATTCGGCTGCGAACTGTCCCAGCAAGAGCTGGAGGTTGTGGCCTGATGGAGCTAAGAGGACCACGTCATCCGCAAAAAGCAGAGACGACATCCTCCCACACACCAAACTAGACCCCCTCCACCACCTGCTGCACCTAGAAATTCTGTCCATAAAGGTTATTAACAGAACCGGTGTCCAAGGGCAGCCTTGGCGAAGTCCAACTCTCACCGGCAACAAGTCCGACTTCCTGCCGGCAATGCGGACCAGACTCTCGCTCCTCCGGTAGAAAGACTGAATGGCCCTTTGTAAAGGGCCATCCGGCCCATACTCCCGGAGTACCCCCCACAGGATGCTCCTGGGAACACAGTCGTAAGCCTTCTCCCAATCCACAAAGCACATGTGGACTGGTTGGGCAAACTCCCATGCCCCCTCCAGCAAGCGAGGGTGAAGAGCTGATCCACGGTTCCACGGCCAGGATGAAAACCACACTGTTCCTCTTCAATCTGAGATTCGACTATCGCCCTGACCCTCCTCTCCAGTACCCTGGTGTAGACCTTACCAGGGAGGCTGAGGAGTGTGATCCCCGATAGTTGGAACACACCCTCTGGTCCCCTTTCTTGAAGATGGGGACCACCACCCCGGTCTGCCACTCCAAAGGCACCGCCCCCGATGTCCACGCAATGTTGCAGAGACGTGTCAACCCAGACAGCCCCTCAACATCCAGAGCCTTGAGATACCCAGGGCAGATCTCATCCACCCCCGGGGCTCTGCCACCGCGGAGTTGCTTAACTGCCTCGGCGACTTCTGCCCCGGAGATTGGATGACCCCCACAGCTGCACACCGTTTGGCCTGCCGGTACCAGTCGGCTGCCTCTGGAGACCCACAGGCCAGCCATGCCTCCTTCTTCAGCCTGACAGCTCCCCTCACCTATGGTGTCCACCAGCGGGTTCGAGGATTACCGCCGCGACCGGCCCCAGCAGCCTTACGGCCACAGCTCACAGCAGCCATCTTGACAATGGCAGAGCAGAACATGGCCCATCCGGACTCAATGTCCCCCACCGCCCCCAGGATGTGGTTAAAGCTCTGCTGGAGGTGGGAGTTAAAGCTCATTCTGACTGGTTCTTCTGCCAGGCGTTCCCAACAAACCCTCACTACTCGTTTGGGCCTGCCGGGTCTGTGCGGCGTCTTCCCCTGCCACCTGATCCAACTCACCACCAGATGGTGATCAGACCGCTCAGCTCCTCTCTTCACCCGAGTGTCCAGAACATGCGGTCGCAGGTCAAATGGTACGACTATAAAATCAAACATAGACTTGCGACCTAGGATGTCCTGGTGCCACGTGCACCGGTGGGCATCCTTATGTTCCAACATGGTGGTAGTTATGGACAAACTGTGGCTTGCACAGAAGTCCAATAACTGCACACCACTCAGGTTCAGGTCAGGCCTGCCGTTCCTCCCAATCACGCCTTTCCAGGTCACGCTGTCATTGCTCACGTGAACGTTGAAGTCTCCCAGTAGGACAATAATGCACATCATATTTTAAAACTGTGACACAGTCACAGTTGAATTGAAGTTTGGAGGGGAAAAAATTCAGTGCAAATCAAATCACAACACGTGTCCAAAAAAAAATTGCAATTAGAGTTTATTCCCAAACCATTCAGCCATACTTGGGTTGAGTTAACACACTCCACAAAGTCAGCTGTCCATGAGCGCGCCCCATGAATGTGGATAAACCTTCAGAGTGGGACGGAGGAGGAGGTGACAACACATCCCAGTGTAATTGTGGAGGATTTGGTTGTTGGGAAGAGAACCCTCTGTTGCAATCTCTGTCTTTGGTTTGATTTAATGTTTTATCAGGACATCACCACCATTGTATAGTGTTGTTTTTTTTTCATTCATTTCTACATCTGTTATCCACACTGTGTGACTGTTAGACTGGCAGGATGTTTTGGGTGATAGTTGAGCAGATGCTCTCTGGATGGAAACAAAACCTGGTGTAAACGCCACGTGTGTTTCATCTGAGGCGGGACATTGATGTTGTCAAGATTTCATTACTCTGTTGTTTTGGAAGACAGTGCGGAGGATGATTTTCATATGTTACTAATATAACAGAGCAAGTTTTTTAAATTAGTCACGGCTGTGTTGCTCCATATTGATGATTTACTGCTGCAAACCCTTCCTGTTGAGGAAGGACAGTGCAGTTACTGGTGCATTTACACGTCATCTGCACTTTTACACAGGAAAACCTGTTTTACAACACATCCAGATTTATTTCCTGGAATTGGTTCTAATTGTGTGGAAATTGATTAATTAAATGGAATATTGATTGCCTATAGTTTTTTTTTTTAATGTATTAATCATTTCAGTCTTTTTTCCCCATATTAAAAATGTCAAACATTTGCCAGATCCGCACCCTTTTGTTTTTTTTCTTCCTCGTTGTAAGAGGACTTTCTTGTCAATAGTGACAGAAAGTGGTTGGTTGGTCAAAAGAATATGAACACATCGCTTTGGTCTCTGGGAACCTGGGATGTGCATTTTTGTATTTTTGTATTTTTTTTTTTTGAATGTTGTGACACTATTCAGTTTTTTAGTATTTCATAATGGTCTAAATCAAGTTTTGGCACATCTCCTAAGATACTGATGATGACTACTGGCAAACTTGTAGTTTTGCAGTGCTCTTTTCATATTGCCAGTATTATCACCACCACACGTAGTGTCCTAAACTATTGTGATGCAGTTTTTTTATATCTTTTTTGTTCCTGTATCTACTCTGTGTTTGTAGGGTTGTCTGACAGGGACGACTGGCTGGAGCTGAGTGATAGAGACTTGAGGGCTGTGCCTCCTGGTGTGAAACCTGTGTTCGGTCCAGCTGCAGCTCAGTCTCCTGCTCCAGTGGCTGGGCCACATCTGGGACCAGCTGTTGGTCCAGATGCCACAGTGGAGCCGAGAGGACCAAACATCCCCATGTTGGAAAAACCTCCCATAAAGGTCAGAGTAGTTAATATATATATATTTTTTAATTTCATTTTAAAGGCATCAGTTAAGTTAACATAACTGCCAACAATTATGGATTATATCTTAATTTGCCCTGGTTTTTGCACCATAATTATCATCTCACACAATCAAAATGACACTGCTACAAACTAACTAGGCTTTAAAAACACACACCATTATTGTGCTTCAAATGACAGCAAATCTGATAACAACCCACAGGTTTTTAGTTATGATTCTGGAACAGTCCACCTAGTGCAGCCTCCATGGTTTAGCCTCTGAGGTGTTTGTAAAGATCATTTTGAATGCCCTCATCATGTGACTCACCTTCTCCAAGAAGTGTTCATGTCTTCCCCCTGCTTCTAGTTCTAGCTGTCTGCTTGTCCACAGAAAAAGGCATTCCTGAACAAGAGAGGTCCACCAAGCCTGCAGAAAGTTGGAAATGTGTCCAACACAGTTGCTGTGGAAAGGCAAGAGGTGGTCCAAGATGAAGGAGAGGAAGAGGAAAAAGAAAAGAAGATTGTCAGGTGGGCCGGTTGGTTGATTGATTGTCTCATTTTGGAATAAACTGTTAGGAAAAACATAGGAAATGTTAAGTGCTCAGAAGATGAAAATCAAACTTGTTCCAGCTTCATCTGCAGCACGCCGTGGAGTAAGTGTCGATGCAGTCGATGTAAATGATCCAGTTCTGACAGCACTTCTGTCCTTTTTCAAGCAGCTGGCGAGGAGCGATGATTGAAGCTGATCAGGCCACAGAGGCTCTGCCCTCAGCCAATGAGAAGGAAGCTGCAGCACCCCCGGCACCAGCCAACCCTGATGATCCTGTCACTCAGGCTGGTCGGTACTGAACGTAGCTCCACCACAGCAATATTCTCACCTAACTATGAAACCTGAAACAAACGACTGTCCTATTAGCTCCAGATGCACTCAGAAAATGCTTGCATACTAACTGGCTAATTATTGTAAACATTCGATATTCTAGCATCTTGGCTTGTGCTCAAAGCACCTCTGTGTACTGCATGGCTGTGGACTCGTCTTATTCTGTTCTTCCAGTGGAAGAGAAATACAAACTGACATCCTGTTTTTGTTCCACAGAGAAACCCTTCCCCCCCCCCAAACAGATTATTTAATAGTGTTGGCCATGTCTATGTTGTTTAAAGCCTAGCACTTTTTTTTCCCCTTTAAATTTGAACATTTCTAACCAGAAGGATGAAAACCTGCTGTGCTGAGAGCTGCAGCATCAACTCTCTTCTCATGGCATACAATATTCCCTCTCCTAAAAATAATAAGAAAAAAGAGACGTGCACTGTTGTGAGAGCTTCCTGGAGCAAGCACAGACCCCTTCCACTAAAGTTTCTTATTCCTTTGTCGACGTCTGTTTGTAGTCTCTGGAGGAGCTGTGGACCGGCTGGAGGCGGTGCGGCAGGCTTTCAGACATGCTTGGAAAGGCTATAAGGACTACGCTTGGGGTCATGATGAGCTCAAGCCCATCTCCAAGTCCTTTGGCGAGTGGTTTGGATTGGGTTTGACCCTCATTGATTCTCTGGACACAATGTGGATTATGGGTTTGAAAGAAGGTAATTGCGTCTTCCCTACTGTGATGCTTTGTTGTCTGGAATGCTCAAATCTCTGTAGGTGTTGAGGTTTGTCGTGTGCGTCACTTCCCTCAGAGTTTGCAGAGGCAAAGCAATGGGTAGAGAAGGAGCTCTCCTTCAACAGGAACGTGGATGTGAATCTTTTTGAGACAACCATCCGTGTCCTGGGAGGCCTCCTGAGTGCCTACCATCTAACAGGAGACCAACTGTTCCTTGACAAATCTGTGAGTCAAGCCATAACAAGCATTCCCTCTGGGCCTTTAGTTTTACCTAAAATGAACCTGGAACAAATGAGAGTTCACATTAAAATCATTGTAAAGAACAGATTTGCCATTTGTTAGGAGCCAACAGCTGGCTTCAGTTTCGTAGATAGATTCAATAATACTTCAGTGATGGAGGACATAAAAATCATTTTCCTGTGTCATTCAGTTTGATCTCTGCACTTACAGAAAGACCTTGGCTCCAGGTTGATGCCTGCCTTCAAAACACCCTCAAAGATTCCGTTCTCAGACGTCAACATTGGGACAGGGACAGCCCACCCACCTCGATGGACATCAGACAGCACGCTGGCCGAGGTCACAAGCATTCAACTGGAATTCAGAGAGCTCAGCCGCCTCACCCAGGACCCGCTGTACCAGGTAAGGATGAGGGCCTTCATACAAGGTTCCTATGGTCATGGAAAAACCTGGGAACGTTCTGGATTATGACAGCGTCGATTCTCAGGCCTGAGAAGTGTTTGAAAAACGAATGAGTACAGAACATTTTGGTAAAATCAAGGAAAGGTGAAAAAATAATTCTTTTTAATTGATTTTGATATTTAATTTGATACATGATATAAACACTGGTAATTGTTGACTGTCTTTATTTTACATGTGTAAACCGGCATGTCAATGATTATGTGGCAATAAAAAAGTTGTCCTCAAAGGTGTAGAGATTTTACGGAAATGTATTAGTGAAAATGTGTATGAGCCTGGTTCCTAACTGTCAGTCCTGCTGTCGGATGTCTCAACCCAGATGAAATATTCCAGGAAGGTTCAGTTTTGTTAAACTGAGCTATTAACCAGTGCTCTCAGGACTTGTGCGATCACTGGAAGTGACAAGGACGAGCATCCCTTCAATCCATCATGTTGTCAGTTTATGAGTAATTCCAAAAATTAGAGCGTGTCCCTGAAGATGGTTAGATCATTCTGTCACTGAAGTGTCACATTGCTAATCATTTTCCAATGAGATTCCGCATCGATATTTTTGAAAAAATATTATCCCACCCACCTCCTATAAGTGAAGCTAGTGGACTCATTATTGCTCATTTTAGCATCAGTGTCAGCTCTTTCTTTTTCTCTCTCTCTTGCGCTTGCTCTCTCTTTCTCTCGCTCTCTCTTTCTCTCTCTGTCTCTCATGTTCAATCCTTCCAGGACGTTGTAAATGAGGTAATGAAGCTGGTCCACAAGCTGCCCGGCAAGCACGATGGCCTGGTGCCCATGTTCATCAACACCAACAGTGGCCAGTTCACCCACAAAGGAGTCTTCACGCTCGGTGCCAGGGCAGACAGCTACTACGAGTACCTGCTCAAACAGTGGATCCAGGGAGGCAAGATAGAAGACGAGTAATTACAACATTCACCTTTCTGACTCACTGTTCTTGGACTGGAAAAGCTGCATCAGCAGATACACGGAAGAGTGAATTTCAGATTAAAGCTGAATCAGAATGTTTCTTTATAAATAATGAGACATATTTTGAGCAGCCCAGGCTTGAAATAAATCACCACAGATTGAACAATACTCATGGCTTGTGTTTGTCTCTGTCCAGGCTCCTAGAGGACTACATTCAGGCAGTGGATGGAGTGAAAAAACACCTTGTGAGACAGACGGGACCCAGCAGTTTGACCTTCATTGGAGAGCTGTCACATAACCGCTTCAACCCCAAAATGGTAGGGATGCTCCCAACGGCCCCCTTTTTATTCAAGGACCTACAGAAAACCTCAAAACTATCTTAGAGCTTGTACTTTATGTACGTTTCGAAACCCTCCATCCAGACACCTTGACCATCTTGTTGAGTCAGCAGCTACGCAGATTCTTATCTGCCCGTCAAATCGAATCTGTCTCAGCGCTCATCATTTCCTCTCACTCTCATTAGGACCACCTGGTGTGCTTCCTGCCAGGAACCTTGGCTCTGGGGGCACACAACGGCCTCCCGGGGGACCACATGGATCTGGCAGTGCAGCTGATGGAGACCTGTCATCAGATGTACACTCAAATGGAGACTGGACTCAGCCCGGAGATCGCACATTTCAGCCTGCAGGCTAGTGACGGCCGGGATGTGGTTGTCAAGGTGAGACTTGGAGCAGACAGGTGGAGTTTGATCGTCTTTTAGGTGTGAACATGGACCATAGGTGACCGTAAATATGCAGACTTAGTGAAATATTTCCCAAAGAGGCTTAAGTGAGCAGGTCTGAGCACTTTAAGAAAATTGAATTACTGTTTGACCTTCAACAGTTGTAAAAAAAATGATTATGGATTCCATTTTTCAGTGACGCTCTCCTTCTTACGTTATAAATGCAGGGCCTCCTAACATGACACCGGTGTAGGGCTACAGCTATCGATTCTTTTAGTAATCTATCAGTTATTCTGCCGATTAATTGAGTAATCGAATAAGAAGTATTGCCCATTCTGCCATTTTTAAAATTACGTTACTTTGCTTTATCTATCAATGGTACTACACAAAACAGAAAATAAGACAAGTCTATTAAATGGACAAGTATGAAATGCTAATGTAAAAGTACTAAGTAAAGTAACTTTACTTTGACTGTACTTTTACTGTTTTTACTGAAGTACAAACAGGGTCCTACAGGGGATCGGTTCACCGACAGGCCACCTTTTTCTCCTCCTGTGAGTTTGTGTCTCTATTAAGTAATCAAAGAACACCAATAACAGAGCCATTCAAGTACAACAGAGGCAATAAAAATGGTGATTTTTCAAAAAAATGGAACAATTACATGTAATATTTTTAACTGTAATCAGGTATTTTTACATTGTGGTATTAATGCTTTTACTTAAGGATCTGAGTTCTTCTCCCATCACAACAGGTCAGGGATCAGTGACTCTGTGGCTCAGTAAATACTGTTTTATTTATGGCGGCCTGCCACATTAAAACACCCGCACCACAACATCATTTTCTATTTTTGGAGACTCCCACCTTTCTCCATCTGTCTAGACTCTCTATTTGCACAACTCTCGGGAGATTTGTGTCCGTTGTTTCTGCTAAAATAATCAAACTCACCCGATCTTTCGCGGGTCTCGGGTTGCCTTCTAGACTCGACCCTCTCTGTCTTTCTGTCAAAGTCATGACAGCAGACGGCTGTGGACAGCGTGACGTTACACTCTGAGGGTTTCACACACACAGACTTTGTTTGTGCAGACGCTCAGGTTTTGGCATGAGTGTTTTTTTTCATCGGTTGATGGCATCCGCTACTGATCAGTGATCAGTCTGGCCTCCTCTCCTCCCTCCCCTGTCACTCTGCTCTGAGGAGGTCTGACAGTTTCTGACAGCGAGACACCGACTCTCTTGTTTAGTGTAAAGGCCTCCTATGTGTCTGTTCAGTCTTATAAGTTCACCTGGTTGGTATTGATGTCATTCACCTTCACGCTAGTTTCCGCTGTTTTAATAAACTCCATCATCAACAACAAGACTGAAAACTGATGAGGGTGAATTTAGACATGGAAACCACAAATAAACACGAGTTGGGTTTTGGAGCGGCTTTGTAAAACATCCTGCTGATGAAGAAAGTCACCAGATCAGACACAGACAGGGTGAGAGGAACGCACTGACCTCCTCTGTGTGTGTGTGTGTTCTGATATGAACACTAAACTTATCAGGACCCCTAGTCCTCATGGGGACCAAAGACCTGTCCTAATGCGGCAGAACTTAATTTATGAACACCTGGTCAAAGGTAGACTGAAGGTGTTAACTGCAGTTAGCTTGAGGTTGAGGTCGGGCATCAATCTGTTAGGGTTAGGATTAAGATTAGGGCTTGGGTTAGGATATTCACATGAATGGAAGTCAGTGGAATGTCCCAAAAAGGATAGCTATGCAGACCTGTGTGTGTTTGTGTGTACTACATGTGCGTGTATGGAAGAACTGCACTGACGCTGCAGCTGTGTGATAATAAATTATATCAAAAATTAAGCTCATCAATACTCTGGTCTTAAATAATTCAGCCATTTGATACTGAATTTCAGTACAGTGCAGATTAAAACAAGGCCCGAGTTTTTTATTTATGTTTTTCTAAATTCAAATAATCATGTTTGGGTACATAGACTGGATAAGATGAATGGACAGAGCCTCCCAGACTGAACTGCAGGAGGAGTGTGAAGCTGCTTTCTTCCTAATGGCCAACAGGGGGCAATGTCAGTCATCAAAGAGTGATTGTCTAGAAGTCTCCACCATGCTACTTCTGGTTTCAGTCACTACTTTCAAGTCTTAATCAATACAAATACAAATACTAAATTATGATCCATTTTAGATTGGAAGGGGGGGGGCTTTGGGATGTTGCTAGTTTTTAATTGACAAGTCAGTAACAGAATAACCTGTCTGTGTCTGATTAAGATCCATCTCTCGCTCTTCTGCAGCTCAACCATTTTTCCTGAATTCAACCAAGATGGCTACATCCACAAAAGAACAAGTGACCTACCTATAGCCGATGATGTAGAAACACTGCGGTGCTTTTAGTTCCTTGCTGTTGTGTCATCTGCAGTAGTAGAGAAGACCTCCTGACCCTCCCCAGCACTCATTACATTTTTCATTAACAATCTTTACAATTCTACAATTTCATTTGGCAGACGCTTTTGTCCGAAGCGACGTACAACACAAGCCAGAATTTAGACTGGAGGGAAAGCCTTAGTAAGTGCGACAAAGTGCTTCAAGTTCAATTGGCCACAGGTGCCTTTTTTTTTTGTTTGTTTCTTTTTTTTTTCTTAATATATTTTAACCACAACCACTAATTCAACCTTAACAATATCTTTCAACATTCAACACATTCAATATTCAACACTGTCAGTGCCAAGTATTCACTCAGAGCCGTGTCTTAAACCCTCTGACTCGTTCTACCCCTGAGGACAAAGAGGACAAGGGTCAGATTTAAGTGGCTAGGTGTTCCCTGAACAGCTGAATCCTCAAACGTCTCTTAAAAGTAGAAAGGGACTCTGGGGATCGTATGGAGTTGGGAAGGTCATTCCACCCTTTAGGAACAACAGAGGAGAAGAGCCTGGCTAGAGATTTAGAGCCATGCTGGGCTGGGAGCACCAGGAGTCTCCCACAGGAAGAACATAGCAGACAAGAGGGAGTGTAGACCTGGATGAGGGATTCCAGGTAGGCAGGAGACGTTCTTGTCACTGTTTTGTAAGCCAGAAGAAGAGCTTTGAATTTGATTCCAGCTGCTACTGGAGGCCAGTGAAGAGACGTTAACAGCAAGGTGACGTGCAGTTTTGGGCAAGTTAAAGACCAGATGTGCTGCTGCATTCTGGATCGTCTACAGAGTTTTAAATGTACACGCAGGGAGGCCTGCTAGGAGAGAGTTGCAGAGGTGGATGCGTGAAGTCACAAGGGCCTGTACCAGAGGCTGTGTGGCTTGTTGTGTCAGGTAGGGTCTGATCTTCCTGATGTTATGAAGGGCATAACGGCAAGACAGAACAATCAAGGCCACATGTACCTTAAAGGTCAGCTGGTCATCAATCTTGACACCCAGATTTCTGGCAGAGTTGATTTGAATCGAGCAGAACACTGATCTTTGGTTGGAGTGAGGGACACGCTGGAAAGACAGTGAGCTCAGTTTTGGACAGATTTAGTAGAAGGCAGCGTTCCTTCATCCATGTGGAGATACCAGCCAGACACGCTGATATCCGAGCTGAGACAGTTGTGTCTTCAGGTGGAAAAGACAGGAAAAGCTGAGTGTCGTCAGCATAGCAGTGGTAGGAGAAGCCACGTGAGCAGGTTGTAGCACCCAGTGAGGTGGTGTATAAGGAGAAGAGTAGGGGACCTAGCGCTGACCCCTGGGGTACCCCTGTGGATGAGCCATGTGATTCAGACACTTCTCCTCGCCATGACAATCTGAAGGTTGTACCTGTGAGGTAGGACTTGAACCACAGCAGGACAGATCCTGAGATGCAGAGTTCAGAGAGTGTGGAGAGGAGAATCTGATGGTTCACAGTGCCAAAGGCACCAGAAGGTCCAGCTGCAGTAGGACAGAGGACTGACCAGCAGCTCCGGCCAGTCGCAGTGATTCTGTGACTGACAGGAGAGCAGTTTCAGTGGAGTGGTCACTCCTAAAGCCAGATTGATAGGAGTCAATCAGGTTGTTCTGCAGATGCTCAGAAACTTGATGGAAGACTGAGCGCTCCAGTATTTTGGACAGGAATGGCAGAGGTGAGACCAGCCTGTAATTTTCAACCTAGGCTGAGTTGAGATTGGGCTTTTTGAGGACAGAGTGACCCAAGCTTGCTTCAAAGCAGTGGGGGAGACACCAGTTTCCAAGGAGGACCTGACTCAGTAGATTCTTGGGATTTACGCCACTTTCTTTCTGCTGCCCTGAGTCCTGCTGTCTGTTCTCTAAGAACTTCAGAGAACCGTGGGCTTGGTGGATTTTTCTTGGCTGGTTTAGACACTAGGGGGCAGAGTTTGTCCAGAGAGGATGCTAAGCACTCTACGCCCCGAGACTCAAAAACAACTCAAGCAGATATCGACTCACCTAAGCTGGCTCAACCTTCTATCTAAAATTCCAGTGCTTGTTTGACAGTCTCTGGTTTGACAAGGCAGACAATATTTGACACATATCTCTTCTGCCCTGATTCACCCTGCCAAAATTCTGGAAAAGCTGAAGAAGAAGAAAACAAATTTTAATCAGATTTGCCAAATTAAAATTAAAATAAGAGAACACCTTCATTCATGTCTGTTTTATCTGTGTTGTTTGTTGACAAATTAGTGTTGAACAGATAAACTTGGCCTCTGGCACAAGATGGTAAAAGGAACTCTGTCATCACATGGAGCTCCAGGAACTCTCGTCAACCTCAGTTCCTCTGGATTCTTCATGCTTATGCTCTTAAAAGTCGTACTTCCTCCTGTTTCCCTCCTCCCTCAGAGTGCTACGAAGGTGTTGTAGAAATGTCCGGGGCCTACATGTCTCCCATGTATTCGCACACTCTGTTTGCTCAGCTCTTCATTTTTGTTTCATCTCATCTGTAGCCTCAACTTCGGGACCACTTCGATAACTGAAGGGTAAAGTGGTGAGACAAAACCGATCGCTTTTGTTCATCTCAGTGTTTGAAGACCCGTCTTTTGTTCTCTAGCCAGCAGACAGACACAACCTGCTGAGACCAGAAACGGTGGAAAGTCTGTTCTACATGTACAGATTCACGAAGGACACCAAGTACCGGGATTGGGGCTGGGACATCCTGCAGAGCTTCGAGAAGTACACAAAGGTATTGCGCTGACAGCTGATGTCAGATCAGCTTGAGTTGACGGTTGAGCTAGTTTAAAATTTACAAAGTCAGTAAACCTTAATGCTTGTTCCAAATGGTAGTTGGCCTCAGTTTGAATTAATCAGAGTTTAAAGCATCAGTGTGAGTCTCGGTGGAACTATGAGCAGTTGTAAACAGGACTGAAGGTTCGTGAGGAATGTTCCTCCCTTCATGGACGTTTCTCCTCGCTCACTAAACCAAACTGTGGCACCACACAGCCAAGCTGTTTTGATCTCTCTTTTGTGCCGTTATTACAGTGGAGGAAAAGTGTTGTTCATATTATCTACAGGTATCACGTTCAGCTTTGTGGCAGAATTGACACAAGCTGCCTCGTCGATCTTATCCCTGCTGCTGCAGGGTTCTTAATGCCACAGGAAACCAAAGAGCAGCTAAACTGGACTGATGCGCTCGCTCTCCTCTTGGTTCTGGTTGACAGCCGAGCTGCAGAGTTAGAGCTGAAGTCTCTCTGCGGTTTTCTTAGGAGGCCAGTAAAAAGTGTGTTAAAGAAGTTTAACATGGCTGAGATGAAGGCAGTTTCTCAGCAGCTTTGCAGTTTACAGGCAGTCCCACTTTAACTGTATTTCCAATGTGGAAATAAATATTTTGTCTGCTTGTTAACGCGGGAACTGAAGCTCAGATCCAAATCGGAAAGAACACGACTTGTGACCTGAGGTTTAATCCAGGGAGTTAATTTACCCAGATTATGAAACAGCATTTCTCATTTTGTCTCTTTGATTTTATTACTGTTACACTACACGTCTCGATATTACGAGGATGCATCAGTTCTTTTTTCCTGACTGCATTACTTTTGACTAGAAGCCACAGAAATGTCTGGTGTTGCTTATCATGCAAATATGGCAGTCAAAGGAGTTCTGAGAGTTCAGAAGCCTGGAGTGAATTATGGGTCAAACTCTCACCTGTTGCCAACAGACACCATGGATCTGTGTCCTCCGTTCACTCTGAATAAGAGCAAAGTCCCCTCGTGACGATCCACTCATAACACCTTAATACAACGGTAGTCTACAGGAGAAGTCTTTAAATCGTACCCTAATTTGCTGGAAACGTCCTTAATAGCTCTTATTTTGTTTTTGGTTCCTAAATAATGGCTCAAACCTTTGTGAGTGTACATCATGGAATCGAAGTATGTCTGTATGAATCCCCTGATCTGATAGTTGCACTCCTGCAGGTCCCCGATGGCGGATACACGTCCATTAACAACGTCCGTGACCCCATGAACCTGGGTCCCCGGGACAAGATGGAGAGTTTCTTCCTGGGTGAGACATTAAAGTACTTGTACCTGCTGTTCTCTGACGACACAGAGCTGCTCAGTCTAGACAAGTACGTCTTCAACACGGAGGCCCATCCGCTCCCGATATGGCCCTCCCCGCCCAAGTGAGGTCACCACACAAGAGATATGTGTGTCAAGATCCGGCCCACAGAGTCCTGTATGAGTCAGAGACTGTTAGCGCCACTCAGACAGGCACGTCTCCCTCGCAACTGGACTGCTTTGTTAGCAGGGAAGCAGGTCCGTGCCGTCCATGTGGAGGAGTTAATTTTGGATTTCGACATTTTTATTTTTCCTAAGGAAAAGTTTGGTTTAGAGCTGATCTCTAATGTAAAAACCTGTTTGTATAAACCACTTTGGGCTTGTTAGGAACCAAGAATACAGATCACACAGGATCTTTGGTCTGTTCCAGTGTGTGTGTGTGTGTGTGTGTGCGCAGTGACTCTGATACTCCACAGACAGTAAGAGGATCTGCATTTATATTTAATAAGATGCTCTCGTTGAAGAATCACGTCCTATTTGTAAAACATCCACTGCACTTTTTCAAGTTCTGAAAGCTCCAGTACTTTTAAATCCCCGTGGGGAAACGGATCCACGGCACTTATCCAGTCTGAAGTATTCAGGAGCAGCAGACACTTGCAGCATCGGCCAGACGACAGAGTGTTCCAGATAACCAAGACCACCTCGCCATCACCAGGACGCACACTTTTTGCCAGTGGAGTTCAGTAGACTGTCTCTGTAGGGACAGGTAACCAACCCAGAATGCAGTGCAGTACAAATTATCAGTTACCATTTATGGTGCCACTGTTGCCAGTGTGAAGATGAGAGGAGGTCACGTCCGTCTGACCTGAATGTTTGACAGTGAGCAGGTCAGTCGAGGCCTCGAGGAGGGGGCGTTCCTCCTGATTCACACACTCACATTTATTGTTCCTTCATTGTTTGTAAAAAGATTTTGTCTCATGAGGGTGCACTGGGTGTCTTACAGTGCCGTATTGTACCCTGTTTTTTAGGCTTTTTTCCGATTTTCGTGACGCAATGTTTACACAAAACTCCAGGGACCTGTACTGTGACGGCAGCCCAGCAGGTCCAGGGTATCTTCAGGTTGACACAGCCAAACGGCTGCAGTCAGATAAGCAGCACCCCGACGGTGGGTATCAACTCTCCACCTCAACCTGGCGTTTCCCAGCTGGTTTTGAGCATCGTTGGTTGTTGGTGACTGATGGCCAACATGGAGAGGTGGAGGTTTTATACACCCCCCCCACCTCCCACCCCCCCCAGGAGCACGCAGATATGATGAAGAATATTAATCCATGATGCACAGCTGCTGCAGCCATGAACAGACTGTGTAAAAGTGTCACTGTTCCATCCCTGACACGAGTAGATGTGCCAATAATCACCTTTGATTACCAAGATTGAATAGGTGGTGTAGACGATGATGGATGAATCAGTACTAGCATCACTCCGTCAGCTGCTGCCTCGTCTCACAAACGCATCCACTAACTCGTAAATCTCAACTGATAATCTGTATTATTCCTAGAGGTGCTTATCAGGAGAGACAGAGAGACCCTCCCACTGTCGGTGATGTCACTGGGATGAAAGCTGACGACATTGTACCTGAGACGTGATTTGTACGTGTTTTAACCTCGCATCTTAGCTCTTAACGTGCTCCTCGGCAGCGTAAGTAGCCGCATTGATCAACTCCACTAACAAGTGAGCCATCCTCATAGTACAAAAAACCCCGAGTTGACCCTGAAGACGGCTCGCTAATCCTCTAATCCTGCTTTGGAGTACAAGCCCCTGTTGCCCCATCCATGTGTCTGATCTCAAATCAGAAGAATAACGCAGCTTTGGTGTCGGACTGTCTGGACCGGCCTCCATGTTGCTTCCTGATCTGATTCCAGTGATGGGAGATGCTTGTGTTTGTGTTACTGACCAGCTGCTCTGTAGCTCCACACATCCAGGCTGCTCCCCTGAGCCGTGTTTGGGATGAGGGCTTTTCCTGGTGTTGGAGACAGGATGTGACTATCATATGGATTGTGTGAGCAAAAGCAAGAGTGCACCATCTGAACTGGACTACTCGCGTAAATGTAAACACACTCAGTGAGTGTAACCCTTGTTTTACATGATGGAGGGTAAATGAACGGAGGCTGCCGTGCAGTTCCTCTGGTGTCTGATCCAAACAGCCCAACGTGATGGTTTCCTGCGTCAGGAACACTCTCCACACATTCATCCTCCTTCCCCAGGTGACCTATCAGAGATGAAGTTGCTGTCTTCACACTTGAAGGAGTTTGATTCACTGCTGTTGAGTATTTCCTGGCTCCTCGTCACACGTTGGAGAGCAGCTTATTTTCCTCACAGCCACACCGATAAATCAGTTCGAAGGAGAATCATGATGTAGTTGATCCGTCTGTTATTCAGTCCTTAACAGATCTGGAATTCACGTTTTCCCCACATTGAAGATGTGCGTGCGTGCGCGTGTGTGTGCGTGTGTGTGCGCGTAGTCGGGAGCTATAAACTGACTGATCCGCATCGCTGAATGTGCACTACATTTGCCAACGCTCTGCTGTGCCTAATGAAATGTGTATTGTGCTATGGCGGTTCGGTTCTGTTGTTGCGTTGCTGCTGCATCAGTGCTGTTTATTTGTGAAGTGCTCCCACTTTGATTTATGGCTCTTTCTCTCTCTGGATGGGTGACACAACAAAAAATGGTGTAAATATTTGGTGTAAATGGTTTGGACCATCTGTTGTGTCTGTGTGTCTGTTGATGACGGAGCCCTCTGCTCTCCACGCTCTGTGTCCTCATGCCAAAAATGTTTTGTTCAAAGCAGAGATGTGCTTTTCTGTTGACCTCCGTCTGAGACCCTCGGGCTTCACCTCCATGATGAAGTCAGAGTTTGACATCATCCACTGGGATGTTTACTCACTGTTTGGCCTGTGTGTTGAATGAAGTTACAGTGCCAAAGAGTAAGATACTTGATTGTGGTTCTTTCATCCTTATATTTGTGTACAGTGAAATGGTGATTTCGGGGTGTGTGTGTGTGTGTGTGTGTGTGCGTGTGTGCGCAGGCGGGTAAATATCCTCATTAAGTGACATTTTAAAGAGCCTCGTGTCATGTAAGAGCATCTGTTCTACTACATTAACACTGTACCATGGCTAATTAAACTCATCTTAATTCCTGCAGTGTAAGAAACGATAATTAAATGACGAATTCATGACCTGTGACCCGGATGGACGCAGCTCACCAGGAATGTTGACGTGACGCACCTGCCAAGCGTCACCAGGTCATTTCTTGTCTCCACGTCTAGGCCATGGGACTTCAGTAAGAACCGTCCAAAATTATTCCGCCGTGATAACGGGCCTAGCCTGAAGTGTGTGGGCTGAAATACTGTCTAGATACACACCAAAAAAAAAATTCTAAAAAGTAGACCCTCAGAGACATTTTGTGATTTCTAAAACCTGTCTTCAAATACGAAGACGAATGGCAAAAGAACAGCCTTTTAAGACGTTTAAGCGGTTCTCAAAGAAGGAAATTGCACCTGGACTAAACCTCCAAATTGACTGAATGTATTGACAGATGGTCTTTTGTGAAATTTACCAATGTGGCTCTTTTTATAATTGCTAAGCATTTCTGTCAGTTCACATGTATTTTCTGTTTTGTTGTGGGGGTGGAGGGTGTTTCATACGCACATGTCACAGAGATGATATCGAACGTAAATTAGCCCCTCAGAGGGGAAGCACGTTAAACACAGCGCCGTCCCGTCAGCGCATCACCGTCCAAAAATCAGCTGTTCCACGCCTCAACTCGTAACCATCTGATCACATCCACCAGTGTAATATGCTCTTCCTAATAGCACCACAGTTAAATCTGCCTGCGACCTTTCACCCTTCAGTTGAAACGGACGGCCATTGGATGGCCAAGTTTCTCTGACAGAAACTCTCTGGGCTCCTGGGGAAGACGCAGATACTTCCCAAGTATCAATTGAATAGCTTTGCATATCTTCAAACTGCTGGAGAGAACTTTCTCAAACCGTAGACGGCTACACGGGGCTCTGTAGTGAGAGTACAGCAGGGGGACAGTGTGTGTGTGTGTGTGTTTGTCGTGGGATTAACTCAAAATAAACCTGTGTGTGTGTGTGTGTGTGTGTGTGTGTGATGGAAATGAGGGAGCGTGTCACCTTGTGTCGTGGAGCTCTGACACAGAACACTCAGGGTTAGGATCCACATCCGTTTCCCTGGATTTGTTGACCATAAGCAGAATTATCAGCTCCCAGAGACGCTTTTGAAACAAATGTGGTGCATTTGTCTAAGTGGGCAGTGCTTTTAATGAAATTGTAATCATACAGTAGTAAATAACGAACTCTAGAGGTTTAATTAGAGGCGTTTTGCCTGTTTCCACAGATCATGATGATAATGTGATTACTACAGAGTTGAAGCCATAGCAGCCTGTTTAACATGGGTGTGATCAGGGAGATTTCTGTTCCTGTTCCTGTGACGCTGCGCGATAAGCAAAAAGACCCCGATCAATAATGTTTTCCATGATGTGATCAATGAATCGAGCCATGCTAGGAAGAAAAAAAAAATATCTTTACACGGCAATCAATGTTCTCCCTTGTAAAATAGCCAGTACGGTGGCCTTCAAGTCCATAAATCTTCTGCATATGTTCAAGACAAGCTGACATATTAAAGATTATTTTAATGTAGCAAATTATTTATGTTCCACTCGAGACACTTTTCAGACTTGAGCTGTTTTGTAATGGAATTTTCCATCATCAGTTGTTGCGGGTGTTTGTCTCAGCTGTGTGTCGACTCTGCGCCCACTGTACCGATGACTCATCCTGCACTTTGTAACTCAAGTTGTGGCTTTTTGCATCTTTTTTTTCGTCTGCCAGTTACATTTTTGTAAAAAAAATAAATAAATAAATAAAGGTTTTCAATGAAAGTTTTTGCTTCCTTTTTCTTGAATAAAAATCACACCTTACCTGGATGATAGAAACAAAAAAAAATCAGTTCCTGACTGTTGTTGATGGCTCCGTTTGACTCTTTGGTTTTAGTTTTCAGCTGCTCTGGATTTTCCGACAGAAAACTTTCACACGATGAAAATATATTTTATTATTAATACTAATACCAGAATGAAGTTAAACTTCATTTGTCACGTTCAGTTCTTAAGTTAGATATTTTGGCATCTCTCAATACCTTGATAGTGTTCAAGCTAAAGAAGAGGCACAGGAAGGAGTCTTAAAACCTGGAAATAAAGTTGAAGTCCAAAGCCGATGGGATTCTTAAGTGGGTTCAACGCTAGCTGGTGATGTTTGAGCGTGTAATTGTGTGGCATAACAAACGTCAGTAAATACCGCAGTCATGAGTTAGTCGGCATTTATTTGGCTTAAAACTGTGGTTGCTAACAATCGTCAAAATAAGACTGCCGAGATTGACTTGAATGAGATCGTGGCCATCTTTAAAATGCAAAATCTGATTGGCTTTCAGTCGAGGGGATCCATGAACTTCCAGGTTGTCCTGCCGGATCACGTCATCCCCGGAGCGCTGCATGCGTCGGGTGTCAAGCTCAGCCCTGGTCATGATTGCATGTTATGTGAAACTGCTTCCACAATCTCACTCTGCATCTTTTCTGTCTTCCTAGTGTGTTTCACGGGCCACACACTCACGCGCACACTTGCAAAGTGTCTTCTCAAAAGTGTTTATGGAGGGTTTGTTTATGCACCAACAGGGACGGCGGTCCTGGCGAGACTCCACTATTTCTCAAGCTGAAACCAGCACTTGCCATCAGATTGCTGCACTTGAAGGTTCATCCACAAGCAAATATTGTCAGCCAGGCACCTCAATCTTCTCCTCTCCACAGATGGATTCACGGCTGTCGGAGTACATATTCAGACTGAATTCTAGACCCTAGAAATTGTCAGTAATCCAACAGCAGGGGGCGAGAGAAGCCATCGGTCACTGACGCTTCAGCAAAGGCACTTCCAGCGATGCTGAGGATGAGAGTGACAGACAGGAGACGTCTCATCCACGTGTCTTTGTTCCTGGAGCACACCAGGATATTTCGCCCTGTAGCGCCGACCTGTTTGATTTGATGTTTGTCCAAGTGTGTGGGCTAACATGACGGATAACATGGCAGCTCTGTGCCGACAACTTTTGTTATTGCTCTTGTCATCATCTGCTTACATACCCAGCAGGCTTTTGATGAGTTCCATCCACCGCTGTCAAAACAGAAAACAACAATGCAGGTTTTTACCCCCGTAAATGTAAGCAACATCTCCTCCTCTGGTCAGGATTAAAGGATGTTGATGCTTCTGAGCTCAGGCACACATGATGAGTGACACAGAATAATGATAATAGCTGGGACTGTGTGTGTGTGTGTGTGTGTGTGTGTGTGTGTGTGTGTGTGTGTGTGTGAGAGAGAGAGACAGACAGACGGACGGAGACAGTCCTGCTCCCTGGATCCAACTGTGCAGTCCAAAAACAGACCTACACTGACATTTTTAGCACGCTCTCCTACGACTCTTGCCAAAGAGCAGTTCAAGCAACACGACTGACATTTTAAAATCAGGGTTAAATAAATGTACAATATGCATCTGGGAAACGCATGCTGTTTGTTTTGGCCGTGGGTCAATCTGAAAGTGTGAACTCTGGTTTGAGACTTTCTTGTTTTCACTGTGTTTGATGTGTATTCGCCAGATCAGATGAACGGAAGCTGAAGATGTTTTGACTCAAACCTGCTAGAATCTCAGAAAATACAAATGATGCTCCTCAGAGAGGCATTTCCTGGTTTCATGGGTGTCATTTATGTGGATGCATGTGTCATGCATGAGGAAGATTGATCAGTATATTCATTGTTCAATTTAATTAGCATCGATCAGAGGAAGCTCCACGACTTGTGTTTCCTCACACACACACACACACACACACACACACACACACACACATTTAAAAATCATTTTCGCATTGATCCTGTCGAGTCTTCACCAGGGTGGGATTTCTCTCCATGGTCAGATGGTTTAGCCTCCAAATGCAATCCAACTCTTTCCTTGGTTCGGTGCATAATTCCGCCGGACTGTTTCTCGGGTTCATCCTGTTGTTGTTGTTGAGGGAAAGTGTGTTGAAGCGTTGCTGTAGTCTGAGGCGTTAGCCGGCAGCTTAGAGCTGCACCTCTCCCCTGAAATAATACAGAGAGTTCTTTTCAGGAAACTAATTATCGACCAAGGAGGAATCTGGAGGGATTTTTCACCCCAAATTCAGCAGCTCTCAGTAAGCCCAACAAATTGGATCAACATCTGCAATGTATTCATGTTTTCAGACTGTCGCGGTGAGCGTTAACAAGGAGTTGTGTTCACAGCAGCCATGTTGGAAATACAGTGATGGATGTATGCCTGTCCCAGCGACCTTGACCTAGGACCACCAAAGCTCATCTTTGACTCCCACCGGAGGTTTGTGGCAAATTTGAAGCAAGAAATTTCCTCCAAGTGTTCCAGAGATCACCCCAAACTCCAGGTTTTAGCCTGGGACCACTGCGCTATGCATACTACAACAACAAAAAAGGCTTTGCGGGGTTAAAAATGGAGTGATTGACAGGTTCCAGGACCAGTGCGTGAGTGAGTGGTTCAAAAATGGACTGTGCCTCCCGTTTGCATTTTCAAATCAGCCACAACAACGATGTCAGAGGCTGCAACTGGAAATTACGTCGACGCCGAACGCTGCTTCAGTCACAGCACTTTGATCACTACATTTCTTCCTGTTACCTGTCAGGTGAGTTTGGGTGCTCGACTGCTTGTGTTTATTTGTCCTTCGTGGACGAGAGTCTGCTTGGACGCTGATGAATAAAGAGGAGGGGAGTTCTACCGCTTTTGTTGGATGACCTCTGTTTTTGTACGTTTCAAGCATCTTTCAGGTGTTTGGATGTTTAATCCGTGACCGTTTTAGCTAAATGATTGTTCTTTTGCTGCAGGTTTCAGACCAGAGCAGGGCAAGCCTTAGTGGGGGGGCAAGTCGGTAAAAATAGAAGTGTCACAGGGGAGCTGTGAGTCACTCTGGTCGATGTCAATAACTGCAGTTTGCAGAAGAGGAAGATGATGATGTTGCTCCTGTCCACTTGGTATCCAACAGTAGGAAACACAAAGTTTAGAGCAGTGAGAGCCGTTCAGTGAGGCTGAACTGAGATGTGAACAAGAGCCAGTCACAAACGCAGGTTCTGCTCTGGTTCTCCACGCCTGCTGAGAAAACACTGAAGCGTGAAGAAACTGGAGTTATGACTGGGAAAGTGGGTTTTATTTTATCTAAAATGCGAAGAAAAAAAAAATTAAAGGAACACACCGCCTCTTTGGGAAATAAACCCATCGTCCATCCTCTCCAGAGCCAGACAACAACAACAAAAATGTCAATATCCCTCCCTCCTCTGTGCTGCATCATGGAGCTGACAGCCAATAGGACCAGCTGGCTGCTAAGAAACGTAGCACAATAAATGGTCGTGAATGGGCTTTGTAGCAGGGCCGCAGCAAATTTAGGGGGCATCATGGATGCACATAATTCTCCAGCAGCAATTTTTTTGGGGGGGGGGGGGGGTTACACACTATTGGGGGGCACTTTTTTGCCTGTAGCAGTGTTTTCGCTACACCCTGTGTCCAATCCCCTACCTGGAGGACCAGTGGATTGCACTTCGTCAGGCCTCCACCCTTCGACCTGTCCGACTGGTGTCCTAGGAGGAGCAAACCCCCTGACCATGACAAGGTGGGGGAAACTGAAACATCAAATAAATAAAAACTCCTTCATCCAAATTCGAACCATCATTTTCATAAGACAATCGGATGAGTCTAAACCTCAAATAAAATTGTAACTAACAGTAAGACTTTCCACCATTTCCAATTTTTACAAAACTAAGAGGTAGAAAAGGTTAAAGAAATCGACTCATCAAGCCTTTCCTCAAACAGCACAACAGGCTGTACGAAGCAGAACAACATTTTACCAAAAAAGTCTTTCCTGGGGTCTGAAATCTGACTCCAGTGTTAGGCTATGACATCATTGGGTCATTTGCATACTAAGAGTGGTTGGCTACTCAGAGAGGCATTTCCTGGTTTCATGGGTGTCATTTATGTGGATGCATGTGTAATGCATGAGGAAGATTGATCAGTATATTCATTGTTCAATTTAATTAGCATCGGTCAGAAGAAGCTCCACGACTTGTTTCCTCACACACACACACACACACACAAACACACACACACACACACACACACACACACACACACACACACACACACACACACACAAGGAAATGCCGAACTTGTGTCTTTTTCGGCGCACGTCAAAACAAGTGCGATGAATTGCATTCATTTTTAACGCGTACATTTTGTGGGTGACCTCTTTAACAAACATCTTAAACTCTTCCATTTTCATTTGAGGGGTCACAACGCTCCTTTGAGGGGGCAGCGCCCCCTCATGCCCCAGAGTAGAGCCAGCCCCGCTTTGTAGCACAGCTCCCAAAACCTGTCGTTCTGTCTCTGAATATTCTTGGTCAAACAGGTCAAGTTCAGGTTCTTATTTTGTCCAGCAGGGGATTTACAACTCCTCCTCCTCTCTTACAAGGTGGTTGGTCGCAGCAGCGACCAGCTCCTCTGGTCATCAAAATGCGTTTAGCTGGTTGAAGTTTTAAGGTGCTGCGTCAAATCATTGCACCCAGTCAGGAAAGCAGTTCCAGGTTGGTATCTAGAATTGGAAGATCCCACAGTTTTAAACTGTTATTGACCCCTGAATGTTCCACGCAGCCCCTGAGTCCACTTTGGAAGAGAAGTGTTTCTGATGACATTTGGAGGACGCTAACTCTTCCCGGCCGCTACCGTTTGTTACACGAAGCTAACCACTCATAGTGTAGCGACTGCCTGCATGAATCCCTTGATGCATCCACTGCCATGTGTGAAAATAATTCACCAGAGGAATGTCGTCACTGACTCCCATTGTTCCGTGCATCGAAGGCTCTGTTGGTTCAGAGGGCCTTTGAAGAACAGAGAGCAGGGTCCTGAGGAGATTCCACACCCAGGCGCATCACCTGCAGCTGCGTTAGCAGTGGGTGCAACTGTGCGCGCCGTCTCTTCCACACACTCTGAAATTACTCTTGCCGTTCCAAAGCTCTCTGGCACACACATTGATTTCCTTTTTTTTTCTCCTTTGAGGTAGAGTTGAGAGTGTGTTTTTGTGTCACAGTGCAGGCGAGGTATCTTACGACTGGTGTATTATCAGCTGTGTGTGTGTCTGACACACACAGAAGCTGCTTGTGCTTTGACGTGTTCTGGTGCAGACACTTGGAATTTGGAGGGTGTTGTGTGGTTTCGTTCCAGAGGACTTACCAAACCTGGCGTGTGCGTTGCTGATGCCTCGAGGAAGTGCAGTGGCGAGTTTGGAGTCTGGGGTCGAGATGACAGTAAGGAGTCTGAAGTAAATGCTGATGTCACTCACCCACATGATGTCTCATTCAATTTATTTACCGTTTCAGGAAAACCGATGACTGTTGGGCTTTGAGTCAAACACAGTTAAACCTATTAAGTGAATATCTGAGTCTTGTTAAGGCTTGAAAACGATTACAGCTCCCCCTGAAATGTGGTAATTTAATTGTGAGTAGATGGCCTCTTTGTTTTTGTGCAAACTTCTCCTCAGGCTACAGCGCTCTGGTCGCACTGCTCAGCTAAAGCAAGTAGCTCCAGGCTGCACACGCACACACACACACACACACACACACACACACACACACACACACACACACACACACCTCTTATCGTACAGCAGTAACGGTAACACATTAATTGCTTCGCCACCAAGGAAGAATACGTCTTTTTAAGTCTCTGGCTTCGAGTGCTGGCCGTGAAGCTACGAGCGTCTGCAGTCGAAATTGAAAAAACACGCTAAATTATTAGCTCTGCAGGGATTAATGGGTCAATTAACTCATCGTCTTCATTCTCCCAGTTGTGTGTTTGCCTGTCAGTGTTTGACTCTCTTCCACGGTGAGTTGAGCTGAGCTGTCTGAGTCCTCCTCCTCTCCGCTGCTCTACTGCTTTCACAGTTTACAGTGTTGCTGAACTCGTCTAATTACTGCAATTGATCAGTTTCAAACAACAATCACGTGTGTATACACACTCAGAGCCAAACAGTGAAGGAAAAATCACTTAAGAATTCGATTTCACAGCTGGTATGCTGTCTGTACCGAAAACAAATACAGATGTCTGGCCTTTGGTATGAAACAAATGAAGCTGTTCTCATTTCAGCTGGATGGTAACGGACCCAGCAGTTGCCCCAATGATGCGTCTGATCTAAGCATGACTGAGTGTATCCATAAAACCACGTCTCCAGTAGTTTCTTGCAGCGGTAGTGGGCTTGTTGTCTCAGTTCTCATCTTGTGGTCGTGCATCATTTTGGTGAAGCACCCGTCTTCAGTAGTTTTGAGGAGAAGATTGGAGAAATTCACTCCAAGGACTTTATCGATTCAGTGATCCGACAAAGGTACACAACATAATCAGAGCCCAAGGAGCATCAGCAGACTCCGGACTGGTGCGCATCTCTGCTCCATCGCTCACTGTTGATAGCCGGGTGTTCCAGGTCCTCCGTCACTCCTCTGCCCACAAACATGCGACAGCTTCTTTCTACATCGTTGACTTCTTCCTCCCTGCTGGCGTCCTTGGTTGCTTCCACGTGCTCCTGTCCTGTGCAGCCATTTACAGTTGTTAGCACCACGCCACAGCTGCACCCTCAATCCTCCCGTCAAACATGTCATAGCACCGTCATTGCTATCAAGCTCCTTACAGGGAAGAAACTTCAGCTTTTGTCTCACTAAGAGCAGCAGACAGTGAAACTTTCAGCTGATCTATGAAACCAGGGACACATCCACAGAGATACCAGGCCTGGAGCTGGACCCTGAGGCTCCCAGCTGGCTTTGCAGTTCATCCTAAAGATGCAGGCTCATGCTCAGGTTGTGTGTGTGTGCGTGTGCGTGTGCGTGTTTGTGTATGTGTGTAGGACAGAGGCAAAATTACCATGTACAATATGTGTGGTGCCGCTGCACTTGATGCAGGCAGGGTAAGTTCACATCAAACTTTGAAATTGATTTCTAAATGAACTTGGATTTGGACAGAGGCGATGTTCCCGTGAGGAAGTTGAAGTTCCCACTTCTAATATCACACTTCCCTCTCTAGCAGTTGTATCTCGCTTCCCTTAGTGTGTAGTAGTGTCCAGTAGCTTCCCCAAAATCCATCAGGTGCACTGGTCTCCCAGAGAGTCAAAATAAACAGAAACAAAAATCCTGCCTCTGCGAGGCGTGCCGATCATCTCTGAACTCCAAAATCTGTTCAGCTCAGCCTCCAAACCCAGTGAATTTGTTTTACATTAGAAGAAACTCCCTCAAGGTGCTCCTGACATATTGTGTGCGTGTGCGACTGAGAACTTGGACCAGATCTTTTCATCCTTTTCTCCCAGTGGATTTTCATGCTGAACTGGTGGACGCTGGCGAGCCAGAGCAGGGTGTTTCAGGTCCTTTCACGTCACAGATTCCCTGAGAATCATGACTGTCATGTGAATGCGGGCCGAGTCACGTTCTAACGTGATAATGTTTTTGCGACCTCTGATATTTTGCAGACTACATTATTGACGCATACTGAATATTGATACTGATAACTATCAAATGCAGAAATGCTAATAACATCCAACCGTTTTACTGTGAACTAAAACAAAGCGCCGCCAATGTCGCAGAGTCGTGATTCAGTCGAGGAAGAAAAACGGAGGCACAAAGCAGGAACACATGAAGAGCCGAAGCTCCTCTGAACGTCTGTGTGTGCCAACGCAGCGCTGCTGCTCTCACCTCGCTGCCTCCCTGGCAGTTGTGCTGTGTCACGTCCAGGAAGCAGAGCTGACTTCATCTGTGAGTTCAGCCTGCTCTGCTTTAGCTTCCTGTGCTGCTCCCATCATCGCTGCATCCTCCCTTCATTGACGCGTCTACATTTGGAGTTCCAGCTTCTATTTCCTTTTTTAATTACTTCTACATTGATAGTACATTGGTCAGAGTTTCACATTAAAATGACACAATAGCTCATTTCCTGAGGCCAGACGGTCCTCATTTAGCCCCCGCCGGCCTTTCAAACGCATCAGTTAGTGGTTAATAAAGCGGAAGGAAGATTTAGCTCATGGCTGAAACTGAAGTGTTCAAAAGCTGGTTTTTTTTTAAAGAGTTTTTTTCCTATCCTGATCACGAGGACGGAGGATGTTGCATTGTTTAACAGACTGTAAATCCTCTCAAGGCAAATTCTGATTTTTGACTTTCAGTCTTTATGAAAAGAATTTGATTGATTGAAAAAGGCTCAGGCTAGCGAGCGGAGAGCAGCGCTGCTCAGCTGATGGATCAGGTGTCATCATTGCAGTGTTACCTGCACTGTGAATGCACAAGTGAAGTCATGACCTCCAACCTACAAGCAAGAGGAGCAGCGGCACACACGACTTACAAAGAATGATTTGATTCTTTCGGTGAAGGTGCTTCATAACAGATTAAACGCTGTTCAGATGAGGGAGAGAATCGGGAGTGAAAGCAGTCAGGGACAGATTTATAAACTCCAGTACATGTAGACAACGGGGACTAATTACTGGCTTACCTCAGACTATTATCATCATTATTATTGATTCTTATTATCACAGTGAATGTATTTGCACAAAAATGTCACTCTTGAGGAATACCACAAACTTTTGAAGAAAATATAAATATACTTCACTTATTGTTCATCTTCTCCAGAGTCAGCAGACAAGAAGACAAGAAGAGAGACACTCCTCCCTCCCACCGAGACCAGCTGACTGCTAGTTAGCTGAGCACAATTAAAGTTGTGGGTGGGAAGTGTTAACTTAATTATTTCCAATTAGTGTGTCAAAAAGGATTTATATATATATATATATATATATATATAGTATATACACTTCCACATTGGTATTTGATAAGAGTCATTCAAAAATGCTTCTTGCAGCAAAAATACAGCATCTTAGGAGGTTTCTGATAGTTCCCAGGTGGAGTTCATGTTCAGTTGTGTAGTAAAGTATCGCTGAATTGAGTGATGTCATCATATTTGCTTGCAGTGATTTCACTTTGTATGAATATAAGTCGTTATGTCACTTCATATTTCCAAGACAGCACATTTTCTGAACAATGCAAGATTTGTATGAATATTTACTCATACGTCCATCCATCCATTTTCTACTTCTTACCTTGTTAAGGGTCACGGGGGGGGGGGGGGGGGGGGCTATTCCAGCAGGGGTTCACCCTGGACAGGTCACCAGTCCATCTCAGGGCCAACACATAGAGACAGACAACCATTCACACTCACAGTCACACCTACGGTCAATTTAGAGTATCAATCAGCCTCGTCCCCTCTTGATGTCTTTGGACTGTGGGAGGAAGCTGGAGTACCAGAGAGAACCCACACAGGAACAGGGAGAACATGGAGACTCACACAGAAAGATCCTGTGATGGAGCCGGGACTGGAACCTGGAACCTTCTTGCTGAGAGGCCACAGTGCTGACCACTGCACCACTGCACCACCGTGCCGCCTCTATTAGAATGTCATAAACATAAAAAGCTTTCTCTTGTTTTAATTAATTGCACTCTTTGTCAACAAATGTTCTTTTTGATGGAAGGTGCTCATTTGTACTTTTAAAACAAATGTTAAAACTGTTAAGCAATAACCAATTCCTTCTCAGGGGAGGTGTCCAGAATGACGGGCTGGACTGACACTTGTCATGCAGAAATCAGAGGCACATTTTATACCACAAGTCAAAGAGTTCGTTTATTATTCATCTATAGGCTACGTAGAGGTCAGACATATTTTACACAACCAGTTTTCTTGAATTTTTCCATGCCTACAAGGAACATTCTCATTCCTCATCTGTTTACACACGAAAAACACACGAAGACCCCCACGCAAAGCCCGCAGTGCGTTCAACTGACGTGAATGCTGTGAATGTTTATGGATCGTGTCATTTGTCAAAGGAAAAAAAATCCATGGCTTTTCTTTAAAAAAATAGTTTTTTTTAAAAATCTTATTTTATTATTCAAAATTTTTCCAGGTCTGGGAGTGGTAATTTTCAATAATGATCATGTGTGTATGAACGCAAACTAGTTGCCTATCGATAAGAAACGATAGAGACAATTAAAACATGTAATAACCATCAACTGGTGAATGTCCAGGCTCCAGCCGGGGCCCCCTTCATTCCTAATAATATTAATATTCGACCGGATTGCACAGACTGATGCTAATAACAGACCGGCCGTTCAACAACTTGTTGGCGGAGCTGGCGTCGCCAGCACGAGGCCATGAGGTTATAAATAATACTGGTATTACTCGTAGTTACGTCACTTCCTGTGAGAGGACCGTCGGAAAGCAGCTCGACTCCGCTGAGTCGCAGTAGTCGCGTCTGCGAGTCGGAGGCGCTTCAACACCGCTCCCAAATACCAGCGCCACCGACGGGAGTGCACGTCCCTCCGTCGGAGGTACACCCAGGAATACGTGTTCAGAAGAACTTGACGTCGTTCGGAACTAAACTCGCCCCCGGAGCAGGATACTACGAACTCCCCGGCAGCGCGAGCTGCTATTGTAACTTTTTTTTTCTTTTTCTCCGTCGGTGAAAAAAAAAACAAACGAAAAACAAAGCTGGGCTCGGGTTGACAGCGAGGCTGGTTCAGGCGGTTCTCTTGCTACGTGGGAGTCTGTGTTTACGGGCAGAGGAGCAGCGGAGGCTCGGCAGCCACCTGACCTCCTGGTGAAGGAGCCCGCAGCTAATGACGCCCAGCCTCCTCACTAAGCTCTTCGACGGCGAGTGCGGTGGTGACGCAACGTTTTGCACGGGAAGTTTATAGAACCTAATTAGAATTATGGTAAGAGATAATTAAATGGTTTCAACTCGACTTGATTGCTCCTCTACTCAGAAGTGTGAGCCGGGCAGCATGGATATAAACCGAGTGCTCGTCCTCCGGTGCTCGCTGTGCCAAGCGCCGGTCTAATCCCGCGCCAGCAGCCCGTAATGCCCGCACTGTAACCCGCACCAGTGGGGCTCCGTGTCCCGGTCCCACCGCCGCCAGCATGAGCAACACCGACCTGGAGCGCGTGTCTCTCAGCTCCTCCGCCAACTCGGTGGCCTCCAGCGCGCGGACGCTGTCGGCCAACGTGCGGAAGCTGCACAACGCGCTCAACCTGCTGCTGAACGACTTCGAGAGGGAGCAGTTTATCCACTGCCTCAACGTCTACCACTCCAAGCGCAACGTGTACGACCTGGTGCAGACCCTCAACGTCATCCTCAACGCGCCCAGCAAGCGGCAACTTCTGCCCATGCTTCGGCTGGTCATCCCCCGCTCAGACCAGCTCCTCTTCGAGCAGTACACCTCGGAGGGCCTTTACTTAAAATCGGATTTAGTCGCCAGCAACGGCGACGCCGAAACCCCGCCGGGACACTTCCCCAGTGCCAGCCCGACTCCCCCGGGGCACTTCTCATCAAACAACCCGCCGGAGTTTCAGGTGGCGCTGCGAGACTCGCCGGACAGCTTCAGCACCAGCAGCGACGGGACAGCTCCCCTGGTGCCGCTGCTCGGGAGGAACTTCATCCACGAGCCGCCCGGCGAGCTGCGGCAGGTCACCATGAAGCGGCACAAGAGCAACGAGGGCTTGGGCTTCAGCATCCGCGGCGGCTCGGAGCACGGAGTCGGTATCTACGTGTCTCTGGTGGAGCCAGGGAGCCTGGCGGAGAAGGAGGGTCTCCGGATCGGCGACCAGATCATGAAAGTCAACGACAAAGTCTTCGACAAAGTCACTCACGCCGAAGCTGTGAAGGTAAAATTGTTTTGTTTCCACAAACCCGCACAACATTCAGGGGCTGGACATTCATCCTTTGACAGGTGAACTGACACGTGAAATAACGTCACCGTGTAATTCATGTCTCCCGTGTGTGACAACACACTCCTACGGGCTCACCTGGTCACCCTGCTTTACTAAAAATAACCTGAAAGGGACAGTTTGTGAAAGGGAATGAAGAAGGGGCATGCAGGTAACTGGACACCTTCAAAGCAGCTGGTAACCATGGAAGAGTGTGTGTGCGTGTGTGTGTGTGTGTGTGTGTGCGCGCGCGCGCGCTCTACTCTCTATTTGCCTATGACGGCTTCAGTCCTGAGCACTCTTGTCCATACCAGAGTTTTTGCTGATATGCTGATACTTTAACCGACCCGTAGCGGATATTTATCCACGTCGATATCACGGATGCAAAAGAAAGTTTATAAGATATCCACTTTTTTGTAAATACCTACTAACTAATGAAACTATTTTTTCTTTATTACCAAAACATCCTGCGGAGTCCATTAATAATTATTTCTGCCACAACAGTGGTTGACCAAAGAAGAAGAACGACCCAAATGTTGGCCTACAAAAGTCTCTTGGTCCAGCATTCATCTCCCCCCCCCCCATCCCCGTACATCCATGCTCCCTATATTTTTACTGTCCATCCACTTTTCCAGTGGACTGTCCCAGGGGTAAACAAAGTCTATTCTACAGAAGACCCTATGATGCTCAGAGTCGTTGCCTCAGCAGTTTTGTCTGGAATGCTGCAGCCAATCTTCATCTGCCCTCTTGTCCAGGTCTCTCTTGAAATATATATATATATATATATATATATATATATATATATATATATATATATATATATATATATATATATTTTATTTTTTTAATCTGATTTGCCTGGTGAAATGAAGGAAAAAGTTTGTCTGCTCGGGCTGCACTTGGATGGAGAAAATTGCTGTTTATCAGTTCAGAACCTGCGCCTGCAGCTTTCCAAAACAGAGATTTGTTTGTCCAGATGTGGATTATAGTTCAAACCCAGGTCTTTCTAACCTTCGCTGATCTTGAAAAAGTCATCCGGACTTTTATCTCTGACGTGACGCTCAGACAGAGTACAATCCCCCTGGTCCATTCAATCAAAACCTCTGTCCCTCCCAATAGGCTTATGATGCCAGGAGATGAGAGCGTGTTATCACTGATTTAGCCTTCGTTGGTGTTTCAGGATATTTTAATCTTGTGGCTGCAACATTCCAGGCTTGACTGGCTCATCCCAGATGCCTTCCCTGTCCTACCCACAGCAGAGGTCCTCTTGTCCTGTCGCCAGCTTGACTGGTGCCTCTCCCATTTCTGAGCACTGAACTTTTACATTCACATATTTTCACCATTATATTATTATTATTATTATTATATTGTCTTGGTATTTTATTTTTGCTTGTTTGAGGACGTGGTCAGCCACCCTGTAAGATGAAGAGATTGTTCTAGTTTCAGCTGGATCTTTTGTTCTGCTCTCCAGACATGAATCGAAACTGACAAGACTGCAGCCGGCTATCACGTTTCTCCTGATGAACATGAGCTCTGACAGAATACTCGTAGCAGAATTGACTGTTTGTCCCGATCATTTCGCTCCATATTTAAAGTCGCCTCTCATCTGTGCCTCTGAGGCCTTTCATTGCTGCGGCTGTAAGCGAACAATTGGAGGTTTTAGCTGCTGAGGGTCATTTCAGTTTGTTTCTAATTGGCGCAGTTGTGTTTCAGATTAGACAGGAGTGAAAACAAAGATGGATGGAGTGGAGTGTTCATCCGGTGTCAGCAAACCCTTTCTGGTTGTTCCCAGCTATGTTAACCTTATTAAAACCAAGCACCAAGTTCCCACATCCTCTGTGCTTTACAAATGGTATCAGCCTGTGGCCCCCTCATGCCACGCGTCTCTGTTTTCATGGAAGGTGCGTGAACAAAGTCATTGTGTTACAGCGGAAGTCTGCTGCTGTCCCTGTGTTGCTGGCAGCAAGTGCACTGGTTGCCCAGTCACTATGTGCATGTTTGGACATGATCCCCTCCAGTCGTCCAGCTACATAAATATCCGTTCAAGAAATGAAATCCCACACTTTTGGATCCTCCTTAACTTCACCTGAAGGGGTCAGTAAGGCTTTGTGAGTGCCATCTAATTACAGGAAGTGCAGGAGAAAATAAATCAGAGTAAATAGTAGTTTCCTGGCTGCAGCTCCAGCTCTGTGAATGTGTTACACAGAGGCTTACAGAGAGTTGGTTCACTTCTTAAATAAGGTGATGCTGTTAGCGCCTTTCATGCTATTTGAGTTGTGTGTCTGCTGAATTATGGACTGTGCCTGATAACTATTTGCTTCTTTGTTGTTGTTGTTGTTTTCTCAAGAGGTTGCATGCTAAAGTTTCCCCCATATTTAAGTGAAACTTGGCGGCACGGTGGTGCAGTGGTCAGCACTGTGGCCTCACAGCAAGAAGGTTCCAGGTTCCAGCCCCGGTTCCATCACAGGATCTTTCTGGTTGAGTCTCCATGTTCTCCCTGTTCCTGTGTCAGTCAGTCCAAAGACATCAAGAGAGGACGAGGCTGATTGATACTCTAAATTGACCGTAGGTGTGACTGTGAGTGTGAATGGTTGTCTGTCTCTATGTGTTGGCCCTGTGATGGACTGGTGACCTGTCCAGGGGCTGAAGGCTGCTAGGATAGGCTCCACCCCCCGTGACCCTTAACAGGATAAGCAGCAGAAAATGGATGGATGGATAAAGCGCAACTTAGATCGTGCATTTAGTAAGATGTGTAATACATACAGTGTATACATAAATAAGTGAATCAATGACACAAGTACACCACTGATTAATAAGCTATCAGCTTTTTTTACCCCAAACTATCATTGTTATTGTTATTAGAGCAGCATCTCTTGTCTGTGGCCACTGCTGGTCCTATGTACCACCAGAACTGCTGTTTTGCCTTCTGCTGACATCAGTGTGACAGGTAGGCACGCGGCCAAGAGGAGAGAGGCTCAGTCAGAGATAAAATCTGCTTGGGATCATTAATACTGGTTCAGTTATTTTCATGCCTCCTCGGTTTAGTCTAATTATTATTACTGGCTTGTAAAACTGTAATCATCTTTCGTCTCTGCCAACTCGTGAGTTATTTTTATCAACTTATATTGTGTAAAAAAATAGCAGAAAATAAATTTAAAAAAAAAAATCATCTTACCATTTTACCCCCAGAATTCTGTTTTATACTCCAGTCAAGAAGACACACAAAACATTTGCAGATCCTGCATGTGAACATTCATCTCAACCTGAGCATTTTAAGCCCTCAAGGGTGTGTTCATATTTTAGACAGTGTTGCGTTTAAGGAAGTTCAGGGAGAAACATGGTTGTAATTTCCATTGTTGTCCAAAAACGCTCCGATTCAGAGCAGTCGTAGAGGGACTTTATGAAGCATTTACTCCTCCCATTATTCCTTAAATATTGACTTAAAGCAACTGACACAATCAGCTGCAAAATGAAAAGCTTTTCATTTTTTTAAATAAAAATCAAACACAGAACAACATTTGAAGGTATTCAATTCATTGAGATCATAATTTGATATATTTATTAAATATGTTTTTGGTGCTATGAGTCACTTACTGCTGGGAGCAGAGATGAAACAGGAAATGGCTGGGAGTTCAGAATCCTGGAAAATGTTCTGTGCAGGTGGTGCAAATGTCTCGGATCCGATTATGTACAAAGCTGAGTGAACAATTCCCTCCATGTGGTTCTTTTGTTGGGGTGGGATTTTGACACATTTTGCAGTTATTGAAGAATATAACACACGCTCTGTCACAGCTGCACACACCAGACCTTTTTAGCCGAAGCAGAGAGTAGAGCTTTTGATGTGCTTTACCAATGATGCTATCGATGTTATCAGGAGATTATTGTTCTGCCCCAGCAACTTAAATCTGTCCCTCTTAGTTGCTGGCGGCCACCAACTCTTTGAGAAATGAGGTCTCTGTCATGCCTCTGCAGTCTTGGACCAGCTCTTTAATAATTTTCAGCGGTGAACCCTGGAGAGAAACCTCACCTCAGTAGGCAGGCACTGGTAGTTCCCAGAATGTCTTTGCCATCTTGTGTGTATTTCAGGACTTCAACAGTATCAGAATAAGAGACGCAGATTTCGGTACAGTTAGTAGAGAGGTTCTAACAATTTGAGGAGCGTTACCAGAAGTTCGCTCAGCATGTAGCTCGGTGTTGATTTGTCAATAATAAATGCATCTAACAGAGTCCAGAATTACCGAAAGCACAAGTAACATCTGGATTAAATAGTGTACCCAAGGGGCGGGTGATATTACCTGAGAGCGCTGTAACAATGTTTTGAGAAATTTTCGCATTAACGATATTATTTACAATATTGCAAAATGCAGATTTTTTTTTGGGGGGGGGGGTCAACAGGCCAGCGTGAACATAATTATTTGCCTTCAACATATCCAGTAAAAACAAATATCTCTATATTACAGTAAAATACTATCATACAGGTGCTGGTCATGTAATTAGAATGTCGTGAAAAAGATTTATTTCATTAATTCCATTCAAAAAGTGAAACTTATATTGTATGTATATTATATTCATTCATTCCACACAGACTGATATATTTCAAATGTTTATTTCTTTTAATTTTGATGATTATAACTGACAACGAGTGAAAATCCCAAATTCAGTATCTCAGAAAATTAGAATATTACTTATGACCAATACAAAAAAAGGATTTTTAGAAATGTTGGCCGACTGAAAAGTATGAACTTGAAAAGTATGAGCATGTACAGCACTCAGTACTGAGTTGGGGCCCCTTTTGCCTGAATTGCTGCAGCAATGCGGTGTGGCATGGAGTCGATCAGTCTGTGGCACTGCTCAGGTGGGAGGAGAGCCCAGGTTGCGCTGATAGTGGCCTTCAGCGAATCCCTTCAGGATCGTGGGACTGATATATGGTATAAGGAAGCCAGTGATTAAGTCCATGGGTTCAAATTTGGAATCTACATAGTGAAAAATGTATAATTTGACACCAAGATCATACAAATAATACAAGTCTACGGGATTTTATGGCGTAATGCAATATTACTGTATACTCAATGGCGGCCATCTTGAAAAATGTCTGCCATCTTGAATTTTTTTTGGCACATCTTTTTTTCTCAAAAGAGCCATCCCTAAGGAGTATGTGTGCCAATTTTGGCGCTTGTATCCGCAAGTGAACGATTATTACCGCTATCTGCCCGGCTGCTTGGACACAGAGCTCGGTGAACAGCCAGCCAGCCTCAGTGGTCGTCTTTTGGACAACTGTCAAGTCAGCCGTCTTCCCCAGGATTGTGTAGCCCAGTGTTTCCCAACCAGGGGTACGCGTACCCCTAGGGGTACGTGAGCACATTGCAGGGGGTACGTGGAAAAATTAAGAATTTATTTCCACGATAATAAAAAATATTCTTAGTCATTTCATAAGTCCATCAATAAAATGGTACGTGTGCGCTATGACTTGTTTCCCTGGGGAGACAGTAACCTGTGGCACAGCCATACTAAAATCAAACAGCGGGAACCTGTTTACCTGCAGGTAAACATGGATAAATGGCTGAAACGTCCAGTTGCTGTGGATCCAGGAGGGGGAAAAGAGACCGCCGACAAACGCAAGAAAGATTCCAAACCTAAACCAAGGCAGTATAGAGAAAACTATATTTTATATGGATTCACTTCGACGTCTGCGGACCCACCGCAGCCTCAGTGCTACTTTTGCAGTGAAGTCCTGGCAAATAACCCCATGTATAATAACAATATAATAATAATAATATATTAGTATTAATAATACAGTATTAATAATACAAACGTTTACTATAATATTGTTTCTAATATTTATAATTTTTATTGCCTTGAAGGCAACATAATTTTATGTTTAATTTGAGTTAAATAAGAAGATAATGCCTGAATATTAAATGTTCAATTTAAGAAGATGAAATAAAATGACTTGTGTTGAATATTCAGTTGTGTTATGTTCTACTTTTGGAGAATCATGAACACGTATGAGTGAAGGGGTACTCATGGTATGACAAACAGGCTCAAGGGGTACACAAGACAAAAAAGGTTGGGAACCACTGGTGTAGCCTACAGAACCAGACTGAGAGACCACTTAAAGGCCTTTGCAGGTGTTTTGAGTTAATTAGCTGATTAGAGCGCAATATTGAACCTTTTCACAATACTCTAATTTTCTGGAAGTTGGGATTTTCACTCGTTGTCAGTTATAATCCTCAAAATTAAAAGAAGTAAACACTTGAAATATATCAGTCTGTGTGGAATGAGTGTATACATTATACAAGTTTCACTTTTTGAATGGAATTACTGAAATAAATCAACTTTTTCCCTGATACCTCCCTGTATAAATGCAATTAGTGATGGATACAAAACAAAAACACAACAGTGTGAAATATCCTGTTTAAACTTGGCAAAAATGTTCTTGTTGTTTGGCTTGAGAACAACAGCAGGTCAGTTTGAGGTTCCTATTCTGTATTTTCTAATACAGCAAAATGAAGGCACCCGCCACATATAAAGTGAACTGCACACTCTGGACTGCGCAGTTTGAAAATGACCTGAGCATGCAAGTGGCTAAAGCCTCAGCAACCCATTTACCTATTGAACCTATTTACTCTGTTGACTCGCTTTAGAAGTCACCGCTGCGCAGTTCTCCTCTCAGAATTTTTGGTACTCTTCGTTCTTTTAAAACCAAATCATTGCCATACTATCAAAGAGGTTCCTTTGTTCGGCGCTAACTCCAGCGGCGCATCTCGTCGGCACCTCCCACCACCATGTCTGACACGGTTGTACCGCACAGCTTTATGTCTGCCGTGTAACATCGTGACGACATGACGCCACAGAATCATACCACAGTATTTATTTTGGACCTGATCTTAGGATTATTGCGAACGCTACAATATTGCACACCCTTAATATACACTTATTTGTTTGTCTTAAAAGTTCAGCTGGTTGACGGAGTGAAGGCAGGATGAGGGAGCAAGACAGTTTTCCTGGCTTGATGTTTTTCTACGGAAAATGCTTTGTAACCTTTCGTCAATTTTTTTTGGTTTGCACAGCACACCGACTCTTAAGTTTTGGTCCCAGCTGTCTCATCAACCGTGGTTCTAGCAGCAACAGACAGCTGTTTTTGGCAAACAAGCTTTGTTGAACCCATGACACTCTACCTGCCCATCTCTAAATGTCAGGAATCCGGCCAGAGAGACACTTTCCTGGGAAATAGCAGGGACAGAAACAGCATTGGAAATTGGATGCATTCATCAGGTGTACATAAGCACGACCCCAAAGGACAGATAACGCTGATTCATATAACCTGGATGTGTGAACAGGCAACTTTGATTGAACATTTTAGCTGTAAAATCTTATGAGGTGATAATTTAACAGGGCTGTGTGCCTTTTAGCTAGATTTTGAGTTGTCAGGCCCGCAAAAAGCCAAAGGTGGGATTCACGCTGCTTTAAATGGACATAACTGTACCACTCATTCTGATTACCGTGTCAACCCAGATCAAAAAAATTGGACTGTCAGCAGTTGCTGCTCATTTAAAAAAAACTGTGTGTTATGAGAAAACTCATCAGAGAAATCCCTAATCTTGCACAAAGAAGGTCAGCTTTAAGTATGCCTTTGTTACTTACTTGGTTTTCAGAACATTACTAATTCAAACTATATTCCTCTGTGCTGTATACCTCTACTTAGGATTAATTCATTCCACTTTAGCTCCCCTCTGTTGCCTGATGAGTTCAGAGACGGGCTGTGAAAGCAGCAGATTGTTGTTTCACCCAGGGGACGAGTCAAGGGCTTACAGCTGTATATCGTCCTGTCCTGTGCTTTCCCTAAGAGCCTGTCTTGGCCCTGGTCTCTAGAGCCAGTGCCAAGGTGAGCCACCCCGTCAACATTTAGACCCTTTCATCATCCTCTCCTCAGTAGAGTGCTGAACAGTAAGGAAAGACAAAAATCCTGTTTTTTTGAGACAGAGCCTTAACAACAAGACTAAGTCTTGCCTCGCCATTAGCAGACTGTCGATCCCTCAGACTTTTTAATCAGATCGATTCAAGTGTAAGAGGGAGAAAGCGAGACAGTGATGGTATAGAGGCACAGAGATATGTCAACAGTAATCACAATGCTACAGTTGTCTTTTTCTTTGAAGCAGTTGGTGCTATGGCCCGCCAGAAAAAGGACCAGAAGGTGAGGGGTTCAGATAAAAGGATAAAAACATAGTCCAGTGAAATTCCCTGGGTTGACACCTGAACTGTTGCCAAGCACATTGACATGCAAAGACTTAACCACGAGACAGCGAAATGGGAGCTGAGAGGCCCGGAGCAGCTCTGCAGATTGTTAATCGTCAGTGTGTTGATTAGATGGCAGGGGGCAGATAGAAATCTCGTTAAACTAGAGGACACTATTAATTGATTAATAGCTGGGAGCTCAATGCGTGGTTGTAACGGGTGTTTCTTTCATAGAAAAGAGAACCCACGCAGTGTTTACTTCATCTGTAAACCCTGCAAGATGGAGCCTGAAAATTTCCAAATTGTGCTGCACATTTCGGGCACTGACTTTACAAATGGATATTTGAAAATAGCAACGGTGTCTGTTTCATTACTGTCATTAACAAAATCTGCTGTGCAAGATTTCATATAAACCACATTTGATCATTACTGGGATTTCGTGTGCTATCCAGTACGTTAGTCATTGGCACAGTGTGTCCCAATTAGTTCAGCTTGACCAGTTAGTGGTCATTCAACACACTCCCCATCCATCCATCCATTTTCTATACCACTTATTACCCTGGATGGGTCGCCACACCATCGTAGGATCCCCCTATACCAAAAAGACCTGGAGGTCCCAGGTCCCCCTGACAACAGTGTTGTTTTTGGCAGGCATTTTAGATTTAGTTTTAGTCTTAGTCTTTTGGACCAAATGCTTCTTAGTTTTCGTCACATTTTAGTCATTTCTACCCTTGATAGTTTAGTCGACTTTTAGTCGACGAAAACTCCAAGGTTTTAGTCAAATATCAAAGATACCTATAAATAAAAGATATGTGTATGTACTTGATAGGCCAATACAGGTGTGAGAATGAAGCACTGAGACTGATCTACCTTTCAAAGGTGAGTTTTTTCCCCTCTTTTTCTTTCTCTACCTTTTACTTTTATTATTTTGTTGCAGATGCAGACAACACACTGGCACACAATATGAGTATTGTATCACAATAAAATAGGATGAAACAAAAAATAAAAGCACACTTGACTTCCATGTGAACGACCATATGTCCCTACATATTGGCTTTAGCTGCTATTATTGGTTAAAGCATCCACGTGTGTTGCTTACGATAGGGAACAGCAGCAGGTCTGAAGACGGCCGTGTTCGACGGGTGGTCCACAAATGGACAGGGATTTTATTCATAACATGCTAAATTAATAGAAGGGCTGGTTTAAACGAGCCAACATTAGTGGGGCACCTGGCAGCCCCATTCATTCTAGCTTTAGCATGTAGCACTAGGAAGCAGTCTCTGCACCACGGGGGAGGTGGAACCACCACCACCACCACAAAACTTTAGGCTTAAAAAAGAAAATGCATCACAGGGCTGGCCTCACATTGACTAAAGCTATGCTTTAATCATCCCTCTTTTCACGACCACCACACACCGCTGCTGCTGCCGTGGTGTGTGTCTCGTCCACTGCAGACAGGCCCAGACTGTCTCTGTGTGTGCATGTGTGTGCGCATGCGAGAGAGGCTTTTAGTGCGTGTGTACTGATGATGGGGGCGTGGCCATTAGAACCAACAGCTACAGCTGGCTCCATTCTGATGTTTGAGCTCTTGATTGACATTGCACGCATGTTATCCATTGTCATCTTCCGCTTATTCCTACACATTAAGGGTGGCGGGGGGCTGGAGCCTATCCCAGCGTCAACGGGCGAGAGGCAGGGTTCACCCTGGACAGGTCGCCAGTCCATCGCAGGGCCAACATACAGAGACGAACAACCATTCACACTCACAGTCACACCTACAGTCAATTTAGAGTATCAATCAGCCTCGTCCCCTCTTGATGTCTTTGGACTGTGGGAGGAAGCTGGAGTACCAGAGAGAACCCACACAGGAACAGGGAGAACATGGAGACTCCACACAGAAAGATCCCGTGATGGAGCTGGGACTCGAACCCAGAAACTTCTTGCTGTGAGGCCACAGTGCTGACCACTGCACCACTGTGCAGCCCCATGCATGTTATACTTAGCGGAAAAAACCTGCATGTTTTGAAACTTTGATCGTCCACCCACTAACAATTTAGTCTCGTCTCGTCCTCGTCAGACGAAAATGTATACAATTTCATCACATTTTAGTCTTTACAGGGCTTTGGTGACGTTCGTCTTAGTGTCATTATCGTCATGGAAAAAGGGGTCTGACGTCGTCATTTTCATTTTCGTCCAGCGTGACGAAAACAACACTGCCTGTCAACAACAGTCACATTCAATTAGTATCTGAAACCCTACACCTTGATAGGATGTTCAAGTTTACCTTCTCGCCTTTGGATTCAGAATCTCCAGCTTTGCTAGGATGGCCAGCAGGAGGAGGAGTTAATATAGACAGGCTCTCTCACAGCCACACTTACAGTCAATTTAGAGTGTGGATTAACCTCGTCGCCTCTTGATGTCTTTGGACTGTGGGAGGACCCACAGTACCAGAGAGAACACACACAGGAACAGGGAGAACATGGAGACTCACACAGAAAGATCCCTGATGGAGCCGGGACTGGAACCTGGAACCTTCTTGCTGTGAGGCCACAGTGCAGACCACTGCACCACCATACAGCTCCTCCTCCTGTGCTCATTTGAGCAAATCAGAGCTTCTATGTCTGGTCCACAGACTTCAACAGTGACGGACCACAGTCACACAGCCACAATTTGATTTGCTCAAATGAGGTGTCAATCAAAGTTTAGCGGGCAGCTGCCGTCTTTACTTACATGCAAATGAGGTACACAAATCTGTTAGCTAATTGGAAATGATGCAATGGTCACCTAATTCTTTTATGAAGGTAAGATAGGTAAGTCTTCTTAATCTTGGAACTGTTTGGTTTTTGATCGACTAAAAGATGGTTTATTTGCAGCCACTGATTCTACGTCTTGAAAGAGTTTTGAGAAATTCAATCAGAGAGTTAAGTTTCCCAACAACCCACCACCCATGGGTTTTCATCAGCCTGCAATACCATACCGTGATGAAATTTAAGCAAGATGTAAAGACATAAAAGAATTGGATGCTGCCCAACCTTGTAACTTTAATTTCTCAGTGTTAAGTGACAAAACAGGACGTGGTCATGGAACAAAACACAAAAACTCGATAAAATATGCACCACCTGCAAGAGAATTTGACTGGTAGGGTTCATCTTGAGAAAGGCTGAGAGTCTTCCTACCTAAAAGGTTTTGGGTTTCCATAACATCATTATACAGCATTTTAGACATAAGATATTATTCACACAGCCACAAAAGGTCACCTTTACCGTTTACGATACCGATTCCATTTTCGATTCTGCTTAACGTTTAGGTTCTTTATTGATGCTCTTATCGATTATCATTTGGAAAAAAAAAAAGGGAGAAACTAACAGTCAGACTCTCTTCTAAATGTAATGCGTGAGAAGGAAGTCACTTCATGTGAACAGTTAGTAATAGCAGGTTTGACAATGAGGCGTTAACATGATAGCTAATGCTGCAGTGCCTGCAGTATTAACAGCAGAGCTGCTGCTGGGTTGAGATTCACTCCAGAGCAGACCGAAAATGCGACATCCATTCAGAGTGATGCATGTTGCATGCTGTGTGTGTGCAACTGTGTCTGCATAGTGGTAGGATTTGCTCCCTTTGATGAAATATCCACTTTGCAAGTATTGCAAGTTGCCCTGTTGTCATCCTTTCTTGTGAAATGTAACCAAACGTCCAAGCGTGATGACGTCATTGGTGCCCACTGGGATCGATAAGGGAATCGTTTGCAGAACTGGCAAATGATTCCAAGGAATTGAAACACGTTTTCTATTCCCATCCCTAGTCATAAGTACTGCTGGCATGAATAACTATCTGTCTATGGATGGATCCACAAAGCCCACCCATATTTCGGGTATGTTTTTATTTTGGCCAATATGCTAAAAAAAAAAAAAAAAAAAAAAAAAGTTGAGGTATTTGCGTTTATGAGCACACATTTAAGGGTAGTTTTAGATACGTGGTGGGAAATCGGTATGGGTGTTTGGTGTGATCTTCTTCCTGCTCAGACTCTCGTGAGCTGTGCTCATTGGATGGATGTGAGGGTCTTGTCATTGTGAAGATACTGCACTTATGCTGCAAGCCTATTAAACACTGCAGTGAGCAGATTGGAGTATATGAGGTACAGCGCCTTCAGGCCTGCCCCCGGGGCTTGTGTTTACATACAGCACTGCTATTTTATGTACCTACTAACTCTAAGCAGCATATTCATCTAATGAGTCAAGCCAGGGAGAGCAAGTGTCTGATAAGATGGAGCTGATTGTTACCTAAAGGCACACTCAAGGTTACCACATAACACTAAACTGCACAATCATCAAACCCAATGAGTTATTTCTCTCCTTTCTTTATTCCCAGCCCTCAACTACAGTTGCCATGCCCTTGAAAATGACACTTAGCTGGTCAAGTGGCAAAAAAATGGAATTTACCACCATATGATGTGTGTCACATGTGAAGAAATGCGGTGCTACAACAAAATCCCCCACCCCCATCCCGTCACTACAACTACACACAAGACAAAAATTACAAATTTACGACCAATACTTTTGGCCTCTTTCTACCATCTGAAGGTCTACTGGTTTACATAACCACTTCCCTGGGCTTTCTGCTGCTGGCGTTTTACAGCCTTGTGCCTCCTTTTATTGGTAAACGTATGCACGCATAAGAATGATTTATGTGTGTACAAATTATGGTGTGCTGGCTATGCTTTTTTATGCACGATTTTTATGAAAGATAGACTTTAAGTAGCGGGAATAATGCATTTGCTTGAGTTCAATTGTAAAACCATCGGCCATTCTTCAAATGAATAAACATACAAAAGTAGATACATGGATGAGCACAAATAAATAGTCTGTGTTTGTGATTAAGTGAAGGGACCCTTGGAGATGCACTTCCCTGGAGTGCCAGCAATGCAGTTTTAACACTGATTATAAGAACAGTTGTTGACTAAATAGTTTAAGACAGAAAAGCATTTCAACATTCCTTGCATTTATAGTTAGATTCTACTTGTGATAATTTACAGAACATTTGCCTCACAGCAGGAAGGTTCTAGGTTTGAATCTGACGCCCATCTGGGGTCTTTCTGTGTGGAGCTTGCATGTTCTCCCTGTGCCTGTGTGGGTTTTCACAGGGTGCTCCAGCTTCCTCCTACACACCAAAAACAGGCAAGTTGTGTTGATTGAAGACTCTAAATTGCCTGTAATGTGAAAGAGCAAAAGATTGTCTGTTCCCAGTGCCAGTTGGGGTAGGCTCCAATTCCTGGTGTTTCCTGAATAAAGTATAGACAAAGAGTGGATGGATTGATGGACTTCACCTGGCGAGGATCACATTTCACCATCAGATTGGTGGGTCAAAGCGGGCATTGGTGATGTTGGCTATACTGATTTTTGATGAACTCCATGTTCAGTTTAAAAAATATGTCGGGTACAGCCTTGCAAGCTGTCACAGAGAGCAGATTAAACCGTTTGGCAAGATTGAATATCTGATTAAGAAAATGATAATACTTCTAATATCCTCCCTCCCCTGGCCATTTTTTTTATTTGCAGATTGCGAATGCCTGATTCTTGGCTGTATGATTACAAAACAAGATGAAGATCGGCAATTCTTCTTGATCATCTTTGAATTTGGGGGCAGAATTGTCCACTAAAGAACGGAAAAAAAAAATACCATCAGTTACAGTTCAAATCTGAGGATATGTTCCATGGTAAAAGACATGGAAGGACAGAATCAGACATGAAATGCAACTTCAGCCTGTATATTGCCTCCAGTCCTGCTGTTTCCTGCTGTTTGATAGAACATGTCAGAACTATGCACCACACAGGCACCGACTCAAGTTTACAGATTACTTGTGATAGATTCTCTCTGACCCACAGTGGGGTTGTGCTGTATGTCATCCATGATTAATTGAATTGAGTTTCAGATCGTCAGTGTTGCACCACAGCAGGAGTACTTTAAAATATTAAAACATCATGTGCATTTTGTGAATCATTTTATTCCCTGGATAGATCATAAATGTGGTGAGTTGCATTGCCACTGGAACTTACTTGGTAATGTTTACTGTATGACAGTGGCACTGTGGTTCAGATTACATGTTAAGGGGGTTTGGATCAATTTTTGTGTTTGCAAGTCTCTCAGAACTATTTAAGGTTATGACTTGTGGCCCAAAAGACAGTGTTTTAGTGTGTTTTAGATTTATGTTGATAAAATGAGATTTTAAATCCAAATAACTCCTGTCTAATCCACAGATACCCACGCTGACAGAAAGGGCCCTGTTTAAGTGATCTTTGGAAGCAGGGTGTGGGTGGCGCTATGTGTGTCCTGTGCAATCGGAGCGTGATCAGCTTCATTTTGGTATTTAGAGGGCCCATATCAGAGCGCAAACCACGGCTCAGGGTGAAAAAGGGCAGTCATTAGACTCTTAATTATTCCTAGGAGAGTTTCGGGCATGACAAAACTCAAACCAGTCAGAATGCCTCGTGTCATATAAAGCCCAGGGCGCACCAGGATTTGCCATCTTGCTATTTCCGTGGTACACTGGTTTAGGCTCAGGAGAACTTAATGCTTCTCATCTAGAAACGGACCTCTTGAAGGTGCACATGCACATCTTATATTCATATGCAAGAGCAACAAGAAAAGAATCCACACAAGCAATCAGAGTTGAAGCAGGCCTGGGAGGAGGTGGCAGCCAGTCTTTCCACATTGTTGAGCATCAATGGAACCACTTTGCAATGTCACGCATCTGATTGTTTGTTTGTTGTGCCCTTTAAATAGCACTTACTACATCACGTCACGCACAAGTTAATTTGTAAACTAAAGGGCGAGGGTGCTTGGAATGAAAACGTCCCATGTGCCAGCTTGAAACTAGCATGACTCTTATGCTTGCCCAAGCGGCAGCCCGTGCCATGCTTTAAATATTGGCCAAAGTCTTAAGACACTTTGCTGTATCAGTACCTTCAAGATGTGAATCCACATCAAGGGCAAGAATTGAAAAGTATTTTGTTCAGTTAAGAGAGGGAGAGAGAGTAAATATTATCGTGTCCCAGGCTTTTAATCAGAGAGGAGGATTGACAAGATTGATGTAACATGAGCATTGCAATCAATCATCATTGTAGTAAATTGGAACAGCCCTGTTTGTTTGAGCTTCATCACCAGGGATGCTGTGCTGTCATAAGCACATGACTGCACAAGGGATTTCTTTTTCTTTCTTTCTTTTTTTTTGTGGCAGGTGTATTTTCCTTTCCTCTTCACACGACATTGTGGCCCTCCAGGCATTTAATATGACACAACCTCCATAAAACTGTCTCAATTTGTGCCAGTGAAGCAGTTTCAAAATCCAGGCTCACCTTGCTGATGTTAAAATCACGGAGGGACCCGGTGTATTTTAGGTAAAAAGAATCTGCTCTTCAAACCCCCAGACTGTGAAACTGTGAGGACCACTTCTTTAACATTGAAGAAGTCTCTCCTTCCTACTGAATATTTGACATCTACTGGTTTTGTCATCTTTGCTTCATCTGATTTTTTTCATTGATTATTTTTTGAGAATACAGGCTGACTTGTGCACATACAGTAAACCCACATGAATATCTATCCTGGGATTGACCCGCCTGCGTTCTGTTATATTTGGCACTTAAGTGACTCATGTAATGTGTAATTATTTTACAATGGAGCTGCCAAAGGCTTCTGTTCACTGAGAGGGTGTTCTCAATCTCTCACCTGGCTGTCACTGTTCTAAATGACCTGAAGCAGCAGCCATTAATGCCCAATCAATGAGCTGCATACTTCCATTCTTGCTAGCTGTCTACACACAGGAAATGAGACATTCTATTAGCTCCCGTTTAGTCTCACAGACATCAGATTCCATTATGTAAGGACTGTGGTGAGACCAAGTTTGCATTTAAAAGAGACTGAAATGTATTTAATATTGGTGCCGAGCGTGGCTGCTGCAGCTATCCGAACAGTGCAGGAAGCTTCTAAAACTACATGCCGGTGGTCCTTACCTTGTTTGGGTGACCCATTCATGTTCACTAATCTCTAACAGCATCCCTCCAACACAACACTGATTGACGGAAAGTCTCATCACTGGTGGTGAAGAGTTGAGTCCGGATTTGTCAGCTGGTGATATGATTGATGGAGCAGCCTTAGTGATGCCCTCCTGTCTCTGAGCTTTTTATTTTTACAGTGTTTACTGAAATCTTTGATCAGAGGTCGTACTACTGGCGTACAGCTACTCTGAACCTTGGAGGGGATTTATGGTTGAATTGAGATTGTTTGGTATTTTCTCTGAGGCTCCATTTCTACCATCGAGGGAGTTTTGAGACTGAAGGAAGTCTGCTTTGAATATCAATGAAGATTTGGAAGGTTCATTGTTACTATGGTTTTTGTCTGTTGCTCTTTGACAAGTATAATTATGAGCAGGGCACAGGCAGAATTGTGTAGGTAGCTCGTACATGCAAACACAGAAGCACAGTGTGGATTATTATCCTGATCAGAGAGTTCGAGAGCAAAAACATCATTAAAGAAAGTTCTGTGCTTTTTCTTCTCTTTCTGTCTTCAAAAACTGAACTTTATGGCGAACATAGTACTCAGTTGGCAAATTCTTTCATTCAAATTTGGCCGTCTCCATTGCACAAGTTGTATGTACTGTTGTGTGAATGTACAGGACTTCTGTCTCGTGAGTATACAAGTTACCTCAATGTTGTATTAATGGCTATGAGTTACACTGTGGTCAGTTTCATTTCCACATGCGTTAACGGTAGGCGGTGTTTATATGTCTCGTCCCAGAATGAATTCACACACATGCACACTGGTTTGATGACGTGCTTGGGGCTGGAGGGTGAAAATTACATTGCTGATTGGAAAAGAACTGGAATTCAGATGTTATTTTCCTGTATTTTAAGCATGGTGCGAGCTGGTGCTCGGTCAAGCGAAAACACCATTGCTTGTTTCAAGCTGGTGCATACAACGATTCTACATCAAGCGCCCTCGCCCTTTGCCTAGTAAACGAAGTTATGCTGTAACTGTGCTGGCAGGTGCTTAATAATGTTAATGAGGTGTGGTCTGGTGAAACCATGGCTTTTGTTATTTGAGACTGTTCAAAAAACATTTCATCATGGACTGAGAAGAGGCTGGTCTTTGGGCATGGCGTTATGTTTGATGTGCTATTTAAAAGGCATGTCAATCAAATGAGCAGATGAGTGGCATTGCAATGTGGTTCTATTGACGCCTGACAGCGATGGAATCTCCTCCCAGGCCTGCTTCAACTTCGATGGCTGTGGTGGATGCCTGCTGCTCCTGTGTATGAACATAAGACGTGGGCGTGCACCTTCACCAAGCGCACAAGGAGGTCTGTTTCTTCACATGAGAAGTGCCTACCAGTTGAAATGTGGGAGCCACTGAAATGGCGGCGCACCAAGTCCTGGCGCACCCTGGGCTTTGAAGGGAATGACACAAGGCACTCTGATTGGTTTGTGAGTGATGTCACACCGATGAACCCTTAGCTGCTTAATGACTCCCTCTTTCCACCATGTTTTGTGCCCAAATGCACGGTACGCACATAGCGCCATCCACCTACCACCGAGCACCGTAGATCGCTTAAACAGGGCCCTATATAAAACACTGGAGGGAATAATTCTTGTGCCCTTCACATTTTAATTAAAAATGGTCGGATGTTGAGATGATCACTGTGGGATTTTTGTGGGGCTCTGTGCTAAACAAAGATGTGTTTTATGTCTGTACTACTCGCAGACTGGAATATCTCTGCAGCGCAACAATACTTCCTTTTGAGTGGTATTTGGACACGCATTTGACCTTCAGCAAATATTGCTCCTTGAGATTAAATGTTGAGCCCTAATTATTATAACGGTGAAATCTTTTACGCAAATAAAATTGCAGGTGTAGAGCGTTGTTTATTTTGCAGTATGGCTTTGACAATGCGCGTATACAGTACAACCAAATGCAGTACCTTGATTATATTTTGCTCAGCTCAGACTAACATTCTGGCCTCAATGTCATAATCATAAAGATGGAGACATACGTGTTTACCTGGGGCCAAAACCTATGTTTTCTGTCGTGTGTCATGAGCACAGATCTCATATTGCATCCAAAACCAAGACCAGCGCAACACGGCTGGCTTGTGAGACTTTATTGAAACAACCAAACTGCTCAAAATTGAGTAAAGATTCTGCTCCTGCATCACTTATTTTTCACCTCAAATGTTGTCAGAAGTACTCTTGAGTGTACTGTTGTGTTGTACTTGAGATTGTTTGCACTTGGTCATCATGATGGAAACAATCAGGACCAATGATGTTGTTGCAAAGGCCACATGACAGTCTGTGGAGTGTTAAATGACACATGGAAACTAAGAACGTGGCAACATGGAATGCACAATCTCCTTAAAAATGTGTGTTATTCATACGCAATCCCATGATAACGTGCTATTGAATGCACCCAGAGGACCTGGCCCAGGTTAAGTGCAAAGATTGCACAATTAGCCTATCTTATATCACTAAAAACGCACCACTTTATTTTTGTCTGTTATTCAAAGTCTTGGATTCATGCACATATTTTTTCCCCCTCTGCATGACTTCTTGAACTAGATATTCAGAGAGCCACATACTTGTTGCTGGAAGCTCCTGGAGAATGAAGATTAACAGCAAAAAACATTCCAAAACACACCGGTTTTTAATTTAAGATGAAAGTTATATTTCATAAAAGGTAACATTTTCGGGGGAGAGGCATGTCCAGGCACAACTCTCCTATTGATTGTTATGTGAACCCACTAATGATCCGTACCATAAATCATCATTATAGTACAATAGAGAATTGTTAATTGAATTAAAACACTGCGGAAAGATGTCAAAACATATCTTGTTGGAGCGTTGGCTTCCTCTGTGGACTGTGTGAACACTGGTGCTGCTGTAGATTAATGATACACACTTGGAATCTCGTAGATTGACCGCTAAATCAAGAGCTTCGCCTTTTGGCTAAGCTCCCTCTTCACCACAATGGACTGGTTTAGCACCCGCAAGACTGCGGATGCCGCCCCAATACGCCTGTCAATCTCCCGCTCCATCTTACCCTCACTCGTGAACAAGACCCCGAGATACTTAAACTCCTCCACCTGAGGTAAGACCTCCCCCCCAACCCGGAGTGGGCAAACCACCCTTTTCCGGCTGAGGACCATGGCCTCAGACTTGGAGGTGCTGATTCTCATCCCAGCCGCTTCACATTCGGCTGCAAACTGTCCCAGCAAGAGCTGGAGGTCGTGGCCTGATGGCGCTAAGAGGACTACGTCATCTGCAAACAGCAAAGACGACATCCTCCCGCCACCACACTCGACCCCCTCCACCACCCGGCTGCGCCTAGAAATTCTGTCCATAAAATTTATGAACAGAACCGGTGACAAAGGGCAGCCTTGGCGGAGTCCAACCCCCACTGGGAACAAGTCCGACTTACTACCGGCCACGCGGACCAGACTCTCACTCCTCCGGTAGAATGACCGAATGGCCCTTTGTAAAGGGCCATCCACCCCATACTCCCGGAGTACCCCCCACAGTATGCTCCTGGGAACACGGTCGTAAGCCTTCTCCAAGTCCACAAAGCACATGTGGACTGGTTGGGCAAACTCCCATGCCCCCTCCAGCACCCTAGCGAGGGTGAAGAGCTGATCCACGGTTCCACGGCCAGGACGAAAACCACACTGCTCCTCCTCGATCTGAGGTTCGACTATCGCCCTGACCCTCCTCTCCAGTACCCTGGCGTAGACCTTACCAGGGAGGCTGAGAAGTGTGATCCACCGATAGTTGGAACACACCCTCTGGTCCCCTTTCTCAAAAACGGGGACCACCACCCCGGTCTGCCACTCCAAAGGCACTTCCCCCGATGTCCACGCAATGTTGCAGAGACGTGTCAGCCAAGACAGCCCCACTACATCCAGAGCCTTGAGATACCCAGGGCGGATCTCATCCACCCCCGGGGAGCACCGCACCGCAGAGTTGTTTAATTGCCCCGGCGACTTCTGCCCCGGAGATTGGACGACCCCCCCCCCCCCCCCCCAAGCACTCCCCAGACTCTGTCTCCTCCATGGAGTACGTGCTGGTGGGATTGAGGAGATCCTCAAAGTATTCCTTCCACTGCCCAATTATCTCCCCAGTTGACGTCAGCAGCCTCCCGTCCCCACTGTAAACAGTGTGGGCAAGTTGCCGCCTTCCCCCCCTGAGGCGACGGACGGTTTGCCAGAACCTTTTCGTAGCCGACCGATAGTCGTTCTCCATGGCCTCACCGAACTCTTCCCACGCCCGAGTTTTTGCCTTGGCGACCGCCACAACTGCACACCGTTTGGCCTGCCGGTACCCGTCGGCTGCCTCTGGAGACCCACAGGCCAGCCATGCCCTGTAAGCCTCCTTCTTCAGCCTGACGACTCCCCTCACCTCTGGTGTCCACCAGCGGGTTGGAGGATTACCGCCACAGCCGGCCCCAGCAGCCTTGCGGCCACAGGTCACAGCAGCCGCCTCGACAATGGCAGAGCGGAACATGGCCCATTCGGACTCAATGTCCCCCACTACACCGGGGATGTGATCAAAGCTCTGCCGGAGGTGGGAGTTAAAGATCGTTCTGACTGGTTCTTCTGCCAGGCGTTCCCAACAAACCCTCACCACTCGTTTGGGCCTGCCGGGTCTGCGCGGCGTCTTCCCCTGCCATCTGATCCAACTCACCACCAGGTGGTGATCAGTTGACAGCTCAGCTCCTCTCTTCACCCGAGTGTCCAGAACATGCGGTCGCAGGTCAAATGATACGACTATAAAATCGATCATAGTCCTGGTGCCATGTGCACCGGTGGGCATCCTTATGTTCGAACATGGTGTTTGTTCTGGCCAAACTGCGACTTGCACAGAAGTCCAATAACTGAACACCACTCGGATTCAGGTCGGGCCTGCCGTTCCTCCCAATCACACCCTTCCAGGTCATGCTGTCAATGCCCACGTGAGCGTTGAAGTCTCCCAGTAGGACAATGGAGTCCCCAGCTGGGGCACGATCCAGTACCCTTCCCAAGGACTCCAAAAAGGGTGGGTACTCTGCACTGGTGTTCGGCGCATACGCGCAGACCACCGTCAGGACCCGTTCCCCGACCCGAAGGCGCAGGGAAGCAACCCTTTCGTCCACCGGGGTAAACCCCAACGTACAGGCAGAGAGTCTAGGGGCAACCAAAAAGCCCACCCCCGCCCTCTGCCTCTCACCTGGAGCAACTCCAGCAAAAGAGAAAGTCCAACCCCTCTCAAGGACTCGGGTTCCGGACCCAGAGCTATATGTCGAGGTGAGGCCGACTATATCTAGCCGGTAACGCTCAACCTCTTCCACCAGCTCCAGCTCCTTCCCCGCCAGAGAGGTAACGTTCCATGTCCCAAAAGCCAGCTTCCATGTCCGTGGTTCAGACAGCCGAGGCACCCGCCTGGAACTGCCACCCAAATCACACTGCACCGGACCCCTCCAGTTCCTCCTATGGGTGGTGAGTCCAAGGGACGACGTGCCCGTGTCTCCTTTTCGGGCTGGGCCCGGACGGGCCCCACGAACCAAGGCCCGGCCACCAGGCGCTCGCCTTCGAGCCCCCACCCCGGGCCTGGCTCCAGGGCGGGGCCCCGGTGCCCCTCCGGGCAGGGTACACGTTGCACTCGTTGCACTCGATGTCTTTTCCGTGAGGGGGTCTGGTCAATCTTCGTTCCAACCCTCACCTATGGTCATGAGCTTTGGGTAATGACCGAAAGAACAAGATCGCGAATACAAGCGGCCGAAATGAGTTTCCTCCGCAGGGTGGCTGGGCTCTCCCTTAGAGACAGGGTGAGAAGCTCAGTCATTCAGGAGGAGCTCAGAGTAGAGCTGCTGCTCCTCCATGTCAAGAGGAACCAGTTGAGGTGGTTCAGGCATCTGGTGAGGATGCCTCCTGGACGCCTCCCTCTGGAGGTTTTCCAGGCATGTCCGACCGGGAGGAGGCCTCGAGCCCGACCCAGGACACGGTGGAGAGATTATATCTCTCGGCTGGCCTGGGAATGCCTCGGGATCCTCCGGGAAGAGCTGGTGGAAGTGGCTGGGGAGAGGGCAGTTTGGGCTTCCTTGCTGAGACTGCTGACCCCGTGACCTGGACCCACCGGATGAAGCGGAGGACAATGAAGACCAAGACTTGGAATCTCACATGTGCAGGCCAATGTCCTCCACTGCCTGATGCAAGCGGCCACTCCAGAAATGCTCTACTGGTGGGGGAAGAAAAGGAATTTGATAGACTTATGTAAGCAAAAGAGGGGAAGATTGAAATAATCTCCAAAGAAGAGGGCTTCCTAGGAGGCTGTGAAGGCTTCTGATGTGAGTTTTCAGTGCAGGACAGGAGTAAAGACACTGTGAATCTTTAGAGGAGAATGAGAGCGTTGTGTAAATCACATGGGTTTAGTGAAGATGTGTAAAATTACCTGCTTTTAATCACTAACATATTGAGATAACGACCACCAGTGGGAACCTAAATCCTCTTTTGTGTGTCTGTCCGATTTTCTTTTAAGTACACACACACACACACACACACACACACACACACACACACACACACTAACCTCAATTCATACCTTAACTCAGACTTTAACCAGGAAATCATAAATGATGTATGTGCCACATTCGGCCTGGTACCCATGAGGACGAGGAGTCCTGATAAGGTTTTTGTTTAAACCAGAAAAGGTCTCCAATTGGTAACAAAAAAAAGTGTATACACACACACACACACACACACACACACACACACACACACACACACACACACACACACACACACACAAACACACAGGGCTGATGGTGATCCTTTAGCTGGCCCAGATGTCTCTTTTATGCTTGGGACAACCGGAGAGGAGTCCTGCTGGTTATCCGATACCATGGATCTGCTTGATGCATCTCTTACCTCTACACACCTAAACACACACACACACACCTTCATACCATCTGCTACCCCCCACCACTGACTCTTTCAATGCTTCCGTAAGAGAGCGTAAACCCAAGGAATAATAAAAAAGATGATTAGAATTTGAAAAGGGCAGAGAGAGTAAGCCCAGTTTTTCTTGGGAAGAGTTGTTTTTTTTTTTAAATGATGCACTTTTTTTTTAGCTAATTTCAAGCATAAATGGCTTAACGTGGTCGTGTGTTCTATCAGCCGGCTGAAGGTTCCTGAAGCTAAATAATTGAAGATGAGTGTTGAGAGAGCAGTGGTAGTCTGTAACTCAGAGGTTCTAGTTTTCATTTGATAGTGTGAACTCTCAGGACTCACTTTCTGTATTACTCAGTGCAGCAGGTCAAAATTCTTTCACACTTTGAACTTGCAGGATATAGAGTTCTAAAATGGAGGTAGTTATTGTGGTGTGCAGGATTCAAGAAGTAAAAGTACTGCTCATCTTTCTATACAAGGTTAGAGCTTCTTTTATTTCCTTGTACAGTAATCTCTGTATGTGGCTTATTATTATTATTATCAGCAATGTGACTGGAACAAAATTGAAACAGAAGGTTTTTTTTCTTCCTTGGTTAAATACAGGCTTTATAGTAATTTCACAAAATATTGTGTCCTGACATTGTGTTTTTTGCACTGTCCATCATCCCATTCTTCGCTCCACTGATATCACAGGAACAACTGGAAGGAGTTACTCCAAATTTGCCACAAATGTCATGAACTCCAGTATATTCTGAAATATACCGGTCAAGTCCTTGTTACTGGCACACATTGCAGGCAGAACCTATCTATTTTCTATACCGCGCCGGGTGAAGTGAGGATTGAACCAGCGACCCATCGGTTGCTAGACGGCCACTCTACCCTTGAGCCACGCTGCCCCTGCAGACATAACCAAGATGCAGTATTTTATGTTTGTGTTAAAAGCAAAAATATGGTCCAACTCAATAATGGACAGTATAGCCTACACAGTCTTGTTATCAAACCTTATATGGAAACTCTATGAACAGTTGGTACAGAAGATGAGCAGCTGTTTAAGAAAATATCTTGATATTTGATAAGAGGCAGGGATCAACATTCAAAACACACTGTTCCACATGCATGTGTCGGGAGATCAGCATGCATGAAATCCTGTTGGAGCTGCAAACGTTGAGCTGACTGGTAACCCTTCGAAGATGCTTGCAGTAGAAACAATCAAATCCAGAGTTAAGGTTTTACCTCTGCCGAGGTAATGCGGTGTTGGTCTTTCTGTATGTTAGCTGGACACCTGCAGAAGTCATTGCAGGGTTTTGCGGAAATTAGAAGAGATGATGACATTGGGATTTAGAAACCACCAGTTTGATTTGCTCCACAAATGAGAACGAAATGCACTTTGTACTGTATTGTCTTTGAAAGGATATCAAGAAGAACTGTGAATTTGTGTGCTTAGATGACTGAAATCACATGCCTTTAGAAAAGGCCTGATGGGGGAGCAGGGAGGCTGTCTTTTTGAACCTGTGTGGAGATGTATGTTCACATGGTTGTATGTTCATGTATGTTGTGGAATGTGGTGGCTGATGGGATGGCATCCCCTTACTTTGAAACCCCCCTGTTGCTTATGCTATATATATGTGTGTGCAATATGTACTCTACACACTGGGTGAGGTGGTGGTATTTTCCCTCTGACCATACCTTTAGGGTGTAGTATAAGTGGACTACTACTCTACCGCTGCGTGGATACTGTGTGCCTTTGGGGACATGGCTGGGGATTGGGGGCTGCTGGCTGGTTGGTGGTGGAGACATTCGATCCTCCATCTCACCACCTGTGCCACACGGAGTTTCCCTGTTGCTCAGCACTACCCTGTCGTGTTTTAGTCTATTGAGTGATGTGTTATATAATCCCATATGGCATGACTGTAGAAAAGTGGCACGACACAAAAATTTTCATTCATTCAAAAAAAAAATCATTCCTTCATGTTCCAGAAGTCATCCAGATGACGTTGTACTCCTTTGCGGAGGTATGTGACGTGTTTTTATGAAGCGCCTGTGTTTTTTTGTTTGGATCCCTGTTGCAACAAAGACGTGCTTTGACTTTGGAGCCTCTCTGACTTGCTCCTGTGTTGCAGTCATTTGCAGACAAGTCAGAGATGAGACTCACGGGTATCCAAGTAAAAACCGCCTGTAGGTTTTGTCACTAATTAAGCACAAATATTGGGTCTTGATTGACTCGATTCAGTATCATTTTGACTCCGTCATGTGATTTATTCCAGTATTGAGAACCAGCTGCAGCATCTGTGTCAAAGTGTTTCCACCAAAAGAGCTGGTTTTAGCCCGTAACCAGCTCAGATGGTCTGATATCATCATTGATCTGACAGAGAGAGACGCTTCTCCAAGTGAACTCTCCCCTCTCCCTGCTCCTGACTGTGGCTCTTCTAGTTTATTTTGAGCACATGAAAGAATGTCTGTTGGTCTGAATGGAAAAATCTATGATCTGAATAATTTGGCTCCATCAACTTGACCAAGCCTCACGGGAAAAGAAGGCTCATGTTAAAATACATAAATTTACCTTTAAGAAAAATTAAAATGGAAGGAAATCAAGCTATTCAGGCTTCTTGCACAACCATCTCTATCACCCTGACAGGAATAAAGGAGCAGTTTTTCAGGATATCAAATGTGTCATCGTTTGACACCGGCTCAAATTTTGAAAAGTGTCTGCCTTTAGAATTACATTGTCAAAGCACAAAACCCTCAACATCTCCCACAGAGCAGAAATCAATTTACACCGGAGATGAGAAAAAAAGGATCATGAAAGGAAAAGAAAGAAAGAACAGACTCTTATGTACTCCAACTACACCCTCTTTGACCATTTCCACGTATTCTTTCCCCGTGATTTGACCAAATTGCTGTTGCTTGCTCGCCTGCATCGGCTTCTGCTTCCCTCTCTCTCTCTGTTCATGGATCCAAATACGTCCCAGGGATGCTACAAGTATTGTTTTGCATTTAGAGCAGAGAAAGTTTCACACTCAATCGTAAAGCATTTAGTGTGCACATATTGAACAAGTTTGTGCAGAGTACTAAACGCAGGCGGTGGAACCGTGTGATGTATTAAGGGTTTATGTATTGTAATACTCCTGTTGAGACTCTTCAAGGGCAGGATTGATGGCTTGCTGGAGCTCTTTGTGGAGTGTCTTGTTCTCCACTAAAATCCTCACCTCTCATTACTTCGCCACAGCATGCACCACTTTGTCCTCGGTGAGTGAGGCCCTCATTTTGATCATTTGTTTGACTGCGATCATTTAAATCTCAAACTTGAGCAGAAAGTGTTTTTAATCTGATTGGAATGAATTTCAAAACCCAATATTCCTGAAACTGACAACAACAAATGTTCTTGTTTGAAAAACCCCCAAAACAAACCAAAGCTATGCAACTGGTGGCAGAGTTGCCATGAAGTCATTATAAAACAACACGAATAATATTAATGGATCTTGTTCACTTTGACCGTATTTCACAATATTTTACAATCACCTGATTTGTTCTGACGTTCAAAAGCCCAATCAACTTTTTAACTGTATTGTCGAGTTGACTTGCACGCAAACAAACCGGAAACAGACTTTGCTCCACTTTGTCGGTTAAATAGAATTACCAGTCCCAGTACAACCCGTTAGATGACACCAGATGCAGGAATGTATGGATACAGCTTCACGTGAGTCAGTCAGCTCCGTCGGCTTCCCCCAGTTTGAAAAACTACTGCATGTTACTTTGCACTATCGACATTTGGGTTCTGTTAAAAACATTAACATGGAGAGTAATTGAAAAAAAAAAAGATGTTCTTATGTATTCAAGATGTTATTCATGTGTGATTGAAAGAAACTTCACACTCCAAATCAAAGGCTGGAGCAACATTTTACCAGAAAGGTGTGGTGTCCATGATAGACATGTGTCAGTAGTGTATTTGGCGGGTAGATCAACGCTCCCATGTTGGTAATGGTAAAGTCAAGACTGGACCATGCATACATAGAGGTCAGTGAGGCGGAGACAGTTTCAAAGGATCGGGTTTAAATACCCTCTTTGGTAGCTGCAGTAAAAGCAGCGTGGAGGACGGTGACGGTGTTTGTGCGGTAGTTTTGCTCCAGGCGATTTATCGCTATGTGCCAACTTAGTGATGATTTTAGAGCACCGCTGCTTGAACACAGGGAGGATGAGTTTGTGGCTGGAATGACACAGAGTTGTGGAAGTTACCTGCAGAGGCAACTAGCTTCCATTTCCGCCTTGTATATTGTTGATACCGCCGCTCCGACACCTCATCGTGCGTGTGTCAGAGATGGGAAGCACTCTGACTCGCTGGAAGAGAGCTTATAGTCCCACATTCACGTGCATCTTGTGTTCCCATCAATGCCCATCAGGAGCTGAGCTGATGGATACCCGTGTCTACGGCAGGGTCCTTTGACCTGGGACTGAATGCCAGTAAAAGCTGTTCCCCCTGCAGGGTTTTGATGGGCCAACAGTCACCACTGCCAGTGCGGTGGTGACTGTTGGCTGGTTTTGGTGTTTGCTTTGCTTCTTATCTCCTCTCCTTTTTCCGTCTACTCTCTGCTCCTCCTCCTCTGATTTTTCTCCTCTGGTTTTCTGTTGTAGACGATTAATATTTTTAATTATATGTGTAATAAATCTAGTATAATTCAACTATGAAATTAATATATACCCATGCGATGCCCTGTCATGTAATAGGCTATATTAATTTGTAATAATATCCTTTATTACTGGAGGCCTATGATAATTACAGCCTATTGGGGCTCTCACTTTATAATTCTTACATTTTTACACTATTTTTACTGTACAAGCTTGACACACATTAGTTGTTACATTTCCATTTAAGACAAGGAATTGTGCTTCTTGCCTGGAGTAATTGAGCCTAATGTTGACAGTAATCTCTTGAGTATCGTGCAGCAATTACAGCCTCACTATTCAGATCATTCATATTCAGACACTAAAGTTTTTTCTCCTGCATGTGGATTAAAAAAAAAAACCCAACCTCATACAAAAACGTGATTTGACTGAAATGAAAATGTTCTCGTGCTTAGTGGTGCAGCTGCCCCGTGGCACGTCTTTGTCTGGAAGCCAGGCTCGCCCCGACCAGTTTGGTGGAGACATCAGTGAGCCATCTTTTTAAGTCTGTGGTGCCCTCGCATATTGTAAGTAACAGGGAAACCCTGCCCCTCTGGTGCAGTCTCCTTCCTGCTACAGTGATTCAATGTAATTCCTCGAGGGACTGAGTGGTATTGAGAGACCAGATCAATCAAAGACCAGATCAATCCCTTACAAGTGATCCCTTTGATGATATCGTGGCATATTTAGAAATAACTGGGCTGTTGACATCCTGCTGTAAGCTTTTGAGTCTGTGAGCTTTCGTCCTAGTTAGCTGAGTAAGGTAGTCTTAATGATGTATAGCTTTACAGCCATGCTCCACTTTTGCTCTTTTGCTTAAGAGGGCCTTGAGGTATGGTTGAGCACACAACCTTGCTTTGACACTGATGATCAGCTACTTACATTCTTACGCCTGTTACCCCCTGGGCCTGAGGCCGTTAATCAAGGCTCTCCAAGCATCCCGGGCCAGCCCTTCCAACTATCTCTATCATTTCCATCCTCTCTGAATCTGCCTCAGAGTCTCAGCACCAGCTGTCTCGTGATCTTTCGCTCTTGGTTTTCCCTTTGGATTTCACTGAAGTGATAGTGCGAGGCTGGTTCCCAGAGAGTTTGTCTTATCCATCTCCAGCATCATGGGGGATCTCTACTTGAGTGCCGATGGCGTTGGTCCAGCACATTTGGAGTACTCATTTCAAGACAGTTGTTGATGTTTGTATTTCATCAGCAGTGATTACAATGGTCCTCCATTATTCAAGGATTTTTCAAGTACGTCTTGCTGTACTTCTCGTGGGCTTTGAAGATCCTGATCTTGTGGCAATGGCTAGTTCTCCTGATCTCCTTCAGTTGGAGAAAAGCTTCCATGGTACTTCTCCCAGCTCTTCATCTTCTAGCATGATAGGTGAAATGTTTGCAGCATTGACCTCCAGGACCGTCTAGGAGACCGAGGCAAGCAGATATGTTGGCAGTCCTGCTGGTCCTGGTCAGAGATCAGAGGTTGCAGGTGGATATGCATTATGTGTGTACATTGAGAATAAACTTTTTAACATTAAGAGAAGAGTTTTATGTTTAATAACACCTTTTTTGTGCAATGTAATTAAAATTATGAGTGACATTATTGGACCTCCCTCTTCTCGTTTAACTTCCAGCAGTGCAGACGCAACACTGATGTTTTGCTGTGAACAACTCTTACGTAAGGGGATTCTGTGAAAATTAAAGAAAGTTAGAAGTTACATAACATTGATAAACATCCATTTCAGCAAGTTATTAATTTGAAATCCACACTTTTTTAAAAACCATCTTAGTTGCGGCTGATCTCTGCCATCTGTGCCATGCAAAGGCAATTATCCTGAGAGAAGAGGAGGACTCTAGGGGCTTCAAAAGATTGAGGACTGCAGGAATGTCTGCGCAGCACCACACCACTGGTCCTTATGCTGCTGTGCTGTCCTGGGTGAAGGCCCATATCGCTATCTCCTCAGACGATCACACATCAAAGCTCTGTGCTGATTGGTTCATGGTGGCTGTAGGAATATGAGGACAGTTAATTCTCCTGATATTCCCAGGGTCAAGCTAATCTTCTGTGCTCATGATAAGTGCTGAAGCGGCAAAGATTATGATCCTGTATAAGGTGGCATGTTTAAAGACTTAAAACCAGATGCACAGGGATAATTCTCCCTGTGCCAGAAGATGATTATTCCAGCCATGTATTTTTTTCTGGCTGGCGTGCTTTTTTTTTTATTAGTGGATTGTTGTGATGGATTGAGCAGACAAATAGGAAAGTGAAAGTAGAGGTGCTACAGAGAGGAGAACGAGGGGAGGGCAGGAGGGACAGCAGGAGATTGAGCTGGACCTTTTCATCCGTCCACAGCTGCTGTGTTTTGTCAGAATCCAATACACAATTATCACCGCCGTCCTGTTCAGTCCTCTGTGTCCTCTGCTGATATGATCCATGTGATCTCGGAAGAGGAGAAAATTAAGTGAAGGAGAGAAGGGGGGGGGGCCAACTGTGTGCAACACTGCGATGTCGATACACCATGCAAGACCTTGTTTAATCTCCAGTACTCTGTTTTTATCTCCGCGTAGGGCATCAACCAACCCTCGTTCCTTTAATCATCTTTATGAGGACTTCATAACTGTTGCTTCCATTAAATGGTCACAGTAGTCTGTATATAATAGGGGTATAATGGCACACGCATTCTTCATAAGTGGTTTTTGTACGGAGCAGGTATGTGAAGAATTAATGCTGTCTTGCATGTGAAAGACATTTCAAATCTCAGCTGCCATACAAACGTATTGACTTCTAAGTTGTTTGTGGCAGTGTTTTATTTATTTTTCTTATTTATTTTAATCTTTATTATGCTCTCAGATTTTATCCCGAACGATGTACTTGATGTTATCTTAAGTGTTAATAATGAACAATGATAAACAACAAGCAATTTTAGGTTTTGCAATTAAAATCAAGTAATGAGATCTGATTTTTCTGGACCATTACACCCCTGATATTAAACCATCCCTTTCATTAGGAGCCTGCGCCGCAATCATTAAATTTAATTCCAGAACACATTCACTGAGAACACGCACTAAGCCACAGGTCCATTCAAAATGTCTTCAGGAATTTTCTTCTTATTAGTTAATCTACAGTCCATTTTAGTTTTGTTAGAAAATATAAGTCATATCAATAAAAAAAAATCTGATAGTTCCATGTACCGTACGGTGAGGCACTCTGATGTTTTGTTTGTTAACTGACATGTTTACTCACTGTCAAAAAGATTAAAATTTAGTGTTTGGTTTAACAATGTCTTAATAATGAGAATATGTTATATTATGTAGTTCTTTGTCTTAATCGTGAATGGACGAGTCATTGCAGCTTTATATGTTTGATGATTTGTCCAGATTAAGAAGCAGTTTTCTTATTTTTGGCGAATCATCAACTGCAGATAAGTTAACAAATAATTCATTTTTCATTTTAATTAAGTGGAAAAATGCGACTGAAAGCTTGCATGGCGCCGAACGGCATCTTCATCTGATAATTAAACCTCTTTATGGAGTTGAAAAATCTCTTGGTGGCGTGCGCCGTCTCAGATATGTGTCTACCACACTCGCCCTCTCCATTTCTGGCGTGATAAAAGTAAATGCGGAGATGAATGGGGTCAAACTGTTCAACACTGTTTTGTTGTTTCGCTGTCAGCTTAAGCAGAATTTGACAAACTAAATCTGTGCTGATAGACAGCGAATATAAGAGGAGTGATAAAAGAGAAATTAGAATGTGGAGACATTCTTTTCCCTGTAATAATCATTTCAGATTACTGTCTCTGTTGTTAAATGGAACTCTGCTGAAGTGATCGCACGCAGCATCAGCTGGACTTTCTGGAGGTTTGAAGGAGTAGCGATGGTCCGATCAGCTGATACGGTCAGTGCAGTACAGTTAGGATTCACAGTTTAATTATCTATCCATCGTCGTCTTCCACTTATTCCTTACTAGTAAGGGTCGAGGGGGGGCTGGAGCCTATCCCAGCATCTACGGGCGAGAGGCGAGGTTCACCCTGGACAGGTCACCAGTCCATCTCAGGGCCAACATACAGAGATGAACAACCATTCACACTCTCAGTCACACCTACAGTCAATTTAGAGTATCAATCAGCCTCGTCCTCTCTTGATGTCTTTGGACTGTGGGAGGAAGCTGGAGTACCAGAGAGAACCCACACAGGAACAGGGAGAACATGGAGACTCACACAGAAAGATCCTGTGCTGGAGCCGGGACTCAAACCTGGAACCTTCTTGCAGTGAGGCCACAGTGCTGACCACTGCACCACCGTGCAGCCCAGTTTAATTATTTATTTGAAAATTGATACTCAGTTTGTCATTTCTTCTGGAAAAATACACATTCTCAGTAGTCTTGGCAAATACACACATAACAGATGGCTTAAGATTTAAAACTTTGTTGCAGTGTTTCTCTTCCTCGGTGAATGTCTCAGCTGAACCAAAAATATACAGTATATAGCTGGAGATTCGGAGCGGTTCTGAGTACAGCTGCCGCGCAGTTTCTCCTGGATGGTTGTACTCTATGAGCAACCCTCCTGAGCAGAAAGACTAGATGACACCTCTTTGCTCACATCGTGTGTGCCAGAGTAACATGGCGTGGAGCCTGAGTTGTAATGCAGGCCTTGCTCTGAGTTGGTCAACCCATTAACCCCTACTGTGTGTGCCTGCAGTCAAGCTTAGTCAGCAAGCGGAAATATACCTGCAGATTTTGTTCTCGTTCTGTGTGTGTGTGTGTGTGTGTGTGTGTGTGTGTGTGCGCGCGCGCGTGCACGTGAGCAAGTCAAGTTCAGGACACATCCAGTATTGAGGATATGTATGCGTCTCTGTGGTGCGTCTGTCAGAGAGGGGGTGAGTACTCTTATGTTTTATTACTTTCACTCTCCAAGTCCAAGGCTATCAGCTCCCCTAGAGTTATTACACTGCACCCAGGAAAGCTCACACACACACAAATACACACACATTAAAGGACGCCACATTTAAGATGCACAATGCAAAACACCACAGCACTGCTCATAGCAACCCCAAGTTTCCATTTCTTTTCATTCAGTGTGACTCTCAGTGGGACACGTCCTCATTTGCATCTCATGTTGAGGCTGGGTGTTACGAAAGCAGCAGGATGTCGCAGTCACCTATGGTTTTAATACATCAAGGCCTGTTCTTCTTCTTTGACCTCCAATGTCTGTCATTAGCGTCTGCTTGTCTGGAGAACCCATCACATTGTGAGAGACCGGGTCCCTTGGTCAGCTCTTCTCTCTATGAGCGTGAGAGCAGGTTTCATGGGTGAAATTGCTCTTACAGGCTGTCTGGTAATAGCTTGCGTGGACCTCTGATCATTGGCTCTCCCAGCAGAGCAATTACACTGTTCACCAGCCATTATACCCTTCCTTCCCCAGGCCCCTGTAAACTGTGGTGTTACATACGATACATGTAGGTGTTTGCACCCAGAGGGGTGTCTGATAGAAGATCAGCTTGTCCACTAACCTGCATAATAGGTGTTTCGACTTTTGGCATAAATGATAAATCTGCTGTTTTTCTACCACTGAAGTCAATTGAAATATTTAATGAAAAAAAACAAAAACTATGCGTATTAAATGTGGAGTACTTCTCAAAAAAGCTAAAGTGGAAAGAACAGTGAGCAAAAAAAGTAATAAAACAGCATGAACACGGCCGTACGTCTGGGAAAAATAAATTTAAAAAGCAGTAATGACAGACATGTTCAATGCCATTTAGTTAAAAAGTTGAAATGCATAGATAAGACAAACAACATAGACATTTCTTGACATGTCCTATTATTCTGTATAGCTTAGTGAAACGCACTTCCCCGATCCAGCTAACAGAGTAATTATTGTACGTGGTCCAGCATGAATGACACAGTCTTGAGCCTTAAGAATCAGATCGTCATGAAAAAAACAACTCCAGCCCTGGCTTTCATTTTACCAATGTGAGCCTGCACTTCAGTTTGGAATTATCAACCACATCTTAAATCCACAAACCACGAGGGCTGTGCAATAAATCGATTTTACAATTAATGGACTTATTTTCCCTCACAATTCTGTATTGATATTTCAGCTCCTAGTATCAGTGCTGTATTGCAGTGGCACTCAAACTTACCCTGCTCGGGAGCTACTTCAAATTTTCATTTTTTTGTTGTTGCAAGAACCACAGTCAAAAAAACATCCCTTTTCTCCCTGAAAGCTGTATGGGTATTAGAATGAGGATAATAGTACCATGTTGTCAAGGAATTAAAAGCATGAAGTACCATGCAGTAACTGTGATTTATTACTGCAACCACAAATGTCATTACTGGCAGGGATTCAACGGTGAAACCATCATTAGGCCTACGAAATGATTTCCACGAGGGTGACTTCTGGTATGTCAACCAATAACATGCTCTGGATTCCTCTTCTTCTGTTTTCATGATGTTAGCATCCAATCAGGAGTAGCCAACGGTCACCGAGGGGCAAGATAATTACCTGCCAGTTTCTCGTGGCATATTTTCAGCGGAGCAGAGCGCCAAGCCGCTGCTAGGACGTGCCTGACGTGTGTTGCAGCGCCTCTGGTGGAAACCAAATCATTGGTCAGAATGGCCGCAATCAGCAGCACAGGAGAAACACAACAGAAGCTTTAAGAAACTGATTTTCAATTTTGTGCGCCACAGTTCCAGTGTGGCAGACGAATTGTGTCACGATCTATCGCAATAAAATTGTGCCGCCACCAATGTATGTTATGGAAGCTGTATTTCACTGTGTTGCGGTTCAGTGGGTGACACAAGAACTTAAATGCTTTTTAATTAATGTTTTAAAATTTTAAATTTGATGTCACGGCAGCTACATTCAGTATGTGAAGCATTCAGCTATGTAACTTGGAAAAATTCCATGCAGCTGATACACACAAGGTGTATTTTCATCTTTATTTTGACATTTCCAACATCTTATGGAGAGTATTGCAGTATGTATAGTATCATATTGAACTACAACATACATGATAAAATAATATCTTCACTCACGTAATATGTATCACGAGGTTCTGGCTGATACCGAGTCCAACAAACCTTTACAGTTTATTTCATCTGATTTTGCTGTATTTGCTCATCTCTCTGTACAATAAAATCGTAACTTCATTTACATTATTTTTCTCACAACACTTCTACCCATTCATTCCTTAAACAAACCAGAGCAGGATGAAGATAAATTCATAACACAGCCCTTTTCTTAGTAATAACGTTAATCAAAGCGCTAGATGGCCAAACACTCCTGTGTCTATTTTATTTTTCACAGTTTCTATTGAAAAGAGCAGCACGCACTGAAAGAGTTGCTCTATTTCTTAATCATGCCTGTTAGTTTTACTTTATTCTCCCTTTTGAATTGAACTATTTTTCAACATAATTTCATCACTCAGAGAACTACATGGTCTTACTCCATGTACTGAAATGCACACGGGACACTGTGCACAATGTGCGCTGTAATATTGTACATACAAACGGACTTTCACAATTTAAATTTCCATCTATCATACTCTTCTTTCTTTCTTAATGTGAACCCCCTCTTTACATTTGCACACGGATGCATCAAAGACAGTGGCCAATGTTCAGTAGTCGCGCAGTAGTGGATAGATTCTGACCAATCAGGACAAAGTTTCTCCAGTTTCATTCTTTGTTCTCCAATGCGTTGCCTTCCTCTGGGAAGGACGGTAGACACAGACGGGAAATGCAGTCTGAGCGGATGACATGGCCTCAGCTCCAGAGTGTGGTGTAGGGTAACAGATGCTGCTAAACTTTGCCAGAGTTGCTGTTTGGGTTTTCTGTCTGGCTGGATGCCTCTGTCATAGAGGACCCAAGAGACAGCCCAGACAGCTGGGTAACGGGCGGTAGGAGGCAGAAGTGTAGCAGGCCGCTGTTATTCTTTGTGTGTGTGGGTGTGTGTGTGGTTTGAAACACCTGCCTGGAGGCATGTAACATCCCTGAGGCAGAGAGGCTGTATGGAGGAAACATTTAGTCATATCTTGAGTGACAAATCTGGGTGGCTTTCCTCAACTCTTACCTGCAATCTCTCTGTCTTTGTCTCTGTCTCTGTCTCTGTCTCTGTCTCTCTCTCTCTCTCTCTCTCTCTCACACACACACACGCTGTCTCTCCACACAAACACCTCGTGTAAGAATACAGGTTGCAACTGCCTAAAAAAAATAATGGCTTCAAAAGGAAGTGATGAATGAGAGTAAAAGTGAGGATGGAAAAAAGGGTGAAAAAAGAAACCAGAAGAGATGGAAGGTGAAAAAGGTAGACGGCTTTTAACAATGACAACATTTTATAAATGTCAGGGAGATTACAGAGGAACTGCTACACAGATTTCATGGCACCTGGTGGTATTTATTCACCTTGTTCAACTTTGTGAGATACGGAACCATTTTAGGACCGTTGAGACGCTGGAGTAGGTGACATCACATTGAGAGAGGGAGACTATGTGAGCCAGAGGCGTCGTGTCTTCACGTCAGTCCCTTATTTTGTTAAACAGACACCTGCAAGGGAGTAAAACTGCTGTATTTTTTTGTTAAAAATGTATGCGAAATTGCTGATTAAGATAATGTCAAAGCCACTAATGTAAGGAAACAGGACTCACTCATTTTGCTCCTTGACCCTCCACGTGACAGTGGTACCTTCCAGCTGTCTCAAACAGGTCTGCCCATCAGGTTTCAGGCCTACAGGAACATAATTGACCCTGGAGAATCAATTTTCAGCCCTGTTTTTCAGTCAGGAAGAGACAGGGTTGGAGTGCCCAGATTGTTGAGGGAAAAACAAAACATTTACAGATAAAAGCTGTCAAAAATGTGCATTTATTTTGAATCCCCGCTGAATCCTAAGCACTGGACGGATCTACTACAGAGAAGTGCTATAGCTGAGGCATGTAATGAATGCTAAGTGGCACCGTCGTTAGTTTTTGTTTCCATCCATCCATTTTCTGTACCGCTTATCTATTAAGGGTTGAGGGGGGGTGGGGCCTATCCAAGCTGACATTGGGTGAGAGGCTGGGTTCACCCTGGACGAGTCACCAGTCTGTCTCAGGGCCATCAGGAGCAATTAGGGGTTCGGTATCTTGATCAAGGACACTTGGACATGGTCACCGGGGGAAGTGAGGATCGAACCAGCGACCCTTCGGTTGCTAGACGGCCACTCCACCTCTGAACCACGCCGCCCCTTCTTCTTTTTTTATATCATAAAAGCCCCTTGTCAGCACTCAGCACCATCATCACCCACTCCCAGCCCTGACACACGGCGTCAGTCTGTTCTCCCACTAGCATGTAGCAGTGACACTATTCAGCTCACTGAGTGCTCGGCACTGAGTCATGAGACTGGAAAGTGTGGGTGTTTGTCTGTTGTGAAAGAAAGTGGGGAATTTAAAGAAAAGTATGAGGGCAACGACCAAAGTGATGGAGTGAGCAGTAAAGTGTGATATGTAGCCATCTGGGTCCTGCTGGGAGAGTCACCGTACTGGACTGATGACGTGGAGGATTATGGTTCGTATTGCTGTAACGACATTTACCGTGACAGTGGTGTGGTCTGGTGCTGGGGCTCAAGGGGACCGCTGGAAACCAGTGCCTCTCTGACATTTTGTTCAGACGAGTAAACAACTAAGTACCAAGGAGGATAAATCTTTCTTTTCCCTTAACCTCCTTTTTTTTAATGCTCTGGTTTAATTAAGGGAAGTGCAGGGGATCCCATCAGCAGTTGTATGTCGCTCTAGTTAAGCAACGCTGAGAGAAAGGAAAGTGGTGTTTTTCAGCCGGATTTGTGACAAGTTCGCCTCCTGTCTGTTTTCCTCTTCTCCTGTCACATTTGATGATATTTTATAAAATGTGGCATATTATAAAATAACAATAATGAATGAAACAAAAACACACAGTGGACAGCAATTTTGAAAAAGAATCAATAAACATAACAGAAGTAAACAGGAGAAACTAAATCTGGAGAGTTCATAAATGAGTGTACTTTTTTCTTCAGATGACCAAAATAAGCTGAACTTTGAGCCTTGCCTGGTGTGTTCCAGTTCTGGTGTGAGGCAGCGTTCCATAGGGCTGGTTGTACCTGCAGCGGTCTTCAGAGCAGAGAGCTGCATCGGTGCCAATCTAACATTCAGTGTTGATTTTTTTTTTTTTTTTAATGTATTTTAAGTGGAAGGTAATTTGGCGGAGAAAGTATTTTCTTTTCCTGTGACCTCATCCTCAGCTGCACAACGATGAGTCACAGGGCAGCTGTTGCTTTTGAAGGTGGACTATGATGACCGCCTCGCTAATATCTTTCAGTGCTAATCCTGACTTCTCCATTTAGGTGAACCTGTTGATTATTAACCCCTTGACGCCTGAATTGATTTACAGGTTTTATGAAAAAAAAAATTGTGTTTTTTTTGCTTTCAAGCTGATGCTAAATTAAGTGGAGAATTTATCCGTAGTACATAGAATAGATACAATTTTAGGTTTGCTGCAAATGAGCGCAGTAGGCATGAATGGTGAAACTGGTAAAACATTTATTGTAATTACAGGTTCCTAGGAAGGTACTGAATGTGCACAATCAGCATTGGAGGAACACACAACTTAGCTCAGCTGCAGCCTGAGTGGAGGCGGTGTGTCGCAAATTCGTGACACTCGGCACCAGGGGTTAGTGAGGGACTGATTATCTTCACACTCATTTCACACAGAAGGAAAACAGAATACAGGTTTTTCTGTTTGATGATTCAAATGTCTGCCGCATGAATGTGCGATGTGTAACTGGTCTGGTAATATTCTAAACACTTCCTGTGTGGTAGACGATGGAGGCTATTTCATGGCAGGAAAAACATAGGATCACACATTTCAGTCGATCTGGATTCATTTGGTGGCTTTCGTTACACTCTGTTACCTTGTGATGACTCCGTAGGACACTTCACCAGAACAGAGCTGCTGTTAATGTTGTCAGAGTGTTGAGTCAAAAATGTCTGCCGTGAAAAAATGCACATGGTCCCCTCTCTTCATTGTCATTTGAGGAACAGACAACGTACTTGTTATGGCCATTGATCAAGTGGATGGTGCTTCTAATGGCTCCAGCAGCTGTTTCTGAAGCAGGAAACCTTTCCAGCCTTCCCATTGACTTTCAGTATGAAGCCAACGTGAGTCCCCACACTGGAGCAGGCAGACAGAAATGGTTGATTTAAAAGCTGTGACAGACAGTGTTGCCCACGTTAAATACATTCCACTGGAGCAATTTGTGATCTTTTAGTGTGTGTGTGTGTGTGTGTGTGTGTGTGTGTATTTTTAGAGCTTGTTGTTTAAGAGCCACTCAAAGCTAAGTGGTGCTATATGAAGGACCAAGACCTTCGTCTCTCTCTTTCTCTCCCTCATATATATATATGTGTATATATATATATATATATATATATATATATATATATATATGTGTATATATATATATATATATATATATATATATATACACACACACACATACACACATATACAAACACACACACACTTATATAATATGGTATATGCTATATGTGTGCATTGAGACAAAGGAAGAGTGCTTTTGAAAAAGACAGCCCACACATCTGTCTGCCTGTCTGTTGGAGGATTTTAAGTTAATTAAACCAGATTAGAACCAAACCAGGGAACAGGCTGTTTATTTGTCAATTTCGACCTTCTCTCAACCGTCTCTCAACCGTCTCACATCTCATTTCCTCTGCATTCTGGGCCCCCCCCCCCCCCCCTCACCATGATTTTTAATCTGTTTTATTATATCGGTGTGTGCCAATTTATACTGTATTGTTTGAGGTAAAGGCTTTGGTGGTGATATTAATGGCGGTCCAAGGCTAGCACACAGACCCATCAGAATCAGTCAGGGACTAATCAGCTTAACTCTTGAAAAACTGCAGGAAGGAGCTTTGTCTGGAACTGGTTTTTGTTTGTGGAATGGTGTCAGTTGACGGTGGGAGATTTCCTCCTCTATTTCTTCCTCCTTGTTTGAGTTTGATAACTTCATAGTGAATATTTGTTTTTAAAGCTGGCCCTACATCATGAAGTAGCTAATGTGTGGACTACCGTGTTGAAAGTCTTCTGCACAAGAAAGCAGATGATAAAGCCTCAGTTTTGTAAAGTGAATATAAGTCCTTGAGATTTCCTCCTCTGTTTCCTCTCAGTCTCTCTTTTGTTGGTTTCTGGTGTCAGGATTCCACACAGTGGTTTCAACAGGAAATGTATTACATTAAGTTGATAAAAAGTTAACCCATTAAGCTGAAAGGTGTTGCTTGTGGTGACAAACCCTCATAGAATCATCACCTTTGCCTCTGCTCAGCAGAGCGTTGAAGCAGTTTCAGCGCCTTGCCTTTGTTTTATCACCTGAAACATTAGAGTTTTAGCTTTTATCAGAGCCCCATGCTGATCGTATCAGAGCTTCATTCAGACACATTCTGACCCTTTCACGCCTTTCTGCTCCTCATGTGACCAACTCCTTAGCGACCAACTTTACCAGTGGCCATTGTTTTCTGTTCCGTGCTCTCTGTTTTCATGACTTAGTTGCCCCTTAACTGTTTTTACTGACATTGCACGTTTAACCCTTTAGCCTCCCCACAAATGCGAGCCTTGTTCATTGCACCAACGCCGCTGCTGCACACTCACTCGTTTCTTCATTGATGGCCAGAATTGTTTTTCCTGGATCAAACAAAAATGTTCTACTTGAAATTACAACAGCTGGCGCAGTCGCGTGGTGGAGGGACGTCATAACTGATGATCATCTTGCACCCATGCAAACATTTAATTTTGGTTGCAATCTAGAGCCCTATGAAGAGTGTTTGTACTCATTTAAAAAAGGTATTGAGTTTCAGGTTGGTTTTTCTATTACCGCAATCTGTGTTCCTCACAACAAACAAAAACAGAAGGAAAACAAAAGTCTCAGAAAAAAACCTGATACGTGGAACAGTAAGCCAGAGAGACATTGACTTTCAACGCACGCTGGCACTGATAACAGCTGACCTGCACAGAATCTGATTTGGCAAATTTTTGCAACTGATGTCGCTGTCATTTATCAATGTTGATATTATCTGTATAAAAGTTACTACATATGGAAAAAAATAGTTGATGTATTCGAAAATGTAGCTTTTTTTTTTTATTAAACAGGAAGAGCCCCTTTATACTGTTCACCATGTTAAACCGATCTCGAGCAAGGAAGAGACTCAGGCTGTCCTGATACATGTGTAAAGATATCCAGCAGATTCAGAAATGAAAAACAAATGTCCTGTGCTGTGTTTACCTTCCAGAGCTGCTCACCTGGAGGTGGTTTCAGACACATGTGAGGATTTGCAAATGCACTCTGAAAACAATACAGCCATGTGTTGGTAATACAAATAAAACGCACTTCTTTAAGTCTTTTAAAAGCAAGTACTCCAGTTTTTTAACTCAAGTAAAAATAGTAACATTGGCTGATTTCATTTGCTTTACACATATATAGAGAAGAGTGTGTCTTGAGGAACAGAGACAGTGAGGAGAATATCTTGTAATATTTTAGTGTGACTAATGACTCTCTGCTCCTGTGAATAAATACAAGAGTAATGTACGGTGACAGAAAATGGAGCTATTTTGAGCAGCTTATTTCTGCATTTTACATGTAGCCAGACTCACTACCTGCCTGCTCTTGTTTATTCTCAGCTCAATTGTATTGACAGGGATCTGAATCACACAAGAATAATGCCCAAATGCACTACTCACAGACAAGGAGTTTCCCCCCCAAAAAAACAGGTCTTTAATGCTGAACCAGGTTGGTACACAGGAGTCAGTCAGATGAGGCAAACTGGTTATAGGGGCTTGGCAAAAGCAGAACCCCAAAATACAGACTAAAATCAAGACCAGGAGTCACTACAACAAACTGGCAACAAGACAGGGGAGAAGATGCTGACTATATGTACATGAGGTAATGAGATGATAGGAGACAGGTGGGACACATCAGGAGCCAACGAGGGAAGTGAAGTGGTCTGAAACATGAAGAGAGTTAGACACCAAAATAAAACAGGAAGCACAGGATGAGAATGTGAGTGTGAGGCAGGACGTGGAAGTTTTAGCAGTGATGCTTTCTTGAAAAGGCAGCACAGCCGTGCAGTGGTCAGCACTGTCTCCTCACAGCAAGAAGGTTCCAGGTTCCAGTCCCGGCTCCATCACAGGATCTTTCTGGTTGAGTCTCCATGTTCTCCCTGTTCCTGTGTGGGTTCTCTCTGGTACTCCAGCTTCCTCCACAGTCCAAAGACATCAAGAGGGGACGAGGCTGATTGATACTCTAAATTGACCGTAGGTGTGACTGTGAGTGTGAATGGTTGTCTGTCTCTATGTGTTGGTCCTGTGATGGACTGGTGACCTGTCCAGGGTGAACCCTGCCTCTCACCTGAAGGCTGCTGGGATAGGCTCCACCCCCCGCCACCCTTGACAGGATAAGCGGAAGAAAATGGATAGATGGATGGATGGCATTCTTTAAAATATGGGGTATTCCTCACCCTAAACAGTAAATATTGAGTGTAATGGAAGCCTTTTCTTGTATTTGTGATTGTTTAAAGTTCTTTTTTTTTATCCATGCATATTTCAGTTTGGTCAGCATTCATGGAAACATTGCACACGTGTCCTTGAATGCGACCCCATGTGCTCATGCACATGTGTGCAAGGATATCAGTACATCACGGGCCTGTTTGTTGGCAGAGTTGATCACATGCTCTGTTGGTTTTTTTGCCCTCTGAGCTGTGTGGTGTCTCTAAAATGCACCCAGGAGAAGTAGGCCAGGCGCTTAGGCCAAAGTTTGTCGATGCAGTCAATATCTGTGCCGGGGCAGAACATCCCTTCCACACCAACCACTCCATGTCGGGCCATTAGTATCCACCAGCACAGTGAGAAATGGATTAGGCTGCAGCAATGTGGGCCATAAAATCATCATCACCTCACTGCAGTGGGGGGCCAGTCGTCAATACTCACAAACACTCACAGGCACACAGAGAAGGGCACCTTCATATACAAAGATGCATGTGCATGCCCGATCCACTCTCTCAGTCCCTTACTTGTCCAGAAGATTGTTTTCTGTCATTTGTAGAGGGGTGCGGTGTCATATGGGTTTGTGTAGTAGAGTCAGAACAAGTGGCCAAAGCTTCGTTAGCTTGAGATAATGACTGGCACCAGAGGGAAAGGAGGCCAGGACAAAGATAGACTGAGGTCGATGATCCACAACTAATCAGATCAAATCTGTGAGACACTGTCATGCAAGGTTTGTGTAAATACACATGCTGAACATCAACTGACGCCTGCAGTTTGTGAAGGAAGTACATTGGCAAACTCTACAAGTCCACTGTGTTTAAAATACTGACATAGATAAATATGGGATATCAACCAAATGTGTTAAAAAAATTCCAAAACCATCATAAAAAACTAATATTGAGCATCCGTAATAGTAGTAATTAATATCAATACACAAATGTCAAGTATTGATATTTTATTGTAAAATAAGATGAAACCGTTTTTTTTTAAACCATTTAAATGGACTGAAATTTAATTTGAAAAGCTAAAAAGGTTCAACCTTCAATGGATGACAGTGTATTTTAGTGCAGCACCCATCATATCACAGCGTGTTTACAGCAGTACCATCATCTTGTGACTTAGGATTCTTGTATACTTGGCTATCTTATCAAATCATGCTAATATTGCAGGAGCTCATTGCTAGTATCAGGAGCTCTAGCATCTAAAAGGCAGGGACCATGTCTGGAGGGAGTGTGGTGAAGCCAGTATTTCTGTTCAGGTCATGTGGTACTTTGGTTGAGAGGCAGGAATGGCCGACACCAGTCATGTGGTAATGAGGACAGGAGGCTGAAGCATTCTTGCTCCCTCTCAGTGTAAGGAGCGTTAATGTGTCAGTGACTGAAGAGGAAGGGGGGAGGAATGTCTTGTGGAAGAAGAGGGAGGTGAGGTGTTACCCCTGTCTTTCAGCGGAGGTTTAGCTGACTTGATTCCCTGCTGACTTAGGGTCAGTAGGGAATTGTTCCCAAATGACTGGAGCTTTAAGCCTCAAGAGGTGTAAGGAGAGATGTAAATGCGGCTGCACGCTTGTCTGCTAAGGAGCCCCTTGGCTTTCTTCCAGTGGTCCAAATCTTGTGGCGGAGACAAGCTTTTTTGCTTTTACGGTTCCTCGTCCTCCTACCTCTTCTTATGTAGCTGCTGCTCTGAAAGGCAAAGGCGGTCTGCCTACAAAAGTTAAGACACAAGCATCTGTTGAAGCTGCAGGATTATGGCAAGAATCATAATCAAGATTACTTCAGGTGACATTAAAGTTGTGATTATTTAACATCAACACTCAATCCATTAATGCCAGATTTAATAGACATTTAGTAGACACTTCTCTCTTGTTAAAAGTCCCTTGAGCTCATATAATCTGTCTCTCTCTGCATTCCAATCCAGCAGACAGCTCAGCCTATACAAGATGCTAATTCCCTCCGTAGTTTAAATCTAAGAGTCGCAAGAGAACTGATGTTGGTTTGCACAATTCACGGAAGAGGGTAAATGACTATGTTTCATGTCTGCATGCTTTGAGTGACATAAATGTGTGTTACTCATAATAGATACAGGCTGTTGTCAGGTAAAGATGTCAATTAAAGTCTCTGCACGTTCAAGCAGCACAAATGTTTAGTTGCCCATACTTCAGGCAACTGAGAACGACTACTAGTGGTCACAGGAAACCCTTGAAAGCGTTAAAAGTGTGACCAGGGCCTTGTGCTTGGTGGATAAACTCATTGGTTATTTTGCTCTGTGGCACAGCAACGGGCATGCACACAGTCTGTGTTTCCAGATGACTTCCCCGGCAGAAGCACCGGTCAAAACTGACACTGATTTGGCTTCAGGCAAAAAAGCAGAGTACACTGCTGGCTAGAAAGAGGGTGCTCCATTTGTACGACATGAGACAAAAATGTACCAAAAAAAAGTGTTATCACAATCATTTAATTTCAATGATCTTGTTTTTTTGATTGTGGGAAACTGCAATGATTATTGAAATTACATTAATGGCCCAGCCACTGCATCTGTCAGTCGCTCACTTTTTGGGGCAGCGTGTGTGTTTATCAGACGTTCGAGACTTCAGCCAGGTTCTTGGCTCTGTGCTTGGGAAGTTCTAAACTGCTCTAGACAAGTGTTCTCTTGCTGTGCTGAAGCTTGAGGGCGATATCAGAGATAAGCGTGATGTTTAACTTAAAAATCAATGTGGTTGGCTGCCGTGCTGCTTTGGCAAACACCTGGCAATGTAGGTTGGCAGAGATCTTGGCTGGTCTCCTGTTGAGGCAGCTGACACGACGGGTGAGGAGCCACTGTACCTTAGTAGCAACAGTGGAAAGAACTAAACATGCAAAAAAAAAAAGAGAGAAAAAAAAGAACAATTCCAGGTAGCAGCAGTTGAGAAATGACGCAAAGCAGTAACAGCAAGGCAGGGCTGGTGGCACGCTATGGCTCCGTCTCAGAGTTGAGAGAAGGTAGCTCCTCAGACCTTTCTGCCAGAAATGTTCTCTGGTGAATGATGAAATCAATGCAGATGTGCGTGCAATAACAAGTGAAAGAGGCTGTTTGTGTCCACTCTTATCTCACTTGTATGAGATATGTTCTGCTCTGTTACCACTTCATGGATTTTTTGGTGTAATGATGAGCCAAGCTGGCCATGAGATGCTGCTCCTGTCACGGTCATTGAGATTTTTTTTTCTCTTTCTGGCTGATAAGTTAACCAACAGTCAACGGGGAAAATTAAAATGCTGTATTTAGGTGGATGGATGTTTGTGCCCTAGTTTAAAAAAAAAATCCAGGATAAAATGAATACGATACTTTTTAAATCAAAAATAAAAGGCTGTTCATTTTTTACTTCTGAAAATAGCAGCACAGACAACAGACTGCAAGGAGCCGTTCAGTGTTGCATCTGCAGTGCTGCTTTAAACCAACTAAGACCAAAAACACACATTTAATCCTCTGGCGCTGAGTGTGCTATACAGCCGGAAAATCTCCTGTGTAGTACAATTTTTCAGAACTTTTTAGAACAAACAGCAAGTAGTAGCCTGAGCGTCTCATTTACAAAACAGATTACCATCAAGAACAGCGCCCAGAGTGCTCCAGCTAACCCTCGTCCTCCTCTGCTGCTCTTAGCTAATTAATGATCAAAAACTGCCAACAGGCTAACAGAAGAGCATTTCTCAGGCCTCGGGCCAGGCTTCTGCCAGTCTGCAGCATAACTAATAGGTTGTCTGTTTGTTCTTATCCACAAATAGCAAGATGTTGACATGCTTGAGGGTGACTGGGCAGGATGTTGAGTGGAAGAGGTGGGGAAGACCTGATCTCAAAGTCTTTATCCGTTAATGGTTAAACCGTTAATGGGGAACATCCCTCGCTCCTGCAGCTGAATTCTTCTGATTGCGCTGTTCAATGTGCGTGAGAAGTTTAACACCCACTGCAAGTTTTCACTTCATCAGAAGCTAACCAGGAAACTCAGACGTGCTCTTATGTTGAGTTGACGATGTCCACTGAGGACGGAGACGCAGGAGAAGCAGTCAGAGCTGAGAGGTTTTATACTTGAGGTGATATGTATGACCTGGTTCCAACAGTCGTTTTCTCATTTGCAAATAAAGAAACTCTGCATTCTCTTTTTTTTTTTTTTTTTTAAGTCATTTCCACTCTAACACAGTTAGTTAAGTTATTTCATTGAGTCACCTGGAGTCCTAGTGAACCTTTGTGGCAAATCTGAAGAGATTCCCTCAAAGCAGTCTTATCGTGATATTTAGAGGTGCCTGCGACCTTTGACATTTCCACTTTCTCCAGTCCATCCTTGAGTCCTAGTTTACATTTTGGCTAAAATGGCTACATATTTTTGGCTAAAAAAACCCCGAGACGTACCCAAGTTGTCACGTTAACGGCGATTAGTGCAGATACCACATACATGTGAGGTGACAATGACCAACTTTTTAGGTCACCCTTAAATCTCATCGATTTTTGTTTTGTTTTTGGGAAATTCCACCAAAGATATCAGCTTAAAGGGAATGGGAAGGATGGGCAGCCTGGAAAGGGTATAGCCATGACCCATGGCTGTTGCAGCTTCAGAGGCTTGAAGAGACAGAACGAAACCACAGCTGGTGGAGTTTTGAGTTTTTCAATTTGAACGGAGGGAATCAATGCGTCAGCACAAGTACTGTGCCAAAAATGAGAAGTCAACTCTAAAATGTGATATGGCTTCTAAAAGGGTTCACTTAGCAGAGTGACATAAGACCCACCCTGCAGTTTTGTCTCTCGCTGCAATTGTAGCCATTTAAGTTGCTACGGATGAGAATCTGCTCTGAAATGAGAAGTGAAACCAGGACACTGCAAAGGCCAACATCTGTTATACCACACATTATACTGGCCTGTCACGAAACACATGTCATCAGTTGGTTTTATAATATACGGACTAGAGTTGTAAAGTGGTGCAAAGCTTCCTGGAATATCTGGAAACTTTCAGTGAGAAATAAACACTAACCTTTGGCGAATTTCTCCCTTCAATGTAACAGGAATGTAAAATTATTTGGAACAAACATGAATGCAGGGTTGCATAACTGTATTTAACCCTTGGAGTATTAATGATATTACTTGGCTTTTGCTGTAATGCCTGTAATTTTATTTGACATTTAATTTTCTTTTATTGTTCAGCGACAGAATCCAATAAAGATCTAGTCAGAAAGCATTTTTAAAGATATTTTACTGAAGTCTCCATGCATATCTGTATTATATTAAAGGTATATACAGCATTCAATAAGTTATATACAGCAAATTTTCCCTCAAAATCTTTAGTTTATTTTCATTTATATTCCCATTATTTCCCATGGAAAGTTCCCAATTTTGAATATTCCTGTAATTTTGTAGGCCTAATATGAGCAACATGGATCCTTTCTATTGATCTTGATATTGCCCATCGTGTTTATGAGCATGTTTACTACATATAAGCAAGTCAGCCTGCATCTGTGCTGCTCCTACACATGTGCATGTACACACACACACACACACACGCGCGTGTGCAGCAGACAGTGAGAGCGGAAGATAAAGGCTGTATTATAGTTTTTTTTCCAGACGACTGCATAATTCCTGCCAGAAATTTTGTCATAGAAGTTGAAACGGATTAGAATCCACAGCTGCATTCACCAGCTGCCATTAGCATGAATGAGCCATGCACTACAGTATGTTGTCTTTGTTTCAACAGAGGCAATGAAGAGGTCATCTAAAACCGATTATCCCCTCCAGTTTAAAGAGCTGTGAACATGAATTTGGAGGTGGAGAGGGACCATCCTAACCGTTGGCCCTCACCTCTGCCTAGGCCTGGGCGATATATCGATTTTATCGATTAATACAAGTTTTTGTTGCTGATTTAAAAAATACAAATTTTTTGTTTTTTACTCTTCTTGCTATTGCGCACCTTTTGTTCTCCCACGTAGGAGCTTCCATAGATTTCCCCCTCATCCCTCCCCTTGTTTCCTTCGCACGCATAGCAGCAACATGGCTAACAAGAGCGAGAAGTTTGTTTCTAAGAAAGGAGTAGTAGCATCAGTGGTTTGGAACTGGTTTGGGTTTGCGGCGGCAGGTGTTGAACAAGTGACTGCACGCTGCAAAGTTTGTCTGAAGCCCATTGCAACGACAGGCAGCAGCACAACAAACTTATTTCAGCATCTAAAACAGAGGCATCCAGCCGAGTGGGAGAAATGCCTCTCTTTGCGAAGGGAACAAGACGGCAATAACCAACAAACTCCGACTGAAAAAAACAGCTTACTTTGGTGGAATTATTTGCCCACAGAAAAAAAAACAGAAAAAATCGTAAATCAAATTATTTGTGAGGTGGCAGTGGTCAGCACTGTGGCCTCACAGCAAGAAGTTCTGGGTTTGAGTCCCGGCTCCATCAAGGATCTTTCTGTGTGGAGTCTGCATGTTCTTCCTGTTCCTGTGTGGGTTCTCTCTGGTACTCCAGCTTCCTCCCACAGTCCAAAGACATCAAGAGGGGACGAGGCTGATTGATACTCTAAATTGACTGTAGGTGTGACTGTGAGTGTGAATGGTTGTTTGTCTCTATGTGTTGGCCCTGTGATGGACTGGCGACGTGTCCAGGGTGAACCCCGCCTCTCGCCCGTAGCCGCTGGGATAGGCTCCACCCCCCCGCGACCCTTACCAGGAATAAGCAGAAGAAAATGGATGGAGTTATTTGTGAAAAAAATCAAAGATTTTGTTTGTAGCCCATATCGCCCAGACCGACCTCTGCCTGACAATGAATGGCAAAAGAAAGCATTCATCTCCCAAACTGCTGCTGCAGCCTTGAGAAACAAAATGAAAGATGACCTTTCTTACTCTGTCACCAAAGATGTGTGGTCAAGCTTAAAAATGACCCCAAACATCAGCATAGCCAGACGTTGCATAACTGCTGATGGGAGTCCAAGTGTGCAGAGCCGTACTGCTGATATAAACTGTTGAGGTGAAAAGCATGGCTTTCTTTTGTCAATCTCATAAAACACGTGTATTGCAAGCCTGACTGACTCCCTGGTAGCACAGGACAGACTCTGTTTTAGCCATGTGTTGAAACATTTCCCTGGATGGTTTACTGTTGCAGTGCAGCTGTTAAGAATCTTTTGGCTTTAGCTCCCTTCATCTCAGTTTGTTGAGGTCCGAGTTAAAGCAGACGAGTGACTAGTGTCCCAATGTGGGACAACACTTTTGACCCTCCAGTCTCACTTCAGAACCAGTTTACAGGTCACAAATTCTTGCAGCTTATTAAAACTTTATTAAACTCTCTGAGAAAGGGCCCAAGTGTGGCACAGATTATTCATCATCGTCAGAAACAACGTAGGTTTTTCTAGATTCTACACTCACATTGTTTTGCCTCTCAACTGTTGCATTATTCTGCACCTGCCCCCACCTGCCTGCTGAAAAATGTGAAGTCTGGCACTGAGCTCTAAGCTGCCTCATGGCACTTTAAAATCAGACAGAGACACGGAGGCATGCTGATCCACTGCATAGACGTGCTGCAGTGCTGCTTTTCCTGAAAGTTTAATGGAGCTTTAAAATCTTGAAAATTAAACCACTGAAAGAAATAATCTGGTTTCATATTTCAGAGTCAACATGCAAAAATATTTTGAAAGGTTGGAAGATTAGACAAAGACATTAGATTGTGACCAGTGGCATTTCTGCGTGGTTTTCAGGAATTTCACTTGATATAAAATGCATTTAAGATGCGGTATTGACTTTCACAGGAAGTCGGTGACCAAAAACTACAGGGATCCAACTTAGACCACATCTGAAAACGTGTGAAGTGTTGTGGGATTCACCGAAGGGCTTCTTGATTTACGACAGGGACATCAACTGAGAGTAGGTTAAGGGGACCAAATGCTTGTATTCCCAAATGTCTGGGCAATAACTGTGTGACGGACATCATTTCCTGATGGGACAAATAAGCCACAACTTCCATTGAAGATGTTTCTACATCATGGATTTGTCGGTCCGCTCCATTGATTTAGTTTTATTGACAGTGTAGATGCCCTCAAGCGCTGGGGTGTCGGGGAATTGGAGAACCAGATTTTTAAGCTTCCTTTTCTGCACAGTAAATGTCCTTCAAGGAATTTGTTCTGGTTGTGTTCCTGTGCCCCAGACTCCCTGCGGAAGAGGGCAAATGAAAGGAGAATTTCCCAAAAGGTGAGGCTCCATTTGTGAGGCATCGTAAAACCACTGGACCAATCACCTCCAACCGTAATGACATTTTAGCCCCAAATGTTTATTGAGCTAGAGCTGAAATTACACAATGGCACTAAACATGTTCACTTTTCACTTTATTCATTCTGGAAATTTTTACTGTGGTTTTTAGTTTTAAACTTTACTACAGAGGCACATCTGTCAATGCCTGGCCCTTCCCTGAAACATGATTGACATTAAATTGCAAGGCAGTGTCATGTCTAAAATGAACAATCGAGAATGTGGAGTTGGGCCGCAGGGCAAAAATATCATATCACAGGTTTTTTTTTTAACGACATTGTCATTTTATTACAGTTCATCATGCTGGATTTTAAGACCGTTTTGGACTGTTCACTACAACCAAACTAACTTCCAAATATAACACAAACAAACAAAGCTTATAAGGACAAAGAGTAACAGACCATTTAGGGCCTTATCAGTGTTTTTATTAGGGATGTAATTACTTGCAATCATAGTAGTATACGTTTAAATTGCCACCGCATATGGTTTTGATTGATGGACATTTTCCAGGAAACATCCTAGCCGAGGGGGACTCAATACAAATCTTAAAGGGCCACAAAGAATTATTTCAGTGAGTGATGACACTGGAATATTCAAAACAAAATGCCCTTTTCATTGAAAACAGCAACAAAAATACCAACTAAGATAAAATGTAATTTCCTTTTTGATGCAAAAAAGTTGAATGAAACAAAACATGACCCCTGTCATGAATCCAAAACAAACATGTAAGGAGGGGATTGAGAAGACTTTTCTTTTTAAATGGGAACACATAGAACCACAAGGAAGAAGGAAAAATGTATCTCTGTTCTCTGGTGAATCAAGCATCCCAGGAATTCCAAATTAACATAGATGATGAAATCAAACCAAATGTCCCTTTTTAGTTTAGTAAACTGATTAAAATTTTAAAAACTGATCCGAAAACAAAAGTGAAAGTTAAAAAATTTGGCTCGCAGCAGTGAGCTCTGAGTGACTCAGTAACAGGCTGCCTGTGTATTGTTGGCACGGAGACAGGTCCCGGCCTGGCCAGCATATCACGTCCCTGGGGGTGGGGGTTTGTAAGTGCGGTCGCATGTGGATTGTGCCTGTCTGTATGTGCTACGGCCACAAGGGTGGGGTGGAATATAAATCCGGCGTTTGGGGTTACAAAAACAAAAAAAAAACACTCCAGCCTGACCGGCCATTCAGGAAACCTTCCAAACCTCCCTATGGCCACCCTGCCTTGATGTGCTGACCCAACCAAAACACAGAGTTACGGAACAGCCACCAATAGGCAGGCGCCAGACCAGATGTGGCCCAGGGGTTGCCTATTGAGGATCACTGTCCTTGCCCATCTTCAATGTCAGTCCACCTTAAGAGAGAGAGAGAGAGAGAGAGAGAGAGAGAGCTTGATTTCTTGATTTAAGTTTCCAGGACAAATATCCTCAACGGTATACAGGTCCATGTACGGTGATGGTGGCACTTACTGATTTGAGGTAGTTATATTTAAGATGCTGTGCTGGAGCTTTGTGAAAATGTATCATTTACTTCAATTAGATGGTGGTCAAGCTTTGCTAACATTTCTGAGAAGCAGTTTTTAGATTTACGAAAGAGCAACACCGCAAAACCCAGACACAGAGAAACGTAGCTAAACCAGTTCCAACTGCTTGCGCTGTTTAATTCCTACTGATCAGCAGAAGTGATGCTTTGGCACTGGATGCTTCAATCTCACGCAGGTCACATAATTACAACAGTCATCTGTGACTCCTGGGTGACCCGAGAGCGTCTATATCTTCTGGCGTCACCTGAGGATCTGTTCCTTCAATCGTCTTGCAAATGCAGACTGAATTATAGCATTGCTACCGAATTGCTACATGCCTGCATTCCCTGAGTCGTTTTTTTTGTGTGTATTTGTGCAGTGACTGTGTATGGCCACGACCAGCCTCCTACCTCTAACATTGATACCGCAGGGTGGCAGTGGATATTTTTGCTTCAGAGGCAATGACTGGGAACAGCCCCCTAGGTCAGGACGCCCTGGCTCATTCTTGACCAGCCAGCCATCCTGCTGTATGCGTTTCCTCCCATCCTTCTGGTACTGGCAACACTGGACAGTATCCGGAATGGTGGTCACAGCATTCTCCTGGTGGCCCCGTATTGGCTGGGCAGGTTGTGGTTCTCACCATCCTCAATGGGGTGCCTAGATCGCTCTTGGAGAGGCTGGACCTTCCTGTCTCAGGAGGGCAGCATATAGCACCTGACTGCGGCTGTATGTGTGGCCGCTGAGAGTCAGAACCCACTCTTAACATCTTGTAACCTGTCTGTGGTCCATACTGTATTGAGCTCTACAGCCCCCACCACTAGGGGGCTTTGCATTAACAGGTGGAAGTTGTTTCCCCTGTCTCACCAGGGGAGCCCAGCACACCATCCATCAGTCCTGTTTTGCCTGGTGCGTTCACTTAAGTTGTATGTGGTAGCGACTGCTAGCTTGCATGAGATTTGGATTGTAGAGGTGATTATACATGCTTCTGTATGGGGATGTTAAGTGCACCTCTGCCAGGAGTATGGCTACTAGGACTGTGGCGATACACTAATCTTGCAATACGATACGATACACGATGTTCGGCTCACGATACGATATATATCATTATATATATATATATATATATATATATATATATATATATATATATATATCATGATATTCAGCTTACGATACAATTCGATACACTTACATCTTTTTCTGAAAGGTTTTAAAGGGACAAAGTGATTTTGGTGACATCTTGTGAGTGTTCCATTGGCTTGGATTTAATTAATTTAACTGAAAGCATCAATTACACAACATATGGCTCTGACTGGCAGCTTGCAAATGCTGGACAAAATAAATCAAAGATGTGGTGAGAAAATTTGTTTCATTTATTGAAACTGAGTGCAAATTGTAGCTTCCAAGCTTTTGAAAAGTAAAGTGAACAATGGGGAGTTAAAGTGCAGCCAGTGGCCTTCTTTGGCAGCTTTTTAGCTTGATACTGAACATATGAGGTAGCTACTAGCCAGTCTAGCCACCAGGTGAACTAAAAATAAACCATGGCAGCCAATAATTCAATTCGCAGGTGACAATAGCATAGCGGGGCTCCAGCACGTTCACCATGCACCTAAAGCCGGTGTTTTCCACCTCTGAACAAGGTCTCAAATCCTGACAAATAAAGTAGGCAATGGACTCCATAATTTTCTGTGACCTCGGTGACAAAGATGGGAACTTGTGGCAACCACCGCCGTCACTGTCCAGCGTGGTTTGTTCCAGGTCGCACCGCAGCTTCTTGGGCTCGGTCTCAGTTAGCACTACCTTGTCCGGGTGGTGACGTTTTAGGAGGGCTCGCAGGTTGGTGGTATTTCCAAAGTACGTAACGTTTGTGTGACACAGTTTGCAAACCGCCATACTTTTGTCTAAATTGTGGCTTTCCTTTTTGTTTTTGAACCCAAAATGCTCCCACACACCTGCGTTTAAGCATGCAGGCGCTGGATTCATATTCGCCGCCATTCTCCTGGATCTCTCAGCTCTAACCGGATGAGGAAGGTGTCAGCGTCTGGGTAACTAGAAATGCTCTACAGCAACACTGGTGGCTGGCAGACCGACTTACTCTTCCTGTAAAGTGTGGGACAAGGGGGATTTGAATGGGGCTCAATCTATTGATACTTGCGGCTAAAAAATCAATACTCTCTGGGGAAACAAAATATCGATATATATATGGCAGAATCGATAAAATTGCTCAGCCCTAATGGCTACGTCCTGGGCTACTTCAAAAGGGGTTTCTCCACAGGACAGTTGCACTGCAGATACCTGGTCTTCATCATTCACCTTTGCCTGTTTCTACAGGCTGAATGTTGCTTGTCGACTGTTTTAAGTCCTTAATTGGTGAGTGCTTCTTGTGACCTCTCTGGTAGAGTTCTCTGTCACTCCGATTTTTCTGTTCGCAAGTATGGCATCATTACTCAACCTGTGCGAGATGGAAGCCTCCAGTACTGGCGGTCATCCTGAATTCATAGAACCCTAGTTACATACATAACTCTTGATTTTTCAGGTAATTTTACCATGTTGGATTTTACAAAACAAGACATCTAAGTCATGGTGGCATCTGTCACTGCTTTCTTAAGACATTTCCCCAAAGATCTTTTGCAGTTTTATTGATGGATTGATTGTCAGTCACCACCTGCCACATGCATGCTTACAGAACGCAAAAGCAATAATCAGAATCAACACCAGGACAAATTAGGATATACAGTTTTAAGACTCAGTTTTCAGAAGAAAACATCTCTGTGTCGACATCCCCTGACAGAAAGGCTGTAGCAGTCTTCTCTGTCTCAGCTGACAACCAAAACAAATCAGGGTTTTCAACTGGATTTTTTTTCAGACAAGAAAATTGCTTGTCTCCCTGTACAAAGGGCAATAATAGAAATTGAAACTGATCACAAAGGACACATAAATATTGATCGGCTGAAATGCCAGTGGTAACTGAGCATACAGGAGCCTCCTTTCTGTAAATGTTCCTCGCGAAAGGTCTTTTTTGATAAGTCATTCTTCTGGCAAGGCATTTCTAAAGCTTCGAGATTTCACTTTTCTGCTGTACAAGATGTGACTCCCACATCTCTGGCTGCATCTCACTTAGCAGTAAATTTATTCAGCCTAAGAAGGCCCCTCCTCACTGGAATCTGGATGGCATTAGTGTTGGGTTCCTCCTTCAAACCCCACTTGCCCGCCACATAAAATGCAATCGAGTCTGTCATTGAGTCATAAAGTTTAGTGAAGTTTGAGATGGTAAGGTCAGGACATAATGCCACCATATTCATTACAGACACTCGGTCCCGCCTACTGATTAAAACCCAAACCAAAACAAGATGTAAGAGGTACACATCTCGACAGCCTTGGTCGGTCAGATGACTCTGTGTGTCAAATGAAGTGATTAGTGGTTTTGATCATAGAATCAGCGCCACCTTTCCTGCTGGAGGCTGCAGGTGTTGTGACTCTCTGGATGTGGACACAACTGAGTCTGTAATTTACTGATGTTCATCTTATCTTGGAACAGCTTTCTATCAAAACCTGAACTTAATCCACACTTTTGCTTGAATCACTAATTTAACTTCAGTCTGTGGAGACGATATCAAAGACAAAGTGCACCAAGGTGGCCATCTTTTCCTGCCTCATCTCATTTACTTCTCAGCGTAATTATACACTTCACATGCAGTGAAATGTTGGCACTGCCTTGATCTGAAATCTTCACTTCCCGCTAACTTTTGAGGAATAGAAGAGCAGAAACAGGAGTGGGAGAGGAATGCAGAGGTTCCCATGTCACTCACAGAGAGCAAGTGGTGCATAATAAAAAATAAAGAACAAAGTATTACACTGGCAGATTATTAATGTTAGAAATGCGCATCGTATTGAGATTTATCCGTGCACTAAAGGTCAGCTCAATTTATCTGTGATTGACTATATCGTTTCATTAGGGAATCTTTCCAAGAGGTGTGTGAAAAGTAATTATATTTTGTTCAAAATTATTCCAATACCTACGTAGCCAAAAACAAGGGGTAGAGAGTGTATTCAGGCTTTTTAGATTAGATGTTGAGATTTCATCAAACTAGCTTGTCCTCTGATGTGGCTCCTGTGGGGAACTTGATTGTTCCCAGCTGGGTAGGTTCTCTTCGGACGTTCTTGACAGTACAATTCAGCAGCTATTTCATGTACTATTGTGTAAATGAGACATAGGAGAGGTCACTGACCTGGGCTTTCCAATTCCACCTGAACCGACCTTAACCAACCCTTGTTTGCGTCCTTTCACTCTGACATGTTCTGACATGTTCCACGGCAACACGGAGTGACTACCGCTAGGTTGTCGTGTTATAACCTGAATATCCTCTGCCAGAAAACATTGGTTCATTTTCTCTGTGTTGCTTTTCAGTGCATTGTCCAGATCAGGATGCTAGGTCAGTTCTTCTTGGCTCTTTGAGATCAGCCTCTCCACGTTTCAGTTTTACCGTGTTGACTCACCTTACATGGTGGCTTATATACTGTCTGCCATATTGTGGATAAGAGCTGGGGCTCCATCATCTGAGCTCAAGACAAAGTGTTCAGCTTGATTTGAGGTCAAACTTGCATGTTTTCTATGGTGATTATTGGATTAAGATGAATCACTCCTATACTTTCAGTAACTTCACTTAAATCTGCGGAGACTTTAACAAAGAGAAAGTGCACTGAGGTGGACAACATGCCTGCCTCATCCCATTTACTTTTCAGTGTAATTATACACTGTTCATGCAGTGAAATGACAGCCCTGGCTTGGTTTCCTGCCTGTCTAAGACTACCTCACAGATCCACCGTACGCCTCAGGCCAAGTCCTTCTGCATCGGCAGGTGTATCTGTTGCTAATCCCAAGCTGCCTTTCAGCTGAAAAAGATTTGTTCTGGACTCTGACCCAGGATTGTGCTGGACCTGAAGCAGTGGGTCTCTGTTGCCCTTTAAAGAAAAGGCTTGTATCATATTTCATTACTTTGAGCGTTTGGGTCCAATTAGTTCATATGTTAGCTGTAAATGAGCTAACGTTCTGCTGACTGGAAATTAACATACCGTTATATGCCGACGTAAGAAGAGCTGATAGAGATGATCAAAATCAAGAAGTGTCCCACTTGTGAACCACAATCAGAGTTTTGATATTATGCTGTTTCATCACCGTGCACCCTGGAGAGCAGTATAAAAACTGTATAATATCTCTGTTATACCAACATTTTAGTCTACAGTCCTGTGAACAAACCCTCCCTCCGTTCCTCTCTGTCTCTCTCCGACACTCTTGCTTTGTCAAGAAAAAGCAGTTGGCAAAGTAATTCCAAACATGATTAGACTTGAACAGCTCTTTTAATGATTTTGCAGTTTATTAATTCTCCTCCCTGGATTTCATCCTTTGAGCTCATGAAGACGTTGGATGGTTAATCTTCATATTTATTGAGGTATTTGTTGTCTGTTTTGAAAACAGCTGTAGGTTTAAAGCAGCACTGTTGTTTTATTTAAAAAAAAAAAAACACAATTAAATGAGCAAATTTGAATTAAACAGCAGATATTATTCAGACATTTACGTAGTCGTCCCAGAGGAAGTTGACAACAGCTTTTGTGGATGTTGGACGCCCCTTTCTAGTTGCAAGAATCTTGTTACCTTCAGACTCTGAGATGATCAAATGAAAACTGTAAAACACAAATGACACGACATTAATATTAAGAATCATCTTTGGTTTCTAATCAACATTTTTAGAGATTCTTGTACACCTGTGTACCCCTGCCGAGGGACAACGACATAGGTCTTTTTTTTTTAAAATTCACTTGTTAAATCGTCTTGATGTGTACCTGGCCTGATAACGACCGCACTGAGCCAAATAGGTATCATGTTATATAGAACTCAATAAAACAAAAGTATTGGAAAGCTATGGTGAAGACCCATAAACAGGAGGGGTACAAATGTGAGAGGCACATCATGATAAACAGTCAAATTCTTTCAGTTAAAGTGAGTAGTCTTTATTGGCCTGTTTCCTTGTTTTTGCCAATTTCCCCACTGAGGGACGAATAAACGTTTATCATCTCTTACGATGTTGATGTCAGTCAGAAATGCTTACAATTGAACGATTAAAAGATGGCCGATGTCCAATATTTGCTTGTGTTCAGTTAAATATGAGGAACGCATACAAGGATTTATTCAAATCGGCTGCAGGCCTCCATCTTTCAAGAAATGTCACTCAACCCCACACAGCCTGAGCCTCCCCACACGCACCGATCCTGCCTACCTCTTGAACGTCTTGCAGAGAAACTGAGTAAACTTTGTGTTTACCTCCAGACTTATTCAAATAACTACATGTACTTTAGGCTCAAAAGGACAATGATTGAAACAAATTCTTATATTACTGAGGTAACCGGGTCTGCTCTGTTAAAATTAAAAAATGAAGACACCTGGAATAATGCCTCCTCTTCCTTTTAGAAACAGAATTGCCAACATCCGCTAGGACCTTTATTTCTCAGCTTCTGTAGCTGATGCAACACGGAAAATATTAGTTCTTTGCCTTTTTCTTTTTGTGTGTATATACTGTATATATTTATGTCACATCAGGTCTATATATATATATATATATATATATATATATATATATGCTTTTTTGTTTGTTTTTTAATAGACTTTGAGTCTCACAAGCAATACTTTCTATGCCAAGATAAATTATATTACTGTTACAAGAAATATGATATATATAAAAATGTTTCTAATCAGAAAAAAAAATATGAATTAATTTTTGTCACACACCATTTGAACATCGTCAGAGGTCATCTCAGGACCCCCCAGGGTGAGAGCCCTGGGAATCAGAACCCCCACTGTGGTGAGAGATTGCAGCATAGTTTTAACAATAACAAACACAGAAACTGTGATGTGCTATCATGGTTGAGTCCTACTCTCTGGCTGGTTAAGTTTTGAAAGCAGCAGCGACTTAAAAAAGGATTTGAATGTTCTGAAAAAGTGCAAACATGATGTGCCAGGAGGACATGGCTGTAAACTTCCCATGTTTTCCATCGTCTGTTGAGGGATGAAGGGGGACGTTTTCTGCTGAAGGTACCCAGCAAGAGGTTTACCAATTTTAAACCTTCATTTTTGTTAAAATAAGAAAAGGGATCCAAGCAGAAGCAATGGAAGACAGAAAAACAACACAAAACCTTAAAAAGTAGGGATACACTGTAAAAAATTACCTGGGTCATTCAACTGAAAAGTCTAAGTTCAATTGGTGCCTTACGTACAAAAGTACATTCATCCTCAAGAGAAGATTTGTTTTAACTCAGGAAGGTAATTAATTTAATTGATCTGGCTTACAACTGCTTACAAGCACAATTGAGCTGATATGTATCAGACTAACAATGGAAACATGCAAAAAAAAAAATTAAAAAGGGCAAATATTTGCCCATACCGAAGATGCGCTGATATTATCATGCATCCCTATAGAAAACCCTGCTTAGCTTTGGTGTGTCTTAGTATTTATGCTGATGGTAACGTCCTTGGCTGAGGTTAAAATAAATACAAGAAGTTATGATTTTGATGAAATTCAGGAGGATGATACAGTAGAACTTGATTTTGGTATTTATCCTGATCTGGATCTGATGATGTCACAGACAGATGCTTGTGATAAAGAAGAGGAGATGAGATGTCTTGGTGAAGCGCTCTCTTCAGTCACACTTGCGTGGTCCTCCACTCAACTCTGTATGTTGTCCTGCAATGTGGAAACATTCACAAACAGGTTCAGATTTATAAACACCCACACTTGGACGACAGGACATTTTATTGTCTGTTTCTAAATCTGTGTTTTGCTGCTGGCTGGTTGAGTGGTATCAGGCGCAGATGGGCCTGTCCCTCACCATCTCTCTGTGGGCCCATTAGTGTCAGACTCTGGGTTTTCAGCTGGTGCCAGGCCAGCTCTCATCCGTTTACATCTCCTGTCCTCCCACATCTTTTTAGTCCTGCTAGTATCACAAGTGTGTGTGGTGGAGGAGGGAAGGAGCTCGCAGGGACAGCGACAGCTGATAACAGACTGAAAACCTGTTTGTATGTGTGTGTGTGTGTGTGTGTGTGTGTGTGGCTTCCCACCATGTCAGTGCACACCTGCCATGCATCACACTCTCAGCTGAAGCAAAACATTTCAGACGTGTTGTTTAGCAGCAAGACTGTTGTCTCGTGTTCATGTTTAGTATTCTGTCATTTATTGATCACTTCAAGAGTATGAAATGTTACCATTGATGACTCAACTGTTCCTGCAATATTTTTCATGCGCTTGCACAGAGGTGACAGGAAAGGAGAGAAAGTGGCTATGACATCCATCATTTGGCTGAGTTTTAGTTATGTGCAGAAAGTCTGACAGGTGAAACTGAAATTTGAATTTTTTATGCTGAATAACTGTTGAAAAACTGAATCTGAATAGTATTCAGTTCTCACGTAACAAGTTCAGCTGAAAGAGACACATTCAGTGAGGAAGAGCAGTCGAGTGGAGTTTCAGATTTAATCTCATCACTGGCAGGGAATGAGTTAAAAAGGATCATTTGTTAGGGTCTGAACCAGCCTCAGCTTCTTCATCTTGTCTCCTAATGCCACTTTTTTCATCAAGAAGTGATAGAGTAGTGAGCCAGGATAGCGTGAAGGAGCAGGGGCAGTACAAGAGGACTGCCCCAACACTCATAGAACCAGGGGTCACAATCCATAACTACTTCTACAGTTTCTACAATTTCATTTGGCAGACGCTTTTGATCAAAGCGACATACAACAGAAGCAAGAATTTAGACTGGAGGTAAAGCCTTAGTAAGTGCGACCAAGTGCTTCAAGTTTGACTGGTCACAGGTGCTGCCATCTAGTGGCAGAAGAAGGGTCAGTATTTTTTAATACGATTTAACCACAACTGACCACAACCAATAATTCAACATTAACAATATCTTTCAACATTCAACACATTCAATATTCAACACTGTCAGTGCCAAGTATTCACTCAGAGCCGTGTCTTAAACCCTCTGACTCGTTCTACCCCTGAGGACAAAGAGGACAAGGGTCAGATTTAAGTGGCTAGGTGTTCCCTGAACAGCTGAATCCTCAAACGTCTCTTAAAAGTAGAAAGGGACTCTGGGGATCGTATGGAGTTGGGAAGGTCATTCCACCCTTTAGGAACAACAGAGGAGAAGAGCCTGGCTAGAGATTTAGAGCCATGCTGGGCTGGGAGCACCAGGAGTCTCCCACAGGAAGAACATAGCAGACGAGAGGGAGTGTCGACCTGGATGAGGGATTCCAGGTAGGCAGGAGACGTTCTTGTCACTGTTTTGTAAGCCAGAAGAAGAGCTTTGAATTTGATTCCAGCTCCAGTAGCAGCTGGAATCAAATTCAAAGCTCTTCTTCTGGCTTACAAAACAGTGACAAGAAGAAGAGCTTTGAATTAGATTCCAGCTCCAGTAGCAGCTGGACAGTAGGACAGAGGACTGACCAGCAGCTCCGGCCAGTCGCAGTGATTCTGTGACTGACAGGAGAGCAGTTTCAGTGGAGTGGTCACTCCTAAAGCCAGATTGATAGGAGTCAATCAGGTTGTTCTGCAGATGCTCAGAAACTTGATGGAAGACTGAGCGCTCCAGTATTTTGGACAGGAATGGCAGAGGTGAGACCAGCCTGTAATTTTCAACCTAGGCTGAGTTGAGATTGGGCTTTTTGAGGACAGGGTGACCCGAGCTTGCTTCAAAGCAGTGGGGGAGACACCAGTTTCCAAGGAGGACCTGACAATGTGTGTGACTGCAGGTTTGATTGTGGGCAAGATGGTCTGCAGGATGTTGGTAGGTATTGGATCGAGAGGACAGGTTGTAGGTTTTGAGTTTAGGAGAAGTCTGGAGACCTCATCCTTGGTCAGAGGAGCAAAGGGGCAGAGTGAGGTAGCAGTTGCAGGTTATACTGTATAGCAGACTGAGCTTGTCAAGCTCAGAGGACTGGTTGCTGATGGTGGCCCCCTTCTCAGGGAAGAAGGAGGCAAACATGTCTGGAGTCAGTGCAGTGAAGGGCTGAGCACCCAGAGGAGAGAGTAAGGAGTTAAACTCCATAAACAGTTTTCTTGTGTCAGAAGCAGCACAGATCTTGTTCTGATAAAACACTTGCTTTGTAGACTGTAGCAGGTGAAGGATGCAAGTGTTTGTTGGTAGGAGGACTCCCTGACGTCTTCACCTGGTTATAGTGAGTCACCTGATGGAGGAAGCTCATTTAAGCTCATCTCATTCTTTTTTTTTTTCTTTCAGTCAGTACTCAAACCATTGGTGATTGTTGGAATTCAGGTCATGCAGAAGAAGGCAACATGCCATCATTTCTTGTGATGGGGGTGGACACTAGATATTCTGAGAAATGTGCTCTGCCCTGTTTGTCAGGTCCAAAAATACAGGTGCAAAATCCAAAAGCAGACTCCAAAATGAGAACAAAAAGGCTTTATTAACTAAGGTACTCAGGCACTTGGCAACAATCACAGGACAAAAAAACTCAAAACTAGATGGCACTAAAAAGGAACAAGTTGAGAAACAAAAACAATACTAAGGGCAAAAACTACAAGGATCAAGAATAGGCACAGGATCAAGACTATCTCAAGGTGAGCGAAGAGAACAAGACGAATTGGCACGGGACCAAGGGAGACGAGGACTATATATACACACAAGGTAATGGGGCACAGGTGGAGCACATTAGGGGGGGGCCAGACAATCACAGGAGCGGGAATCACGGGAGGCAGGAAGGGCAAGTGACCTGAAACGAGGAGAGTTAACCTTCACAATAAAACAGGAAGTGCAGGACAGACAAAAACAGTGACATAAACTAGACTCACCCAGTGCTCCACTTAGGATAAGACGCAGACATGATCTAAACATGGAAATCTAACATAAGACATGACATGACACTGTTGGTTTGAAGTTTGAAGTAGGAGGTGACTGCGTCTTCAGATATATACCTTTTATAATGGCTGTTTTCATGGAAGCATACTATTATTCATCATGTGAAATTATGTGGAGACGTATAGAGGGTCAGCGCATGGTTGCAAATGATATAGCAGGGTTGAAGAGAGGGTGTACAGGAAGTGTGTGTGTGTGTGTGTGTGTGTGTGTGTGTGTGTGTGTGTGTGTGTCAGAGAGAAGAAGGAAGAGAGCCAGTGTGAAGTGAAAAGAGGAGGTGACGGTGTTCACTTTGGCCAGTGCTGATGTGCTGTTACTACTGGAGTTAATTTTCTGCATAGCTGAGCAATGAAAGTGTGAAAAACAAGTGTGTTGCAGTGAGAGATTGCCATTGGTGAGACACAGCGGTGCTGCAGGATGCTGGTAGCATTGTTTGACAGGAGCTGGGTACTCCGCAGTAGCTACAGCTCTTAGAAGTCCCAGTACTCTTTTAAGGAGAGTGTAGAAGTACATGTTAAACAGGGTTAGCTCTGACATGTGTTTCCCTTTTTCCTTTTTTTTCTCAGTTGAGAGACTGGGAGGCGTTTCAAGGCATTGAGCAGTGGTCAATTCAACTAGAACAAAATAGGTCTGCATGATTTGGTTGAATTGTGCAATTATACAGTTACAGCGGGCATCATTGGGATATGTTATACGGTATTATAAGTCGACTTGCATTTCAAGGAAAATGCGTTGAATATTCTTAGTTTTAAAATGTGTATTTAGCACCTTACAACATAAAGATATTAAGTAGCAGTAGTAAGTAGTAAAATAAAAAATACATAGTTTGTATAGTAGTGTTTTCAAAACAAGTTAATATTTTAAAAGTATAATAATCATTCATTTTTTTGAAAATAGAGGCATTTCTGAAAAGTACAAATTCCGTAGCAGTGTGACATTTTTGTAAACTCACTAGCATTGTCTGGAGGGAATTCACCTGAGGCTTATCACTCAGGTCTGCCAGCCAAAGCCTCCCCCAGGCCTTCGGCGTAAGGCTTGAGGACAAATATGTAAGGCAGCTGATACCTTCTGTCTAGTGGACCATTTTCTGAAACCTTTCTTGGGGCCAGAATGGCTCAAGTATTTTTATGGAGTCTGTCTGTCTGTGTTTTGGTGCGCTCTGTTTTTGTTCGGTAATCCTGTCTTTTGTTGTGTGAGGAACACATATACAAGGGAAGACCTGCTGAACATCAGAACTGCAACACCATCGGATTTATTCCCTGATTTTATTGCTCCCTCTGCTGTAATTTTAGACATATTGGTCAAAAGTGCGCTCGCCTTTGCCAACACAATACACAGGTGATGACGCGGGAGAGGAAAGCGAGCTGGCACACTGGTGCGCCTCCATTAGCGCGGAAAGCACACACCACTGCCAGGCATTTTCCTCTCTAATGTGCTGTCACTATGCAACAAACTGGAGAAACTCCAGCTACGCTGAACAGTGGAGGTGTATGTTTTTACATCAACTGTAGCTGGTGTACCGATGTGACAGTGATCCAGCAGTACTGTTCCCCGGACTTGGAGTCCCTTTTCATGAACTGCAAACTCTTTGACTCCTCCCACGAGTTTTCTTCATTCATTCTGGTCGTTGTTTACACTCCGCCAGCTGCCAATTTCCATGCACAGCGCGCACTGGCCGACCGGATACAACACATAGAGAAAACTAACCTAGACTCCTTAGTTATTGTCCTCGGTGACTTTAATAAAGGAAATCTCTTCAATATAAAGTGTATTAGCTGTCCCACCAGGGAGAATAGAACTTTGGACCACTGCTCCACGCTGCCCCCATGCTCCACTGGGAGAATCTGATCATGCAATGATCCACCTGATTCCAACGTACAAGCAGAAACTTAAACTCGGTAAACTTGCTGTGAGGACATTTAAGGTTTGGACAATCGAAGCTGTGGAGAGCTTAAGGGCATGTTTGGACTGCATGGACTGGGAAACTTTCAAAGCCGCAACAAAAAGTTTGGACGAGTACACAGAAGCGGTGACATCACACATCAGCTTCTGTTAGGACTGCTCGATTCCAACATGCACCAGGGTGAATTGTAATAATAGAATAGAATGCCTTTATTGTCATTGTATGGTCAGAGACAACAAAATTGGGGTGCAACTCTGATAGAAACATAGATAAATCAATGTTATAAAATAGTGTACAAGTAAAAAGAAATACTACACGAGATAAAGAAAATACTACACAGCAAGAAATGCAGACAAATAATTTAAATTTAAATTGTACAGTGCGAATGGCAAAGTAAGGCACACATGTTTTATGTACAGTAGGAGTGGTGTGGAAGGAGTGTCTGTGTTATTTTGAGTTCAGTGCAGTGATGGCTTGTGGGAAGAAACTGTCTCTGAGTCTGTTGGTTCTGGTCCTGATGGACTGATAGCGCCTGCCAGAGGGCAGCAGTTTGAAGAGGTGGTGGGAGGGGTGGGTGCTGTCGCCTATGATTGCCTCGGCTCTTCTGAGGCAGCGGGATAATAATAATGACAAACCCCGGTTCACATCAGGCACCTCAGGTTGAAGAAGGAGAAGGCATTCAGGAGTGGAGCACCTGGTGACTGGGTGTAGCCATAACTACTTGGAATTGAACAAGACAGTGGAGACGATTGTGGACTACAGGAAAAACACTGCCCCACTCTTCCCCATCTTCCTAAGCAACTCTACAGTCAAAACTGTGGAGTCCTTTCATTTCCTGGGCACCATCATCTCCCGGGACCTCAAACGGGGGCTGAACGTCAGCGCGCTTATCAAAAAAGCACAACAGAGGATGTACTTCCTGCAGCAGTTGAAGAGATTCAACTTGCCAAAGACAATGATGGTGTGCTCCTATTCTGCCATCGCTGAGTCCATCCTCACCAGCTCCATCACCACCTGGTGTGCTGCAGCCTCTGCTAAGGACAAGAGCAGACTTCAGCATGTCATTCGAGAAGGTGATTGGCTGCAGTCTGAAGCCCCTGGACGAGGTGTACGCTTCAAGGACTCTGATGCCCCTCTCTGTCCTGCTCTCTTTTCCCCCAACCGGTCAAAGCAGACGTCCGTCCCCACTGATCCTGGATCTGCTCCACGTTCCTGCCTGTTAAAGGAAGGTTTTGGTGGCTGCTGTTGCAGGATGTGCTTGCTGATGGAGAATTTTTGGGTGGAGGTTCATTGAAGGGGTGTGGTACTTGACCTGCTCTACTTGGAAAGAGCCAGGAGAGAACTTTTGTTGTGATTTGGTGCCATATAAATAAAACTGACTTGACTTGAAGTGTGCAGCTAAGATTGTGGCTGATCCCTCCCACCCGGGACATGAACTATTCAGCAGACTCCCCTCTGGCAGGCGGCTGCGTTCCATCGAGTGCAGGACCACTCGCATGGCCAACAGTTTTTTCCCCCCATCTGCAGTGAGTCTACTGAACAATGCCAGGGCCCCCCATGAACACATTAAACCCTCCACCATCCCATTGTAAATGTTCCTATTGTTGTATATATAGTGTATCTTTTTTGTAGTTTTTGTATATTTTGTAGCGTGTACATGCTTACACTGTATTCTATTTTTATTCAATTTGATTTGATTTGATTTTTCACGATTGCAACAAACACCGAGGAATATTCCTTGTACGAACAAACAGACTCAGCAGTGAAGTCCTGTCTGAATCTGATTCTGATTCTGTGCGACCTTATTTGTCTCCTGAGCTCTCGTCTTATGGCTGGACACTGGCAGACGCATCTATATATTTGTGCTTTGCTGTGGTATTAGCCCTTGGCAGTTTTACATTGTGTTTGTCCTCACTTGCCAGGTCTTTTACTCACACTCATTCTTCATATTTGCCTCTGTGTGATTGGATGAGTTGCAAGTTTTGCGCAGCTCATCATTGGATTCAACCTCACTGTGTCGGTATCATCATCGAGACCGATGGTTGTTGTTTTGTTTTTTTTGGTTCAGTGTCTGCTTGTTCATCATGCTCTTTGGCATCCATGTTTGTCACTCTGCATGCTGGGCAGTCACGTGACCTTACACACATGCTACACACACAATAAACCTGGTGGGTGTAATGTAAACAGACTCCACACACGCACACTCACAGGAATTATGTCACAAACACACAGTGCTACTGAATGTAAAAACATGAAAATAATGTAAATAGAGTCATGTGGCATGAGGACCCTAACCCTGTCCCTCCCTGCTGAATGTCACTAATCTCAATAAAGAGAGTGCAGCGTGCAGTAATGGCTCCCTGAGGGGATCTTAGACTCAGGTCCTGCAGGTGAGGGCGGCCTGAATATTCATCCCATGCCCATTAGTCGTTCAGCTCAGTCAGAATGGCCGTCCCTAATGCATCCATGAAGACAACTAACTCAAGTGAAACAGTATTTTACCGCAAAGAAAGACTTGACAAGTTGGACCTCAACTGATAAAACTCACAGGAAATGAAACCCAGAGTGTTAAAAGTGTTTTAAATCATTGAAGCCTTAAACAGTGCATAATGGGAGGGCTGAGAGGCTAATTACTTGACTGTGACAAATAACTGAGTATGAATAACAGTCGCAGGATCTCATTAAAATAATTCCAATATTCAAATACATTTTTCTGCCAAGATTGTAACAATTATGACGGACTGAAAGTAACACTTTTGCTTTTTGTCATCTAATTTATTCTCCAAACATTCCAGGTTGGATTACAGTTTTTCTGCATGGCTAAAATGCTAAACACCATTGTCTGAACCAAATGTTCAGTGGCCTGAATTTATTAAGTCCATCATTGTTTTGACAAAACCACATACGCAGTATACATTGTGTGTGTGCATGTGTGTGTCTATATATATATATATATATATATATATATATATATATATATATATATATATATATATATATATATATATACATATATATATATACATATATATATATACATATATATATATATATATATATATATATATGTATGTATGTATATATGTATGTATTCTCTTTCCTGATGATGCAGATGACAACAATGTTACATACACAGCTTCAAGCAGAACCTTGATAATTACACACATGGAAAACTGGAGAAAAGCTCTGCTTTGCGCAGCATTATTCATGACCACCTGCCCCTCTCAGCTGTAAGCAAATGTCCTCCATAGACCTGAGTGGCATCACCTTCAGCTCAGTCCAGAGCTGTGCTTATTTATTGATACTGACTGCAACACTGGCCTATAAAAAAGCTGCAGTATGTTCATAAAGTCATGCTGAATTAAAGTGCTAAATTGCTTTTAACTTGCTTGGCACATGGAGAACTCATAAAAAAATGTCTTATGAGGGCTCCTTCCTTTTCAGCTTTTTGTTTTGCAGATGCGGTCTCATTACAGAATGGCTGATAACAGAATTCTGTGTGTTCCAGTACATAGCATGAGTGCCAAAGAACTGCCTGCTGCAGGTTTTTATCTCCTGATGATTGACTGATGCTGTTGATGTGGTGCAACATGTTCCCAGAAAGCTTTCCTGCTGCATTGTTGTTGCCTGTTTAACAGCACACCCACAGTAAATGATGCAACGTTAATGCAGGATGGCGCTGTGGCTACAGTTCACTGCTGTGACTCCTTCCTGTGGCTCAGACCTACTGTACAATGTCACAGAATACACGAGAGATGTCATGGGAATAAAGCAGGAATCTGTCTCCTCTCTTCCTCCCTGGTACTAATTTGCATCCCCCCTCGTCTTTTCTCTGCCCTTGCTCCGCTTTACTGGGGATACCTAAATGAAACAGCGAAATAGAACAGTAAATCAAATGCTGCCAATGCCACCAAAGGTTCAGATAGTCTCCTTCTGTTGTGTACTGCAGGAAATCACATTTGTTTAGTGTGATAAGAATATATTCCTTTCATTCCTTCTTTAAATTACAGAAGGACTTTGACTGTTTTTGATTTTCACCCCCCCAAAAAAAATACTCTGATTTTTTGCGAGGACCAACTTCACTAAGGTGTTTAATGCTGCTGTGATTTAAAAAAAAAAGAAGAAAAGAATCATATCAATAGACACCGATAAATGTTTTTAGTTTGTCACTCACAGGGTTGTTCTTATTCATTTTGTACTAAACATAGCCAGTTGAAGCAAAGCTCCTTGCAACAGTGCACATCGTGACGCTCCACGTGCAGGACTTTGGTCATTTCATCGTTCACTGGCTTGCATTATTGTGTTTTAGTATCTATGACATTGAAAGTTTCCAATGTCACATAGCAACTCTATTGTGCACATAAAAGGTTCGCTTGCAGTATGCTTGTGTTTGTGTGTGCGGGGGTGGTGTGGGTGGGTGGGTATGTACCTGGTGACGTCTGACCTCAGGGACCTCCTGCTGCTTCTGCCTGCTATTTGACAGGCATGTTGATGAGAGGCCCGCAGCCTCTTTTTTCCTCTCATGGTCCTGTATTTACTCTCTTCAGAGGCCAGAGGGATCGTTCCGCTTCATCACCCCTTTGATCTTCTAAACATTAGTTTTAAACTGTAGCGCATTTCAACTGAATTTTCTGAAAATTAACTTAAGAACATGTGAATTATGGCAAGTTCTATCCACTTGGGGAATAAAGGAGTAATACTGGAGTACACACTGATTTTAGCAGAAACCAACTAATGTTTGGGCACACAAGACATGAATGTGCTGTTTAAATGTTCCTCCCACACGTCAATTGTGGTCTGTCATTGGAGGGACATCATTGTTGACTAATAATTACATAATTGCAACAAATACAGTAACACAAAACAGAATTCGAGGAAACACGACACGTTCATGTCTTCATTTAAACTGAATGGCTCGATGGCATTAAGGGTGAAAATCTAACCTGCTGTGTTTGTTGATGATGTCAACACCTCGTGTTTACTGGGGAATTCTAAATCATTGGCCTTTGTTGCATTTTATTATAAAACACCAGCTGTACATCTTAATGAGCACCATTTAGAAGGAGGCGCCTGAGCTCCAACTGATGGACCTCTTAGGTTCCAGGCTGGATTAATAGCTTGTACTCTCAAAAATGCTGACCAACATTGTAAAGATTGTTGCTTGGACTGGCCCTCGTGAGTTTCTGGTTTGAAATCCATCTGACAGCTCATCTGTGTATCAGGCAGGACTTCATGGAACGAGGGAGTAGCTCGTTCCTCCCCCACTGTCACCTGTCAGTCGCTGGCCTGTTGTGCTGCTGTTAGGGACCCACTGGTAACTTCATGTTGAGTTGTTTGCCGTAACGCTGTCAACTTCCATCTTCAGACTTCTTACTCGTTCCATTTTTCCGTTGTTAGTCACCAATGTTCTGCTTGCTTAAAACACAGCACTCTTAACTCTTAGCCTTTGATTAAGTGTATTTTGATAATTTGACGCCTGAGGCCAAACTTAATTGCGAGGCCCTGATGTATTCTATCATCAGTGCTCATGCATATTGGTAGTGTTAATTTTTTTTCAAAAATTCAAAATAGCTCCATTGATATCAACAACCCAGGAATCCTACCTGTGCCCCAGAACCTGAGGGAAGCCACCAAAGACTGTTTGCCTGACCCTAGTGAGCTGCCATGGCAGGGTCCAGATTTTTTGAATGCACAGATCCGGTCGCTGCTGCCGAGTTTTCCTATTAGCTGCCTTGAGTTGCACTCATCTGTCGTCAAAACTTGTACCCGATCAGCCCGCAATGTGTTTATGTCATATTTTAGCCCCTGCTTGGCTCGCATGGAACCCCAGCGGTTATTACGGTGTTGGGGCTTGTGAAAATGGGGCCAAACCAACCCGACCCCAACCGACCTGAGCCGAAGTGAGCCAGTGGAAACGCGCCCTTAGTTTAGTTTTGTGTCATAGGAGTTCGAGGATTGACTGCAATGGTGAAAGTCAGGAAAAGGACGATAAACGGGAGTCCGATTGGACTAACTGGGAATAATGGGAGGTTGGGCAAATCTTTCCTGGATGAGTCACTCCTGACAGTGTGCCAGAGTTTAAGAATGGTTTGTTTAATTTTGTAAGAACACATCAGTAAATCAGCGCGCATGGCGCCTCTCGCTCAACAGCGTTTCTTCATGGTTATGCTCCAGTGAGAAAATCAGTGTTGGAGCTCTTAAAATCCTAAAACCAGCCTGTAATGAGATGTTTGGAGAGGTTACTGTCAATTTGTTGGAGTGTGTGTCTGCAGAGGTTCATGAAAACGAGTTGTTTCTAACGTTGCATTTTCACCCTTAGAAATGATGACGTCTAAGAGGCTGATCTCTGTGAGGCTTGGCCTGCTTGTGCAGAATAGATCACCAGTTGAGGCATTCAGGGACTAAAAGAGGAAGTCCTCCAGTTTGAAAGTATTATTTCCAGATCACAAAAAAGTGAATATCAGGAGTGAATTCATCAAAATGTCAAAGTTTTATCAAAGCATATATGGAAATTAGTGTTCATTGTCATTAGGTATTGTTTTCATGTCGTTCCAAATTTGGACTAAACAGCATGTACAATTGTAGCTTGCTGACTGCAACAAAAATATTTATTGAAAGTATTTGTTGAAACGATGAAATTGCTTTTTTCATTACACCACTCTCTAAAACCCCTCAGCTTCAGGCAGTAGCAGCTAGCCAACTACACCATCTCAGAGGAGGCCTGATGGTCCGAGGTGCAGCAGATCATCTCTAACAGACATTCATGCAGGGATCATCTTCATCTTCCTCATTTGCTTGGCAAAATACCCGCTGCAACTGGTCTTGATCTTTAATGCTTGCACGGCAGTTACCTTCCTGACTCCAGCGCGATGAGATAACCTATTTATATATTGGCACATGCATGATTCCAATAGCATATTATGACTAGCTATACTGAGAGAGTGTCGCAGCTATTCAGGCAGGAAAAGTCCTTATTCAGGTACCACTCCAGAAACTTGAACGCCTCCACTGTCTTTTGATCCTCCCACACACCAACAAACCGAGGACAAAGATAAACACACACTGGCATGCAGGCACAGGAAAACACATGCAGACATATAAACACTCACACACTTGCAGACATGCTTCTGCAACATTCTGTTTTACGTAATTCATTTCTCTCTTTAGGAAATGAGGGCTGGTGAATAAATCCTTGAGATGTTGGTAATTTTGTGGGCAGAAGACACTTATCTAAACCTTGGTGTTTTGGGGGCTTGTGCACGTGCACGTGCATGTGCACGAGGTATTCAAGAGTGCAGTATTCGAGCAGGTGGACCAGGACAGGAAATTATCATTAAAGGAATGGACAAATCATATGAATTTAGACTCTCATATATAAAACAAGAACAAAATATCCTCACAACACATCCCAAAATGATTAATATGAATGGACCTGCTCTTATCAATACTCACAAGGCTTCTTTAAAGTTTAATACTTGTATCCATGTACAAACAATTTGGATAAATGAAATGGCTTCACGACTCACTCATTGTACTCCCATCTGTTTATTTGATATGCAGGTTGTGTGTTCTTCTGTGTGATGGGGGAAAGAGCAAATAAACAAATTGGTTTTGCAAATGTTTCTTAAAAAGCCTTGTTAAGAAATGATGGCTCTCTCTCTCTCTCTCCCTCGCTCTCTCGGAAACGAGGATAGCTTTTATATTGTTACTGTAAGGAATCAATTTGTCTAAGAGGAGGAAAGCAAGACTCATCACTGAGGTTAAGCGGTCTATCTAGTCAGGTCAAGTCAAGTCAGTTTTATTTGTATTGTGCCAAATCACAACAAAAGTTATCTCATGACTCTTGACTAGTAGAGCAGGTCCAGCACCACTCCTCCAATGAACCTCCACCCAACAATTCTCCATCAGCAAGCACATCCTGCAACAGCAGCCACCAAAACCTTCCTTTTAACAGGCAGGAATGTCAAGCAGACCCAGGCTCAATGGGGACGGCCTCCTGCTTTGACTGGTTGGGGGGAAAGAGAGCAGGAGAGCAGGACAGACACAAAGACAGATAATGGAGGAAGACAGACATGCAGAAGGAAAGAGTGGGACAGAGATAAAGAGAGAGAGAAAGGGAGGAGACTGATGGACAGACAGGGACGTGAGCAGGTGGAGCTACGGGTGGCAGCTTGAGCCTCTTCAGGTCTGTAGCCTCCTCCAGCAGCACCCGGGATCTAGGATGAGGGGAGCCTGAAGGCTCCGGAGAAGAAGACAAGTTAGTAATATGTATGAGTATTAATTATGTATGCCCGATCAAAAAGGAAGGTCTTCAGTCTGCTCTTAAAGGTCGAGAGGGGGTCTGCATCCCGGACTGAAACTGGGAGACGGTTCCACAGGAGGGGAGCCTGATAGCTGAAGGCTCTGATTCCCATCCTACTTTTAGAAACTCTAGGAGCCACCAGTAACCCTGCATCCTGGGAGTGAAGGGTTCCAGCTGGATAATAGGGGACTATGAGGTCTGTTAGGTATGAAGGAGCCTGACTGTTGAGGACTTTGTATGTTAGGAGGAGAATTTTTAATTCTATTCTAAATTTGACAGGGAGCCAATGCAGAGAAGCAGTCCAGGAGAGACCTGGTCTCTTCTACCAGTTCTAGTCAACACGCGGGCAGCAACGTTCTGGACCAGCTGGAGAGTCTTTAGGGACCTACTGGTGCAGCCTGATAGGAGGGAATTGCAGTAATCCAGCCTGGAAGTGACAAAAGCATGGACTAGTTTTTCTGCATCCTGTTGAGACAGGATGTGTCTGATCTTAGCGATGTTTCATAAAAGAAAGAAAGCAGTCCTAGAAATTTGCTTAATGTGGGCATGAAAGGACAGATCCTGATCAAAGAGAACCCCTGGGCCCTTACGGTCGTGCTGGGGGCCAAGGTAATTCCTTCCACGGTACCTAGCTCATTAGATAAGGTGTCTCTAAGATGTTTTGGGCCCAGGACAATGACTCCAGTTTTATCAGTTTAATAAAAGGAAATTATGGGTCATCCAAGTTTTATATCCTTTAGACAGGCCTCCAGTTTAGTCAGCTGATTTAATTCATGAGGATGCATTGATAAGTACAGCTGTGTGTCGTCAGCATAGCAGTGAACATTAATTTAGTGTTTCCTAATAATGTGACCGAGAGGAAGCAGATAAAGGGTGAAGAGGATTGGTCCAAGCACAGAGCCTTGAGGAACACCATAAGTGACTGCAGTGGTTTCCGAGGGTTTATCATTAGTTAGTACGAACTGAGATCGACCTAGTAAATATGACCCGAACCAGTTTAGTGCAGTTCCTTTAATGCCAATGACATGTTCCAGTCTCTGTAGAAGCATATGGTGGTCAATGGTATCAAAGCTGCACTAAGATCTAATAGGACCAGCACAGAGACCAGTCCCTCATCTGATGCTAGTAGGAGGTCATTGGTAACTTTGACTAGTGCTGTTTCTGTGCTAGGATGAACCCTAAAACCTGACTGGAAATCCTCTAATAGGCTGTTGCTGTGGAGAAAGTCACAGAGCTGTTTAGCAACTGCTTTCTCCAGAATTTTGGAGAGAAATGGAAGATTTGATGAACAGGCCTCCTCCTGTACCAAGCCCCCCCGAGACCCAGTGTCCCTCCCTCTTCCATCATTCAGTATGTTGCATCAGTGATAAGTGCATTGAAGGTGCTCCAGGTGACCTACTATTTATAGTTTTATTTACAGTGTCTTACTCATGGGTTGCAAATGGTGAACGGTCAACAGATTTTTTTTTTTTGTGGCAAATTAAATACAGCAGCTTGTCAAAGCTACACTCCAAACACAAAGCAATGATAGCGACTAGCAGAGCAGTCACAGGGTCACTGACGTCATTCTGAAAACTCTTTGAAGCTCAAGGAAACACCACAGTGTTTCATGGTTTGTCCGGTCCTGCTGCCCCCCCCCCCCCCACACACACACACCCACACATACACACACACACTCTAAAACAATAATACGCCCATGTTCTTTGTCAAAGCTACCAGCTGTATGTGATGTAGCCTGTCGAAGCACAAGGAAGCAGGGAATGATTCCGTTTCAGAGCTCCTGATCGCTACAAGACAACTTAAAAAGCATTTTGTGATCGATATGATAATATAATAATGGATGCTGAAATCATTCCGGTGTGTTTACCAGGTGTAGAATAGACATGTAGTTAAAGAACCTGGCTACTTCCAGTGTTAAAGGTGACTTAAGCTGTTTATGTAGCTGTCTTTGTGGCCCAGAAACCTTAAACAGTTTTTGATGACTTACCTGCCCAACGTCTCGGTGAGGGAGGAGAAAATTTGTCTTGAGGGCAGCTTAACTGAGTAATGGGGGCAGCTTTGCTCCTCATGCTCAGGTGTCTGTGGCTGCTCCCAGTGAGATTATATTGTTTTGCCCGAGCCCAGTGTTGTCCTCAGCCCCGCATAGCTGTGTTATCCCTTTTATTAACCAACCAAATTCATCTTCATAGCTGACCTTGAATAAATTCAGCTCACATTCTGTCCTGACTGTAAAACATTTTACCTTGGCTTTATTGGATCAATACTGATCGAGTGTACCTCCACAGAGCCACCATTCTGTTGTGCAATAAGACAAACTTTTGAGTCGACCAGCCTTTTGTTACCTTTTCCTCAAGCACATGGTGGCTTCACGGAGGTACAGTTGGTCATTTGATGCCCTGAAGCCACAGTAACAAGTTTACCTGATGAAAAGTACACAGCTGTTGTTTGTATTAGGATACTTAAGAATGCAAGATGGCAGTGAGAGTGGTAATTACATAATTACACTAAACTTCAGTAAGCCAGTATTGTACAGTTGCAGGGCATAATCAGTACAGCAACTTGCTAATTTAAGCCCCCTCTCTTCTCTGCCCCTCTCTGAATTTGTCCCAACTCTGTGCCCTTTAGCAAGGCTCCTAGACGACGCTGTGACAATGACCTAAAAACAATCACATTTTATATCTCGGGCACCTTTCCCATGGCTCCAGGCAGAGCTCTCATCCCAGTGCAGTGTACATCAATGCTTCCACACACAAATAAGCACTCTAATTGATTCTGTGTGAGCAGCAGAATCAGAAGACATTGGCAGCTGCAACTACCTGCCAGTAAAAAAAAAAACGCAGATTTTGTTTTAAGACCTCCAAATTCCAGTAATAAAATGGAGAGGTTCTTGTGTACATACTCATCCACAACAAAACGATTCTTGACATGAAATAATGGATTGTGTTTGATTGTCTGTTTGTCTGAAAAACTGAAGTATGTTTGTTGTGTCTCTCAGAGCTCTCGTACCAAATGATTCTTTTATTTTCATCCTTGTGTCTAATGTGAGAAAACGGCATCGCAGGTGATTTCACGTACTCACTGGAACAGGCATGAAGGCTGCATGCTAGTTGAGCCGTTTGCAGTGTGTTCAGGTGCAGGGATTCAAGGGGAATGCAGCATATGAAAGATTGATTGAAGTGATGTCGTATGTTCTCATTACCCGTCCTCTTTCTTCCTCTGCTCCGTCATTTTGAGTGAATACCAGTGCATGAAAAATCCCTGGGATCTGTGTCAGGGAGGAGGATTTATAAATTACAGCTGCTTAGTGAAATGGTGTTCAATACTGGAGATATAGGAGGGGGGCAGCATAGGAGGGTAGATTGATTCATGGACTAGTGTGAAAAGAGTGAAGGGGAGATTGATCCATGGCCTCCTCAACAATCCTGATATATGTTATTTTGAGTTTTTCCAACATTTCAACATGTCATAGATCGGCGTTTCTCAAACTTTTTCAGGCCAAGGACAGTCGAACCTATTACAAAACTCACAGCTCACCTCACTCCCCAAGTGTTCCCGTCAGGGATGCCTGATTCTGGATTTTTTGCCATATTCCAGCTTGTAGCCAATATATCCATTTTCCCCCACCTAACTGCAGAGATCATCAGGTTAATCATTGCGTATGCATGGTTTCCCTCAGTGTATTACAACCATGGAGGGCCGCCAGGCCTGTCTTGCTCTCCCCCCGCGCGCGGGTTCAAGCATCATTTAATTTTTGGACAGGTTTTGTTAGGCTACAGTCACGGGGGGGGGGGGGGGGGGGGGTAGACACAGGAAACAGGAAGTATACATATTTGGAAAAGTCGGAAAGATTGCTTGATCGGCATGCCAGCACAACAGGTCTGAGTTTTCTTTTTCAACACCTGGAAGCTACGCTTCTAACCACTCTCAACTGTGAAAACACACGAATGTCACTCTACAATCTTGTCCCACTTACTGTAACTGGCTATGTCAAGGTGGAAAAGCCAGAAAACTTGTGTCAGTTTTTCCAGTCCAGGGAATATGAACCCGCTGGTAATGACCATGAGAAATTCCTAGAGTCAACCTCATTAGTCCGGCCGCAGTTTGATGTAATACAGCATTACAGCGGCGGAATATTTCCTCTAGCAGTGGTAAACACTGACACAATGCAACATGGCAGCAATAGCTGGTCAGCTTTCTTTCACCTGTCCAGTGAGTATTTCTTGACTCCAGGGTGCTCATGAAGGAGGGGACATATTTTGTCCTCTGTCTTTAAAGTGTTCTGTTTGGATCTCTGGTTTGATTTTTAGTTGAGTTTGCAAACATGTGATTGTTTATTATAATTTAGTATTATTGATATGTGTTATGTGACCAGCTTTACAATGCTTGTTTTAAGAATCAGGAGTTAAAGCTACCAGGACTTAATTCAAGTGTTTTAGCGCTAAAACTTGAAATTATTAGTAATTTTCAAATCTTCACACAAGGAATCACACCTCTCCTAAATGCTCAATTACAAAACTCCATGTGTGACTTTTTATATCTAAAGGGCCCCACCATCAGGGGCGGCACGGTGGTGCTCACTGTTGCCTCACAGCAAGAAGGTTCCAGGTTCCAGTCCCGGCTCCATCACGGGATCTTTCTGAGTGGAGTCTCCATGTTCTCCCTGTCCCTGTGTGGGTTCTCTCTGGTACTCCAGCTTCCTCCCACAGTCCAAAGACATCAAGAGGGGACGAGGCTGATTGATACTCTAAATTGACTGTAGGTGTGACTGTGAGTGTGAATGGTTGTCTGTCTCTATGTGATGGACTGGTGACCTGTCCAGGGTGAACCCCGCCTCTCACCCAAAGGCTGCTGGGATAGGCTCCACCCCCCCACCCCCCCGCAACCCTTAACAGGATAAGAAGTAGAACATGGACGGATGGATGGATGGCCCCACCATCAGTTGGTTGCTGGCCAGTGCTGGGCCCCTGTCAGAACAAGACAACTAGCTGCTTATGAGCTACTGGTCCCCTTAAGGTAACACTTGCCACTGGGCCTACCAACGGGGGGAAGCTCTGGTATCTGCTCTTGTGTCTCCACTGGCAGATGAAGACACAAAAATACAATGCAAACATGTCAATATAAATAAATTTATAACTAACTGTGCAAAATAATAACAACAATTCAGCATATTTCACTTAGATCACTTATAAACAAAAAGTGTTAAGATTGTGACTAAAACAGACTTGATGTTGCTCGCTGAGACAGGAATAACAACCAGAGTCATTTCAGCCTTTGTTACAAGTCACAGAGTAAACAAAGCTTCTGTCGGCAGGGATCATGTGACAGTACGTGACCTGCACAACTGTACGGTTACAGCATTTCTAGAAAACACAGACTTAGAGGTATTAGGTACAGAGGTATTTGGGGCATCTCATTTCTCTGTGGAAGTCCACGAATACACCTGGAGGTCCGTTCACAGATAGAGATCTCTGAGATGCCCGCTGCGTGTGTTTATTTTCACTCTGTTACTTGCCATACAATAATTTGAGTTGAAAGTTGATGCCTTTTCGAAAGACAAGTCAATGTTAGCATGCTATAAGTAGGCTAGCAGAGCGAACGCAACAGGCTGTTTCTATCTCTGCAGCTGGTTGGAGTAATAACACTCCATCAGTTCAGCCTATCATACTTTAACTTTAATAGTACCACAGTGGGGATCATGGTTCCATGTATATAAGTTCCACCTCATTAGCTTTAGCAAGCTGACTTCAGTTGTTCACCTTTAAACAATTGAAGTCACTAGCGTTGCAGTATTCTGTAATACTTCCTCAGTGTCTCAATCACACTCTGTTCCTGAACATTTACTGTCCTGTTTGCTTTCTTGATGCATGCATGTGTTTGCGCAGGTGGTTGAGGGCATTTATTCAAATGACGGAGGGAAACTGAGCGAGAGATTGGGGAATCGGAGGATTAGCAGGGATGACTCGGGTATGGCATTGTGGATGTTTTCCCCTGACTAATCCCTGTGATTGACGACTTGGCTCCATGAAGTTTCTGTGTTGGTGGCCTTGTCTTACTCTTTAATCCCTCTAAGTGTTTACTTCATTTGGGACCTAAACTGTCCGCCTCGATATCCAACACACGTCCATGTGGAACAGCAGGAAACATGAAGACCCATGGCTATATCACTTATTACTGTAGCTTCAACACACAATGTTGTTTCTGTATTGGTTCAACTAAGAAATGATCATTTTCTGTAATCTAACCCCAGTGTAACGTCTGATTCCTCCATTGCCAGCTTCTGAAAATCACTTGTTGCTATCAGTTTTTCAATCATGAAAACTAGAAATACAGCATTGTGGTTGTATGCATCTCTGATGAGTACTTTTTACAGTGGCCTTAACCTTCGCCCTCCTAAATATTTTAAATTCATCCTTGTCTTCCAGTGGACATCTAAGTCAAATTTGAGACAATCGCCCCCAAAAGCTCCATAGATTTCACATTCACAAGAATGGCAACCTGAAAACAAAATACCTCTGGTCCGTCACTGACACGGAGGTGTAAAAGTCTAGCAACTCCTTTTCAGCAGTAAATGCAAAAATGGGTGGAGATAATCAAGACAACTAAAAATTCACCTTCAGAGCCCAGCCCGGTCAGCTTGTCCCCTCCCCCACCAGTAATAATGGCTTAATCTTGGATTGTGCTTTTCTCCTAATGGAGTGCACTCAGCAAATTCCAGACTGAAGAGATTTTGGTCCTACGTGAATTTAGCAGGGGCCAGCAGGGCAGGAGACTACAGCCCTAGTTGTGTTGAGACAGTTGTTTTAGAGAAATGTGTGTGTGGTCAAGGAGCACCTGGGCCTGGAACTGGTGGAGGGCAAGTACTGTATGACTGAGGTGCCTGTGACAGTTGGTGGGACACAGTCAGTGTTTCGATCAGGTCCTTCGTGCTATGAATGACAAAACTTGTTCTGGAGAATTCCAATACTGATCTCATCCGTCTGATTTTCTGTGTTTCACCAGATCTTTAGATTTAAGTACATCTGTATCTCCATCTGTTTCCTGCCTGTCAAGTTTTCAACCTTGAAAGAACTAATCCAAAAAAAAGGGACACCCTCTTTAGAGTGTGTTCGAGCTGTGGTTAGTAGTGGAGGCGTGTGTCATGAAAAGTTATTTCCGGTATTTACAATAGATATAAATGGCATGAATAAGAAATGATAACAACCAAGTTCAGAAATACAAGCATTCTAGCAGGAAGAAAACACATGAGAAAATAACCCTAAAGGCTCATAACAGCTGATAGATGGATCGCAATATGAAAACGTGCAGTCGCTGCACAGCATCGACAACAACTGTGATGCAGTCACACCCCTGATCCGCTTGCCTCCCAGCCGCACACGGATATCCAGCAAACCATCAAGCAAACACATTCCACTTCACTGGCTCTGCGTCACTGCTGGCTGTTGTCATTGGAAACACATGATGAAATGAAATCACAAAGCTGTAAGAAGCCATCAGTCGCCTCAGTCTTTAGAATGGCAGTACTTACTGCTAATAGGAGAGAGAGAGAGAGAGAGAGAGAGTTAGTGTTTGTGTGTGTGTGCGTGCATTTCTTAGATTAAAGTTTGATTTTTCTGTTCTACTACTGTCACTATCATTGTAAGTTCCCTAACCCTGACGGAGGCTAGTATTGCAGGGCTCTAGATCACACCTACCTTGTTTGGTCTGAACAGAATTGGTCCGTTGTTTTGGGCCACACCAATCACACAGGGTCCGCTTCAAAAGTCAGTACTTGGTCAATTTCCAAGTGAATTACAGTACTGTTCACTTCAACTAAGGACACAATCATACTTTATGGAAGACTTAATCTAGGAAGTGAACCCAAAAAGTGTATTGTGTGTTCAAAATGGGTGCTGGTAGCCAGGGAGAGGGGAGACGGACGGCGTGACGTGGAAGTGCTCTGCCCTGACTGAGAGAGAGGGGGAGAGGCTACATTGGGATAATTCATTCATTACAACAAAATGTTCAAATGTACAAATGACAGAGTGGCTATGTTGCAACTTATCAACGCCGCTGTTCTTCTGTTTATTCTGTCTAGTAACTCGTTTGCTGCAGAGTTCATTTTTCATTGTAAAAATCCCATTGGCTTTTGGTCGACGGAATTCCCGGCGATGCGAATCCCAGGGCTGGCCTGCACTCAAGTGGATGAAAAGAACAATTAGACAGCGTGTTGAATGGATAGGGAATTATTTGAAATATTATCATGACTGCAGAGAATACTGCCATTTTTGAAACATACATTTAAGAAATAGTTGATGGGTGCAGTTCTAAAACATAACTCTGCCTCCATATTTGCAGCAGTTTGACCTGATCTCTTCTGTGCCGACCTCCTGTGTCAACACACATTCCTCCTTCTTTGAAAAGTTTGCAACACAAACACGGAATAACTACTGTTTACCTCAGGATGGCTGCAATGAAAGATTAACTACAGTAGCTGCTGCCGTGATCATTTCCCAGAGTTAGGAGGTCTTGTGTGAGCGTTGCAAACTGCAAAGACACAAATCTGTCACTACAAGAGGAATTCCTTGATCTAGCTCACATGCTTTTCCCACCAGTACTCTAAACAACACGCTTCCACCTCCCCTGTCTTGTCACAAGACTGTTTTTGATCTGAATCCCGGCAGAGTCTTTACCATACATCCTTACGTGCTCCACACTGCTTGTGGGGTTGTTCATGTGGAAGCTATTGTGAATGATTACCTAAAGTAACTTAGTCCATCTTTCCTGATAAAGTCTTGCTTAGGGGGATGTGATGTTGTGTGTCGTCCCCATGTTGAGGGCTTGTCATACCACATGATGCTTGCAGAGGTGTCTGTAATTGTGCTCTACTCTTGTTTCCTTTGGCTTTGATGACTTTTAGCTGTCTCTTTGCCTTCGTCCTCACTTGTCTGGGCCTTCACTCGCGTGCATTCATCAGACTTTTCTCGTGCTGCCTCAGGTGTTGATACACACCGGTGATGTTGCCATGGGATGTAGTGATATTAACTTTTCAAGATTTACATAGCGTATCTTTATCTAAAGTGTCGACGTACCTGAATCCTAAATATCAACATGTTATCAATGTAGAGTTGTTTCTCTCAGCCAGTTAATTGACAGCTTGCTTGTCATGCTCCTGCTCATTGTGATCCACATTGATCCCACGGCAGTCTGCATGCCTGAAACTCTGCACACATCCAGGCACACACACACACACACACACACACACACACACACACACACACACACACACACACACACACACACACACGTTACATACATGCATGCATACAACACAATTAGAGGAGAAGTTGTAACTTTTACAGACACTCTCACACGTTAATTCAAATTACATCACAAATTGCGGCCTTTTATGCAGTCATGAAATTGCACAAACTCATTGTGATTAGATTAATCGTGCAGCACTGATGAGATGTAGAATTTATGACTTTCTTCATGTAGGAAGGATTTTGCAAGTCAAACGTGTGTGAATTAGTATCTGTGTGTGTATAAAAGTGTACTGCTGGTCGTTGACGTATGCTGTATGACAGCAGTAAACAATCCGGGGGAATGACAGATAGCCTGGTTGCTGCTCCGTTTGCCCCGTAGGTTTGTTTTTGTGTGACGCTGCACTCAGATAGCACGCTCTGATGCGCTTGACTTGGCTTGTGTGTTGTATTGTGTTCATGACAACGTATCCAGTCGATGCCATTAGCAAGATCAATTAGCAATGAGTGGTTTCAACTCTGCAGCCAAATCATTTGACAGCATTCCAGAAGAGGGCTTTTAACTGACGACCGGAGGACGGTTTTCTTTGGCGCTCATTAGCCCACCTGTCCAAATGGAAAACTTATTTCAACCCTCTTGAAAGCTGAGACTTTTTTTTCTTCTTGTTTAGGCCGCAAGTTTTCTTTGACGTTGCGCCAACTGTTTAACACACATATGGTCGAATAATTGAGAGAACAGAGGCTCTCTGGCCTTTTTAAAAATTGTAGAGAGTTTGGGTGCATTTAGAGACTTGAATAGTGTCCCTCAGTGAATCTGCAGATTGCATGAAGACAAGCACGTGTTTGTTTCTAATTAAAATCAGTCGCGAATAGCATTGTTTGTAAGGGAACTCGTGTTTTTTTTCTTTAAAATTAAAACTGCTTCACTTGTTTCATTAAAATGACTTTAAGTCCTCGAAAGTACCGGATTTACATGATTGGATTATTCTCATCTGGGTGTCTTCTAACATTGTTAAATAAATTGTAGTGGTGCAGCACTCTGCATACATTTGCTTTGATTCCAGCTCGATGGCAGGATATATATTTAGCTGATTACAGAGTTAGAATGGGTTCAACTTGGTTTAAACATGAGTAGTGGCTGATTTTATTTTGGTAGGTTTTCCTCTGCTGATGCGTCAAATGTGACTGACAGAAAGATTAATTGGAATGGTTAGGTTTCATCATTGTCACTGCTCAGGCAGAATGAAATGACACTTGTGGAGGCCTGATCCTCGTAGTCAACCAGCAGCTCCTTCAATTTGGAATGCAGCTGTACTCTGTATTAATCCGTCCACCCAGTTACCAGTGCCAGCAGGGGACCCCACACTTCCCCTCCCCTGTCCTCATAGAGGGACAATCCCCTCACCTGGTCCCCAGTTGTCCCATGGCCTCCTCCCAGCTGGAAAAGATTTGAAAAGGCCTCTTTATACTTACTAAATAAGGTCTTGATCATCCAACGCCATTTATCGTGGTCTTTACCTCCAGAGCCTGGCCCCAAGTAATGTTCATTTCTCCCTGCTTGGCTTCAGATGTTGGTGTTCTTTGGCCATCAAGGCTTTCGTTTTCCAGGCAGTGTCCATCTTATTGCTACCTTTGCTATCCTGTCCTGGTGCATTCTGAGTGTGCGTTCTACACACCAAGCTCTGTATAAAAAAAACCCCATCATCATCATCAAGAATTTATTTATTTATTTGTATTAATTTGCAACCGTAAAACTAAACAAACAGAAAACAACCATTTCATTTTCCACCTCCGGGGCCGTCTGGCAGTTTGTGGTGACCCAACGAAGACCACCTATGTTGGTTTGTCACACGTCTGTTCCACTTCGGTTTTTATGTCAGCAGAAATGGAAGGTTGACGTGTGACGGTGTGGCAGAAACGTCTGTGTATCGTCACAGAACAGAAAAGTGCTTTCCAAAAAAGTTTACCAGAGGTGACAATATACTGGTGAAACATAACCTTCCAGCCTTGGAACACTGCTCTTCATCAGTTACGCTGACAGCAGAGCTGTTGGTTCACTTGTGTCTGTATTATTTATGTATCTGTGGGGGGGCCTTGTAAACTGGTGGTGCGCCGCAGGGGGAGCAGCCGCGTGCTGGAAAGAGAACAATTCAGCTAATTGGTCAAAAGAATTGATGTCTTGTAAAAGTGTCATTGTTTAATGTGTGGATTCATATTGAGAACTTGTGACAAGCCCGTGGAGAATCTCACAGTCGGAAATCAGAAAATGACGCTACTTTTCTGAAGAGTTGACACCACCATCCAGCCATTTAATACATAACCAGGGTTTATGGGGTTATCCCCAGTGTTTCATAAATCACTTGTTACACTGTAATTTTCCTGACACACACACAGCGTACCTTTAAAGCCCCTCCAGTCTATAGCCATGCATCTCTAAGTGATGAAATTGGATGGTCTCTACAGCCGGCCTTTGTGCAGTCAGCTTTTGTATATAAAAAGGATTGCCTGGGCTCTCATGAGACTGTATTGTGTTTTTTTCTACAGCATCATCTGAGAGCAGTTTACCCACCATTGCCATTTCCCATTATTCTCTTCTGTATTTTCCATTATTTCCACCAGTGCTGTTTGTTCTTCTTGCAAACAGGGCCGGGTTTCATCAGCCTTAATCAGCACTTCTCCTCCAGGGATGCCACATTAGGACCACTGTACCCCAGCAATTTTATCAACCACTGTTTCTTATTTACAGGCCGGCGCAGCCTGTTAAACCTGTTGGCCGCCCTCCCTTGCTTCCAGTGCCCTCCATCGTTCCTCTCCCCCTCATCCGTCATCTGGGTCCCTGCTCTCTTGTGGTGTCCAAACAATGCTCATTTTGTCGTCATTCTCCATTTCCTCTAAATGCAGTGGCATTTCTCAGACAAGCGCACCATAATAGAGCCTGTTTGGTAATATAAATCAAAGGGATGTTCTGTTGTCACTTGCAAAAAGAAAAGCGTGTCAGCCAAATAACCTGAAACATTTCAGTGGATTGGATGAAATGTCAGATGCTTCGTCAAAATATTTCAGTCCTTATTTGTAAATCTTTTACTGCAGTTTGCAGTTGTTGGCAGCACAGAGATGTGGAGGGTGGGACAGTTACTCTATTCAACCTTTAGCTTAAGCATCTAGTGTTTCTAGTTTGAAACACATTCCAGGATGGTATTTATTGCTATTTTCCTTCAGGCTTTGATACCACCCAACCACATAATTTAGCCATGTGACTGATGATCATTTGTAGTTACAATCCGGTGGGTCGGAAACCTTGACAACAGAACGCAAAGGTCACGTTCTCTCAACCTTATTTTGTATCATGAACTCAAATGTGCAAAGAACAGGAGCATAGTGGTGCCATTCACTCATCGTGAGTCTGCTACTGGTGACGAGTCCATTAACACCTTTACCATCAGGGCCCTGTACTAGGAAGCCGAATTCGAGGGTTAGCGAGGTACTACGAAGGTACACAACAGAGTATATCTACCCTGGCAAATTACCAGCACAGACCTAACCAGCTCCAGTGCATAGTAAGAGGCAAGATAGGATATTAGAACATACACAAGCTCAGTCTATGGACCGAATCCCATCTCTTGTGCAATACCGTCATTATTAGAGGATCTTGTTGACCTCGGCGTGCGGATGTGGGTGGGCACCTATGGGTTTTTCGAGACAGATAAAACCCGTTGGCCTTTCCTGACGAGCGCCTCCATAAACACTAATGATTTCCACTCACAGCAGCGCTACTTGCTCAAAAAAATCTATTTGGCCATTTGACCAAGGTCATTTTATGTCCTGTATTATTTTCTGTACGTCTGTCCCTGTATAATGCAGCACAAAACAAAATGTGAACTAAGCTTTATACATTAAATTGCCAATCCGGAGGTTAAACTCGCATCTCCAAGGGGATGAAAATAAATTAAAAAGGCCTCATTGTTATTTAAATCAGTAGTGCAAGTCCTCATTTCTATTAAGACCCTCGTTAAAATGAGATTTATAACATTCATATCAATACTTTTTCAGGGTTTACATGGTTGGCCGAATAATCGCAGCAGCCCTATGTTATAGTTCAAGAGAGTTTCTTCTTGCGCTATGTGCAGTATTTTCAATGTGTGTTTCCATCCGTTTATCCTGATTGCATTTCAATTACCACGACCCCCCGGTGATGTCGGCTGGCTCGGAGGGAGGAGATGCGCTGATGCTCAAATCCCAACGATGACACAATCATAGATAGAGAAGATACACACACTTGTTTGAGTTTTGTAAGACTTCTGGTGTACAACTACCTCTTTACTGCTTTTAGGCTTTTGTGTGAGTAAATCATACTGTCATTACACTCTCTCCTGATAGACCTCGTCTGAAATCCTCCCTCTGTAAGAAATAGTCAAGTAAGTAGATGAAACTTGGTATGCTAGTCGATCTTGCTGGTGATATAGGAAAAAGACAGATGAGGCAAGATTGATGGGGGAGTTTAAATTAGTCGATGCCTGCTTAAGGAGAAAAAATGGGCTCATTGGGTTTGGTAAGAGCATTTACTTGAATTCCTGAGGGCAACTGCTACCTTAAGACCCTTCACTAACCTTCCACACGGGCTAAGCAGAAGAAGATTGAAGATTTGTTCTCCAGCAGCCCTCGTTCAAGAGTGTGCAAGGAGTTGTTTAGGTTGGAGCGGTGTTTCACCCCCTTTAAATTCTCCCCTGTGAATTCAATCGTGTTCAAAGTTGGCATTGTACTCTGCCAAGCATGCACCTAACCACTCCTCCTGATTAGATTTCTACACAGATGCACCTCATCCTTGGTCCTTATAAAGATGTCAAGGCTCCCCTTAGAGGTGTTGAGGAAAATAAGCTACCGCTGAAGGACAAAGCACCGACACAAATGCAAAACTCCAAAATATTGAAAAGACATGCAGCAATAAAAATGTGTCCGAAAAGAATTTCAACGTCAAAAAATGGTGCAAAAGAAACTTAATTTTTTTTCCATTCTCTTCTCCGCTGGTCTTTCACTCGCTGATAAATTTTTGCAGCTGCAAGGTCAAATTGAACCCATAAGTCCCCCTTCGTTTCCCACAGCACTTCTGGTGAAATCGTTATTTTACAGCTTTTACTTTTTGCGTGACACTTCCATATTTTTTGGTGTGTTTTAGTATTCCCTTAATATTTCTTTCTTGAATACTTTGGGTTTTTTTTTTTTTGCTTTCCTGGGACAGTTTTCTGGCCACGGAGTACATGAAGAGTAATAGAAGGAAGCTATTTGGATGTCCAGTTTAACCACTCTGTTGCAGCTCTGACCCTGTCGAGTGATGGACGGTGGGACTGATGCACTGTCGTCTTTAACGCATTCATGATGGTAAAATGTAGTACAGAGCGCAATGATGATTTCAGGGCCAATGTTGACTCAACATTTGGAGTGAATCTGATATTTTTAATTCTGTACATTCAATAAATGAAGACTTATAGTTAAGAAATTGTTCAAAATGGCATTGTTTGGAGTGATGCGTTTTTTTAAGGGTGTCCAATAATACAGAAACACATTGAGTGTCATCTGCTATTTTATCTGTATGCCATCAGACGGATACACAAATATTTTGGATTAAAAAAGAATTCTGCTTTTTCAAATACATAATTTTTACTTGTATTCTTCAGGAGAACAAATCACATAAACTTGTTTTTATACAGATAATATGGGCATCGGTAAATATCGGCTACCAGCCATATCAGTGGTAAAATACCAGATATGTGCCAAAAAATCATACATCCTAATTTTTTTCGATTCACTTGGATGTTAATAACTTCAGTGACGTGTACATTTTCATATTGTGATAGTAGAAACATTTCAACACACAATACTGTAGAACAGTCTATGGAGGAAACGTGACTGCTCAGTTGGCGTGCAGCGACCATCATATTCCCAGATATGATGTATTTATGGAAGGCCAACATAGAATTGGGTCCGTGGAACCCTTCAGAAATCATGAAGTGGGTCCAGCAAGGAGCTCACTGCCTGGTGACTTTTATAATATCTGTCTTAGAATTGGCTTTGTTTTCTGTAAAGAAATCGCTCTTGTTTTCACCAGAAAAATACAGTTGAGCTCTTCAGAGCTGCAGTCCTAGTCGGCGTGATCTCTGCAGACCAGCAGGCTCATGGGGATGCATTGATCTGCAGAGGGATTGTACACACACAGAGCTATCAGACAGCAGCGAGGCCCAGTCAAGAGTAATTTTCATTACAAATGTGTTAGAGATGTCCTTGTATGTGTGTGCTCACATGTGTGTGTGTGTGTGTGTGTGTGTGTGTGTGTGTGTCTTTGGATGGAGAGGAGCTGCACTGCAAAAAAAAATGTATTGTCGCTCTGCAATTGTTAATTTTCTCCCAAATAAGCCACTCGGCCTGATTTAATATTGTATCTCCCGTTAACATTGTGTGTATTCCTAGCTTTTTGACATGGACAACCTGGACTTCTGAAAGATGAGCTTTTTCTTCCTCTCTTCTCCTCTCCTGTCCTTTCCTGTCCTCCTCTTCTCCTCCTCTGCAGGTGCTGAAGGGTAGTAAAAAGCTATGTCTCTCTGTACGTTCAGTTGGGCGGATTCCAGGGGGCTATGTCACCAACCATGTTTATACCTGGGTTGACCCTCATGGTCGGAGTGTGTCACCTCCTCCTGACCTTCCTGAGCATCGGAGTGCCACCCTGAGGAGAAATGAGAGCCAGCGACGCAGTAACATGCAGCTACTGCAGGAGGGAGACGAAAAGAAGGTGAGGAACGAAGGAAGAGACGCAGTGCTGGAATAAATGTGTGTATTTCCTCACATGTTGATCATTCTTGGAATAACTTATCCCCAGAAAGAAAAATAAAATATTCATGCATGCAAGCAGTGGTCAAATAGTAGCTGGTATTTAATTAGAAGCTGCGTCTCACATAGAGCGTGATGGACGCCTCAAGTATTGGACAAGTTAAAACTACAGTAAACAAAAGGAGAGAGGATTGACCACGAGACAGTGGTCAAATATACCTGTCAAACAGACAGATTTAGAAGTGAGGGCAGCTGTCAAATAGAGGCCCACCTCTATTAAAGTCCTGGTACACTGAAGTAATAAGAAAATACAGTGCACCCATGTAAAGCAAGCAACAGAATTAGGTATGATATTAGTTCTATCTACCACGCAACTCTTCACACCGGAACTGCTGATGTTTGTGTGGACGTTTCTTGACCTACTCTAAGTGGAAACTCCGTGTGTTCATAAACTGAATTCCCATATGTGATGTAGTGACAACTTTATTGCTGTTGTTACATTTGCACATCAGTGTGCTTTGTAGTTTATCAATCGTTAAAGAACAGCTTACGCCTTTAAAGCAGAGTTTCGCACGAATCGCAGACAAACAGTCGACTGATACCAGATTCTTTATTTGTCAAAGGACGAGCCAAGGGCGAGATGAGTTACACACCCATTGCCTCATACAGATATCAAAAGTTAATCACAATTATTACTGGTTAGATGTAATAATAGCACACATCTGTTTTACAAACAGCACATATACATTTGAACTGTGTATGTGCACTAAAGTTGAGCAGTCCGTTTCCCAAATAGAGGCAGAATGAGAGTGAAGCATCGCAGCAGCACCGCGCCACCGAGCCTGGGAGAGTGGCTGCAGCCAGGCCTAGGCGCTGCCACCCCGGGGAGATGGCGAGGGCAGAGGCAGGATGGGGATGGGGTAAAGGGGAGGAGGATGGGGAGGGGGCAGGAACGGGGGGGGGAGGTATGTGCCATTCGTGTCAGCAACGCGGGTGGAATTCTCCTGAGGATAAACAATGGGAAGATGTCCTTCAGTAGCTGATAAGAATGCCGTGTTTGGGTTTGGGCAGAGGAGCCCACGTTCCAATCTGGCTTCTTTTAAAGTCCAGTCCAAAATCATATCATACTGTATTTTCCTGGTCCTCAACAGCGGCCTCTTTGCAGAGCGGTCAACTCCTCAGAGTTGGTTTCCACTTTGCGTTTCAGTTCACGAACCTACACAGTCGGTAGTTGCACCGCTTTGCCAACCTCGTTAATCATAACTGGCAGGTGTGGAGATCCAGATTTGGCGGTAGCCGTCGTCTGCCAATTCTGCAGTACGTGAGGGCACCTCCAAGTCCAGGGTGGAGGAGCCCCACAACCATGACTCTCGTCTCAGTCAAAAATGTTCAGGCATGTTTTTTTTAAACACCCCCACTGTGTTGTGGCAGTCACTGTTTTAAAAAATGTAACTAATAAGAACCACTAAAACAAATATAATGATATGATTAATATATAGGACACCAACATGAATATTAGTAAGCCTGAAAAAGCAGTTGACTTCCTTTTAGGTAAACTTGTGACGTGACATCAAACAACCTGCAAAGTAATGTCTTTTTTTTCAACCATTTATCACATCAGGAGTCATTTACAGAAATGATTGGATTCCTTCATTAACCTTTAAATGACACTCTCAACGTGGTGGGCTCACGCTGTCTCACCTTAGCTGGCAAAATGTAATATAACTGATGCTTTAACTGTCCGTTGCAGGCCTGGAGGATAATGGGAAATGGAGTTGACAAAAACAATGGAAGCCGCTTAACTGTGACTGAGCAAGAACACAAGTTTGAGTACACTCAGATGGCAGGAGCAGAGTCACTGAACCCTGAGTTGCATCTCCAATATGAGGAAATGAACCACTGGCCTGGTGGCTGTACCTGGTTGTCCAACAGGGGAAGACTTTCTCCCACTCTACCAGGGGAACTACCAGGCTTTTCCAGGTCATCTGGATCACTGTCTTAGCCAGTCAGAGGGCCCCTCGTGGGAGCAGCTAAGTGGGCTAACTAGTCAGCCGCTGTTTGATCTCTAAATCGCTGCTCACAGCTTTCTTCACGGCTGTTCCTTTTACTGGTCTGCAGTCTGCTGCTCTAGATTTTACAGCAGGATAAGTAGCACACCCAATTTTAAAGGAAAAATCTGCTATCACCACTTTCAGATACCTTTTCTCTTCTCTTTTTGTGTCTGAGCTTGGCTTGTGGCCTCTTGTCCTGTCTCTTCTCTTGATCAAAACTCCAGCACCTGGTTGAACTTCCACCACACAGCCAATCGCATCACAGGAAAATAACACGACTCATTAACTGCCGAAAACCTTCAATAACATTAAAAAAATAGATTGTGCACCGTTTCCCCACGTGCTCTCAGACACATAACCTATGACAGAGCACACTATACCACTGACATTGGACTGAACATGTCAATACTATTTAAAACAATATCACCCAGAACAAAACTTTTATTTGGAGCTGAAACAGAAGGCTAGGTATTGCCATTCCAGGACTGTTTAGAAATGGACTGATTGAATACCTCAGGGCCACCTGGGTTGCATCTACACAGCGTCTACGCTGTAGCCTACACTGCTAACCTATTCCGTTGTGACTATTCATGCTGGAGTGACTGGCTTGTGCTGCATACACCATCATATGCCATGGCAGGGCATCAATGCCACTGTCTCCAGCTTTGTGTACTTGCAGCGCTTGTGGCGGAGCTGGGTAACCTGTATTATGTACACAGTTATGCACTACACTTAGACGTGCCAACAAGGAGGCTTGAACCCACAGGGGCTAACATCAGCAGCACACCTCTTGAGGTATTGCGGAGTGAAGTTTAGTAACTGCTGTACCCGCTGGCCACCATTGCACTTGGTTTCTGTATAAAAACTTTGATTTTGAAAGCAGGATAAATGTGGAATATGCTTCAGTGGCAGGAAAGAACACTAATCTATTCCTCCTCTGGTCTAAAGAATGAAAGTGGCACACCAGAGCGCTCAAATTTCCTGGGGACCATGAACACCACTTTCATGGAGACTTGAGGCTCTGTGAAGGAAGACAACAGCGGGCAACGTTAGCTGAGGTCTCTGCCGAACCAAAGTACCATAGGAATCAAAGAAGGAGTCTGTACATACCAACGTCAGTGTAACGAAAATACCAAAAGATTTGCCCCCCTAAATGCGATGGGATTTTCTATGGCCTGCACTACACCCCTCAACTGTACTTGGTGGAAATCTCCTTTTTGTGTAATCTGGCTTACAGACATAACCTCCTTGGTGGAGGTAATTACAGTAATAGTAATTGGATCTTCGGCCCCACTACCCTTCACTTTGTCACCACCTCTTAACCTGCAGGGAGGGAAGTGTCCCAGCTGTTTAAAAGATTTATGACAGTCGAACTTTAAAATTTTCATCTTAGAGCTATACATAAATCTTCAGTGTTTCAACTCGGTTAATACAGGCTGCAGTTAGATCACATTTGAAAACAAGACTTCCAGCGCTCTTCGTGAGATAATCCCTGAGACATCAGTGAAAATGGGCAGAGAATACATAGCACTTGTGTATTATTTTTTTTAGAAAAAATAAGTATGACATTTCAGATTGTGGACGTATATGTTTTGGATTTGCCTCATGAATAATGTCATGGAAACAATTTATTTCACTGTCTGGATATTGAAATTATTTTCGAGACAATATTTCAACTGTGATCATCATGAGATTTATGTCACATTGCTGCATGTAGGCAGCCATAAAACCATGTGACAGTTCTGCTGATCCAGTCCCAGTCATTGTCACGGCCATCTCAGTCCTGGTTGCACACCACAAATTCAAGTCTTTAACACAAGCACATGCTTGACAACAGGCTTGCAACTGCTTAAATCGTACAAAGCCTCTTCACTGTAAGACTAAACTGGGGGTTAAAAAAGTCTGTCAAAAAGATGTAATGAAAGAGAGACAAGGTCCAATTTAGAGCCCTGTTCTGCTTTATTATTACACTCCCGCCCGTTTCAGCAACATGCTTTCAGTCCCTCCCACAAACTCGTACAACTTTAATGTTTGGGCCCGGACAATAATAGGATTCAATTGATTTTGTGTCTTATCCTGTCCAGCAGGGTATACAGGTTATTTTATTATTAGGCATTAAAGTGATACTTCCCTTTCCAGTACTGACAAATGGATAGCTTGAGCTCACTAAGACATTTTCACTCCTGCATTTCTTCTTTCTGACTCCAGCGCTCATAAAACTGTCCAAAAACATCTGCTTACAAACTCCTCAGCACATCGTCCTTATACTCCACATCATCTTTTTGCAGCTGTACGCTCAAACACTTTGATTTGAGCTAGAATCACGCTTCAATACTGTGATATACTTTAGATGAAATATTGTAATATTGTAATGTAATGCAATGATATAATGTAATATCGACTTGCACAACACTACCCCGATGCAGTCCTGGTCTTGTGTGTACTCACTCCATGGATTGTGGCAATCATGAGATGGGAAAGGCCAAGTGAGAGAGAGAGAGATAAGGTTCCTCAAACAAGCCAGGCTAATTTGCTCATTGTAATATGTATAGCACAGCACAGGTACAGGAATCCCTACCGAGATGAAATGCAAATCCCAAACAAAGGCTTCCCACCACCTCAGATCCAGTTGTGTACAAATCAGAGACATCAGGCTACTGGGATGTCCTTTAGACATATCATTAATTCCAGGATGACAGACGATACCAGGGACCTCTAAGAGCTACAAGGGTGATGAGGGGATGATTCTTTCATTAAAACTATTCTTCATGTGCTGCATGAACATGAATTCCTCCATGACATCATACTTGCTAACCTCCCTGCAAGCTGATTGTTGTTATTAAGCGAATAATTGCAGTGCTATAAACACTAAATCACAGTACCAGACACCAGTCAGGAATTCAGAGGGCTGAAGCTGATGTTGTCTAATAGAGGTATTTGCATACATAACATCTCACGGTCACTGGGATGCAACTGAGACAGCTGCATTAGCGTCACACTTAATAACCCAAGGCTTCAATTTCCTGGAGATGAATCTGAATTTAATGTTTGCCAAAGCTAAAGCTGGGCACACATTACAGGATTTAAATAATTTGACCCGTTTTTAAATTTGCGTTGATTCATTCACGTAAGGAGAATCTTCACAGAGGTTCTTCTCTCTAATCTCTACCATGCACACACTTCAAGATTTGAAAATAATGGCTCATCTCAGCGCAGGATCGTCGCTAAGATGGTCCTGTCAGAGGGAGCAGTGTGGTCTCACGAGGCAGCAGGTGGAAACCAAAGGGAGGTTTGGTGTGGCAAGTTGCTGTAGCAAACCCTTCACACGGAGAAAACAAAACAATCAGACAAACACATCTGGATGGGCAAGAGTTTGGGTAGACAGTAATTCATTATGTTAGCATAGCCGTTGCTTGGCAACATGATCTGCTCGCTAATATCAAACATGTTTGAAGAAATCTGGATCAGATTGGACCTGTAACCCCCACAATCACATGTGTCTGGGCTGATAATGGTTGAGTTTGGAATGCCCCCACCATTGTTGGGAGGACTGAATCAGATCCCAAACGTATTATTAGCCATCAATGTGCCTATCCAAGTGTAAAATTTAATTTGGTCACCTTGGTCACCGTACCTTGGCTGAGGAGTGTTAAGTAACTCCTGAGCAGGCCACGTGTGAGCAGCTCTTAAAAGCGGCAGGATCGGGGCTCAACACTGATTGAGCTAAAGTGAGCTGTTTTTTTTAGCGAGCACAGCTTTTACCTCATAAAAAAGTAATTATGCCAACTCACAAGGTTTGTATCGCTGAAAAAGCACAAAGGGTCTAAAGGGGGCAGTTCTTTAAACCTTTGTGCTATGTCGGGCTAGACCACAGGACCTCGCTCAACCTCAGCCCGGCGTGTTTGTTGATGGTTGGAGCTGGGAACCACAAACAGGCAGGAGACCAATGAGTGCAATCAAGAGTATTTATTTGCACAATGCAAGATGAATCACCAAGTTGTCCCCGACAACAACAAAGTGTGTCAGTTCCTGAAGTCTGACAAAGACCTGATTCTGTCCCTGATCCAGTGTTTTGTAGAGAGTTAAACAATGTTTCAAATGTAGGTAGATCATCTTCGCTGTCAGGCAGTTCCTTCTTCTGATTGGTTGGTCATCTCCTCCTTATACTCTAAAATTGCTGAGATGATCTTTGAAGAAGCATAATTTTCTGGCATAAACACACACACACACACACACACACACACACACACACACACACACACACACTCACCTGCTTCTTTATCTGTCAAAGGTCAAGAGTGCACAACAGTTACAAGCCACTCCCGCTCTGCACGCTCTGCAGACTGGCAGTATCTCTCTGCGATGGGCTCATCCTCATGTGAACTATCCTAGACACAGAGACACTTGGTACTTCCTGAATCCTTGAACCTTCTTTGTCCGTACAGCATGTCTAAGCATGACACGGCATATGAAAATAATAATTTCTAACAGTTCTAAACATGACATAGCACAATAATTACTAACAGTTCTAAACATGACATAGCAAATGAAAACACTAATTTCTCATAGTTACCTGTTTTTGAAGAATGAACAAGTATTGGTATGTCCACTCACTTTTAAACATTGTGTTTTCTGCATCACCTTACTTTCAAGCAAGCCATGTCTGCTCATTCTCTTCCGCGAAACACTTGATTCGATCGACTCAGCTGAGTGACGCTATGATCACGGCAAGTTATTGCAGTATTAACTGGATTAGCTGCACCTGGCACCTGTAGACGCGCCTGTTAGGAGAGAAAATAATAGTGCTCTGGGAGGATTATTACAAGTTTTGAAGTATTTGCCAGTCAGTCATTGGTCACAGGTCTGGATGGAACTGTCACATGGCCGAACCTGGACCGCTGTCTGCCATTTGTTAATGCCTAGTATACATGATGAGGCATGACACTGTGGGAAGTGTGTCATGCTGCAAATGTCGACGTTTGTGTAAAATGATGTCTATTTCACACCACTTCAGATTTTTAACCTCCCCCCTGCTCTCATCACCCCCTTCTCTGTCTGCACCAGGTCAACTTGGTTCTAGACGATGGCCGCTCTCTGGGTCTGATGATCCGTGGTGGAGCAGAATATGCTTTGGGTATTTACATCACGGGAGTGGACCAGGGATCAGCAGCCGAGTGTGGAGGGCTGAAGGTAATACATATCCTCTGCCTGTCACCTTGACCTGACGGAGATGTTTATTATTTTAGTTTTTGCCATGCTTTTGTTATTCTTCCTTTCCCAAGGTTTCTCTGCATGCGGCTCTTAGCATTTTTGCTACATAATAGAAGATGTATCAAATTATAAATACAATTACTTCGAGGTGCTTTTTCTAAATTTGTTTATATTCATTCTTGTAGTATTCTAGTAATCCATCTGCCTGGGCACATCAGCATCCGTATTGGAGAGCAAACCATGTGGGAGCTCTCCTCTCACACGTCCCCTGGACAGTCTGGTCTCTGTCACTTGCACCTGAACTATTTTTAAGAACCTTTCAACAGTTGTGTTACATTGGTTTGGCTTCCAGAAAACATTGGATTCTGTAGCAGCAAAGGGTTAGAGAGATGTGGAAAAGGATACAGGATGAAGTTGGTTGTCATGATGCAACTATTTATGAATACAAGCAGCTGTTGTAGCAAAATACCAGCAACCGCTGCTTGGCAACAACATCGCATACAAGAAACTCTCCAAATCTCCAAAGTTCACTTTGACTGGACTCCCCTTTTCCACTTCTGGATTGGACCGGAACTGTTTACACTGAGGTCATTCTAAAAGTACAGTGACTGGCCTGCAAAGACCAGTCACTTGTGCCAACAATGATATGATGTGAATCTGTTATTCATTCAGCGACTTGATTAAATGGCAACCAAGAAGACCCCCATTTGAATTGTGCTGGGGTCGTGATCTCACCCGCAATTTTACTCGGTCCTTCACTCTTCAGTTTCAGAACCAAGGGTTAGAATCACACCCCTGAGCGAGGGAGAGAGCAGTGGAGCACACAACTGTACTGCCATCATTTAAGGTATTAGGTAGTAAGTGTACCGTTCTGTGCCATGTGCATAAATGCAGATTAATTGCTGAGCAATCATATGCCTAATCCTCTATTGTCATGCAGACTTGCTGCAGGTAGCAGTAATGATGTTTGCGGTGTCTGTCTTATTAAAATGGACTTTTGATCTTTTCCTAAGGCACTGAAATATTTTTTTTGATTCAAAGATAGCTTTTTATTATACCTAGTAATGCAGCAGGTACTCTACTTCATGTAAGTATACATGGGCAGTACTGGATGGTGTTATCTTGACACCTCACTATGATCCAGGACCAACACAGTTATGGTCTTGAACTGTGGACTGAGGAGACTCAGTGAGAAGTTACCTTTACCTTTTTTTCTGGGATTTTTCCTTTCTGTTATCAGATACAAAAAGGACCAGGCTCACGCTGGAAGGCTGCATTAGTAGATTACACATTAGGCTGTTTTTCTTTGGGAAGAACTACCACATATTCTTATTTGCATTCTTACTTCCTTGTTCCTGCTGAATATTCAATGATTTTATGCCCTGAGTGTGGATACTAAACCACAAAAGTTGTTGGGAGCTGCTTCATCAGCTCTGTCACCTGTGAGGGATTCAGTTGGTTAGTTTGCCTTAAAGACAGTGAGGAAGAGCACATGGACTCAAACGTCTCAGTGGCAAGAAAAACAGATGAATCAACTGGAGGGCTGTCCTGAACTATTTTTCTTAAATATGCTTTCCTCTGAATGTAGCCATGTAATAATGAGAATTGTCCTGGTGGCTTCCATAGTTTTAGTGATGACTGCTCTTTCTGTAGCCTGCCAAGAGACCCCGTAGGTCCTCACAGACATCCTCAGGGGAGGGTAGAAACAAAACATCAAACATTATCAACTAAGTCCGTGGAGGCGTCTTCACACTGTCGTGAAAATGTTAAATTATCAATAGTAAGATTTTTAGCCATCAGACGAGGCCATCGAGGCAAAGAAATGAAACTCAGATTCAGATTCATAATACTTTATTAATCGCTTGTGGGAAATTCCAAATTTCACGCTCAGTTGCCTCATACAGCTCTCACAAATAATCACAATTATTACCGGTTTAATTTGGCACTCATCCAAACTCTACAAAGCACATATACATTTGATTGTGTATGCACGCTAAACTTGAATAGTCCGTTGTTCAAATGGAGGCAGAGAGAGTGTGAGGCATCGCAGCAGCACCGCGTTGCTGTTTACTTGGGGGGGGGGGGGGGGGTAGGCTGCAGCGAAGGTCTCGGCGCTGCCACCCTGAGGAGGTGGAGAGGGCAGAGGCAGGATGGGGTGGGGGAAAGGGTGGAGAGGATGGGGGAGGTCAGGAGCACGAGGGGGGGTGGACAGTGCGTGCAGTTTTGCGTCACCAACGCGAAATGAACGGCTTTCAGAACCTCAGCAGTAGTCAAGAAATATGGGCTCCCACTAAACCTTCCAATAAAAGCTCCTCTTCAGTTGTTGTTGATTGTGATGATCCCAACTAGGTGATAAAAAGACATTTGATGCTTTTCCAGTTCAGTTCACAGTCTAAAATATGACGGTTAGAGGCTGATTTTTAAATCCAATGCAAATATAAGAATAGGCAGCCACTGATCCCTTCACTTTACGGAGGAATCCATCCCTGGAGTGCACAGACACAGCAATGACAGGGGGAGGGTGGGAATAGAAATCTCTGAGCCCTTCATCTGGTGCCTGTTGCCTGTTAGTCATCAGCCCGTCAACCAACCAATTAGAGAGTCAGCGTAAACAGATACCTACTAGAGGTTGTCATTCTAATAAAACAGGTGCGCACACACACACAAACACACACACACACACACAACAGCATCTCAGAGATGGAAGAGGCTTTAATAGCCTTCGATGCCTTATACCATGCACTTTTCTGCTTTTCCCCTCAACGTATTGTCGTTATTTTAAATGTATGAACTACTTAGGGCATTTTCCCGCCTGTCTTTCAGCAATGCTTTTGTTGAATTGGTGGGACGCTTCAGTAGACCCCCAGCTTTCACCTGCAGAGCCAAATGACAGGCGCCGTCTCAGCTGAGTGAAGGGAAGCACAGCAACTACCTCCTAGATTCAGACGCACTCCACATTTTTAGCACACACACACACACACACATTCAGACAAGCAGGATATGGGTGAGACTCTACGTAGTACAATCCCATGATGCATAACATGGCAAGGTGTGAAGAATCTTTAGTTGAACTGGCCGTTTATGTAGGTCAGGAATATATCTGTGGAATATAGCGTATCTCCAAGGGGATCATTATTCTACACAACCCTCCCAGTATCACTGTCTAGCTGTGTCTATGCCCAAGGCGGGATAATAAGAATGCGCCCTGTTAATATTTCCTCTTTCACAATTTAGAAAAAAGGGGGGGAATTGACATAAATGGACATGAATCAAGACGCCCACCAACACTAAATGTGGCACACCACCCTTCCTGCCATGGTTAGAACAAAATGTTCCATGGAATAATGCTTGTTTTTATGTCTGGTTTGTGCGTACCAAGAGAGTGGTTGTCATCCTCGACAGCACGCTCTCCTTCACATCCTACATTAATAACGTGACCCGGTCAGCTTACTTCCATCTCTCGCACCTCACACCACTGCCATACTGGTTCACTTGTCATCTTGACTACTGCAACTCCCTTCTGTTTGGTCCCCCTCAGAAAATCCTCCACAGACTTCAACAGGTTCAGTATTCCACTGCTCTTGTTTTCACAAGGACCCCATCCACCTGTCATACCACACCCTTCCTGCAGCAGCTCCACTGGCTCCCCATCACTTACAGAGCTTTCAGCTGCCCTGACACCCCCCCCCCGACCCCAGCAACACCGACTCACTCCCCTCGCTTCAAATCCCAGTACAAACTCATCTGTTCAACCTTTCATACTGTCTGTGAGTGGGAAAGCCTGAACAGATGTTGCTTTGTTTCTTAGTTTTTAACAGATGTGTGTTTATTGTCTACATCTGATTGCTGTGTATTTTATTGTATTTTTACTCAGTTTTTAAGTCCTTGAGTGTCATGCCCATAAATAGAATGTATTATTATTATTATTATTATTATTACTAGCATGACAAGTTGTGTCAACTGCATAGTATGCCAATTTTTTAGAGTAGGTTGGTGATGCTAGATTCGCCAGTTAAATAATTTATGCAAATTGAATTGTGTTTTGCACTCACTTGTAATTGTAGCGGGGCTTTACAACAATCATGTTACTGTGTTGGACATACGGTAACAATACAATATACTGAGAGAGCGAGCCGCTGACTTAGTGGATCAATGTGCTGGGTGCACCTCAATCAAGGCTTTATAAGATTTCACCTGTTTTAAGATTTTTCCTGTTTTAAATCAATATGTGGTGGGCCACCTCAAGAAATCAATCAGTCAGACAAATGTTGTAGCACTTGGCTGTTAATTTCAGACAAGAAACATCTGAGCCACAAGGTCCCTGAACACATAGGAGGTGGTTTCCCAGTGGGTCAGACAAGCAATTTATGACCAACTGCAAAGAAATAAAAGAGACAGGACAGATAGTGAGAGACAAGATCCAATCAAATAGGATTCCGTCCCAGGCTGGGAGGTCCAGGGGCATGGGCTGACATTCTCTGGTTCAAACTGAAGCCTGAAGCCCTCCGCTGGACCTTTGAATATTTGCTGTGGAGTGCCAGCAGAGGTCTGAGGACAACAAATGTTGTTTGAGACAGCCCCGGTACAGAAGAGGCAACCCAGTGGCTTTTGTTTTGTTGTGAAGCGACTGTAATTGCACCTTGTTGAGTAACCACAGACAAACCACAAACAGGATCAAGGTGAACCCGGGTTTTAAGCTTGTGCTTACCAGAATATTCAAACTGATGACACTGCTGACATTTTCTCTTCTCAGAGACGCATATGAGTTCGAATTGATGTGCACTTAAAGAAGGAGGCATTTTAGCTGCCTCCTTGTCCTGCATCAGACTGTCTCCAGTCTTTGTGTCTATACATTGGTTTTCATCATGGTGCAGTGACTATGATGGATGGCTTATTTGGCTTCCAGGCTTCTAAAATCATCACACTACCAAGATGTCACTGCCTCGCGCTTCAGTCGAGGAGAAAATGAAAGCTCGACTGTGTAAATGTTGCCTCATAGTTTCAACCGGAAGCCTCGTAAACCCAGTGCCTTTTAAATCCTGGCAAGTGTATAGCATTAATGTTCCTGCAGAGACCAACGTTCTCCACTGGAGCACACACAGAATTGTGTGACTATGCATGTCTGTGTAAGGCCTGTTAAAGCTGGGATCATGTTCTCGTGTGCTGTAGAATGACAGGATGCTTTTTTCTAGTCCTTGAAATACACAAATTGCACCTCTCTGTGCACCCAAAGGTCAGTGCTGCCCAGTGCTCTTTAGTTGCCATCTGGCTGGTTCCGTTTAATTAATACCGAGGGGAAAAGGTCATGCCTGTGGTGACGTCAACACAATCAAAGTCACTGGGGAATTTTGAGAAATGTACATTTGCAGTTTAATCGTATTGCTCATATTCTCCATCTTCAATCTTCAATCACTTGATTCGGGTCACAGAGGTGGCAGCTCCAGCAGGGGGCCGCAGCCTCCCCTCTCCTTGGTCACATCAACCAGCTCAGACTGGAGGATCCCCAGGTGTTCCAAGGCCAGCGTAGAGATTTGGTCCCGGACCTGGGTATGACCCATGGCCTCCTCCCAGGTGGACGTGTGTGGAAGACCTCCAGATGGTGCCCACATGGCACCCTCAATAGATGTCCAAACCACCTGGAGTACAATATTTTTTGAAACATCGTACTCAAAGAGAATACTTCTGGATTTGTTAATTAAAAGCTACAGTGAGGTCAGGAGTACATGAAGAATAAGACATCACACCTGTCTTATGAAGTAATCCTCCTTTAGTACTCTAATTCGGTATGGCTGCGTGTGTGTGTGTCTACACATTTGTTTTGTTTTACTGGCACCAGTGTTAATAGTATGCAGGGGTTTGATTGGGTCGTGAGGTGTTAATATTTGCTGTGTTTTGTTTCTCTAGTGAGCTACATTATTAGCTTGGGTACACCTGGCGCCATCTGTGGATGGGACTGGTTGCTGATTGGCTTAGAGCCAGTGTTGTATTATAACTTAAAGCTACGTCTGTTTTCTGTATCCCCTGATGAAGCCATTGTTTGCTGATCCGCATAGGGAATGCCAAAACATGGCATAGCCAAAAACAATCACTCTACAACACTGGACCTTGAGTGTCTTGTTCCCTCGGTATCCCAGTCTCTCTTTGGTACACCATTTTCCCTCCAAGTTGGCAACTAATATCATAAATGTTCTTTATATTTTATTATGATGTAGTCAACAAGGGACGTGGAAGAGAGGCTGGATGAAGCACCATGAATGCAGATTGCGTGGAATACTGTTGTGTGGCTCAGTTCAGACTCTTTGCATCCCATACACAGAGAGAACAACCACTACCAGAACAACAGAGGCTTTGTCGCTGCACACATAACACACCGCTAGACAGCCATGACTTTGACTATGATCGACAAAAACTAGTTTAGTTGACGATCACTGACTCCACCCTTCTGTTTTCAAGTTAGTTCAGTTTCCCCTCTCTGTTCCCTCCTTTGCAGACACGCTTGTGAACTGTCCACAAACATGGAGCATGTCGAACTGAATAAAGACAACCGCTTGCGTGCGGATGGATTAAGGCCAACTATTTTCAATTTGCAGTGGTGATTTTCCATCTGTTCTGATGATAAAGCAGTGCTGCTGAAACAGCACATCACAAAGCTGTTCAGAAAAAACACTTGGCAAACCACAAGGTTCAGGTGTGTGTGTGTGTGTGTGCAAGGTGGAACCTCTTCGTGCAGTAGATCCCATTTATGTATATGAAATTATTTCTTTTAGCAATAGTTTTCATTAATTCAGCATCACCACAAATTCTAAAAACTCCACATTGCTATTATTTAGACCAGTGATTCTCAAACTGGTGCCCCCTCAAGTGGTACAATGAGGAATCTCAGAAATATTTGATTGAAAATGAAATAAATCAAAAACTTATAAAAACAACGAGTACTCGCAAAAGAGTAAATGCTTTTGATGGAAATACATAAACCAAAAATGTCATTCACAATAAGGAGGTGTCTGTCTCGTAATGTTTTGTGTCAAACCACGATGAGGTCATGATTCTTCATGTCAGGCCCACCAATCCAGAGCAAGCAGCTGAAGCCTTCCCAGCGATGGCTCCGGCTAATGTTAGCAATAAAAAAAAACAAACGTGGTGAAGCTCTCAGCAGTGCATCCATGAAACCAGTCACCATCAGACGGAACCTTTGAACCAAACACAGACCAAGCAGGACACATTGAAGCAGTGCAGGTCCACCATTCAAACACGTGCCGCCTACACCAGTAGCTCCGTAGCAGCTGATCTGGCAGGAGTGAGTCATAGGTCACAACAATGGCGATAGACAGGTTGATCCTGGCAGAGTTAAGCATTACTTAATAGAGGCGATCGCCATGAAGATGGAGCTCCCGGACGAGCCGCAGCTCTCCGTCTGCTGTGTCGTCCTGGATGAACACACACGCTTCTTCTTCGCTGCTCTCCTCCACAGAGGAACCAGAGCAGCGCTTTCCTCTCATTCACGGTCAGATACGTCCTGATGTGTGTGATCCTAAAACTTTCTGGTACTCGTCTCGGTCGCATAGCAACCGCATGCTTTTTCAGCAATGCTGGAGTGCCACAGACAGCACTGTTGCATCTTGTGTAGGTGCCAGATATGTGTATATATATATATATGTGTATATATATATATATATGTGTATATATATATATATATGTGTATATATATATATATATATATATATGTGTATATATATATATATATGTGTATATATATATGTGTATATATATATATATATATATATATATATATATATATATATATATATATATATATATATATGTATAAAAACAGATAGATATCAGCAATTGGCTAAAAGTGGGTCTTTTCATTGTAACCCCTGAGTTCCCCAGACTGACACGTCCAGGTAACACAAGTCCGTACAAATGAACACATTCCAGCAGGTGTGTTTCATGTTGCCTTCTGACTGGCTGATGCGGCCCCTCACTGACCTGATCCAGGTCAGTGTGGCCCTCTGAGAAGACACGTTGCCCCCCCTGCTGGAGCTGAATAGAGTCTCTAGGCTATGGAGTGTTTCATTTTAGTGATACTTGGTGGAAAAATTTGAGAACCTCTGGTTTGGACTATTAAGTACTCTGTGAATCTGTTTGGTGTCACAGTACCTTTAAGAAAACAATTCAGTACAAAAAAGAATTTATGCTTCTTGGTGATTCAAATAAAGACTGTGGTTTTGTTTGTTTTTTTACAAAAATGAAGGTATTGCAGGGGCTGCACGGTGGTGCAGTGGTCAGCACTGTCTCCTCACAGCAAGAAGGTTCCAGGTTCCAGTCCCGGCTCCATCACAGGATCTTTCTGTGTGAGTCTCCATGTTCTCCCTGTTCCTGTGTGGGTTCTCTCTGGTACTCCAGCTTCCTCCACAGTCCAAAGACATCAAGAGGGGACGAGGCTGATTGATACTCTAAATTGACTGTAGGTGTGACTGTGAGTGTGAATGGTTGTCTGTCTCTGTGTGTTGGTCCTGTGATGGACTGGTGACCTGTCCAGGGTGAACCCCGCCTCTCACCTGAAGGCTGCTAGGATAGGCTCCACCCCCCACGACCCTTGACAGGACAAGAGGTAGAAAATGGATGGATTTAAGACTTCATGGCCTTCTCTGATCACAGTTGTTGTGTCTTTATTTTACAGTGTATTTTTTTTTCTTTTATTAAGAAAACATTTTCCAAAGACAGGGAGAAGGTCATGAACAAATTCAGTGTGATTCACCTTACTTCAATCCCACGGGAGAAGATAAAAGGGGAGAGATCAGAGGTCTTCATCGTGTGAGGCGGGCCTCCCCAGGGGGGGTCCAGACAGTTGAGAGAGGTGAAAGAATATTAGTCGTCAAAGGACTTTGTGTGTGGAGCAGCCTTAAAATGTGTGATTTGGTTAAACATGCATGTGGTTCAGAGATATTTACTGTTAAATACCATTTATACCACACAGTCCAAAACTGAGAAAAGGATTCAGGACAAGGGTTGGGCAAATATGGACACTGACCAACAAAACCAAGTCTGAAGTCTAGCACGATGCTACAGGCCACAGTGTTCCACATTTGGAACGCTTTCAATTTGTGCAGTTACGTCCCTACACGTAGCAAATATTTAACCAGCACTTCACGAGTGCAGAGGAAGCATTCCCACAGAGACGGAGTTAAACTTGGAGCTCCTGCTGCATTTTTAGAGAGACGAGCAAAAAAGAAGTTGTTTCTTCAGCAGAAGTCAGTTTGTTTCTCAAACTCAGTGTCTCCACCACTGACATAGCAAAACTCTCAGTACTGAGGTGCAGGCACTCCTGGCTCCTAAAGGGAGTGATCGATTACATTCATTTTATACCCCAATCGCACCTGTGATTAACGTCACTGGGACCAGTGTCAATGCACCTTTCACTGGAAATCACACCTGGATGATTCACTGGTGAATCGATCCAAATGAAATTCACCTGTTAACCTTTAGACCTTCAAAATTGGCCTTGATGAATATAATTAAAGCTAAAAATGATTATCTAATTATTTTTGTTTGTTTTGCCAAATTAGCCAAAAGGCACCGTCCCACCTCTCTGCTAAACTTATTACTACTCATTCCTATTATTCTAAGTAAATGTTATTGGTTTTTTTTTTCATAAGGATGTTTTATTTCTTAACAAGAAAAAACGGGAATTTTTGCTTGGATCCGGCTGAAACCTTTCAATATTTCATTGTCATTTCAGCCGAGACCCCCAGACACTTGGATGGATGTGTGTGTTCAGCCAGGTGTTAAATATCAGTTTGAAATACCTAGAGCGATCATTACCTGGGATCAATAATGATAAAGGACCAAGCTAGAAAATAATGGCAGTTCTCTCTAATGGTTTATCTGATAAAAAGAATTTCATCATAGATTTTTTGGGGGATTAAATGAGTAGAAAATGTGGTCAAAATGATAATACTGGAGAAGAAACTATTACACAGGATTTGTTTAAAGTTACGCATCAGTGAGCCGCTGATAAAGGACAGTGCAGATGTATTTAATGCACAGAGAAGAGATTTGTTGTCCCTTGATGTGAACTCCTCTTGACTCTGAGAACATCAAACAGGAGTCAACTGCCAGAATCATCAAATAGGACAATGAAAAAAGCAGCACCAGCGAAAGCCAGACGGACATTGCACGCCGTCCGTTCTACCCTCAGCGTCGCTGGCTCTCATATCTGGGATGGTGATTAGTGTAGAATTGGCCCTGAGAGTGTGTTTGTGCACCTACCTGCTTCAAGCGCCAGCTGACATGAACGACAAAGTGACAGCAGCTCAACGGGGAACAAGTCCTTGCACCTGTCCTTGTAAAAAGAAAGAAACAAAAAAATCATAACTAAAATATGCACCATGAAAACATGCAGAACCACAGATCCCTCAGGCCCCGTGCACACCTGGTACTGGGGTCCGTCCCCAGGGGTCCGAGCACAAGTGGTCAGACTTAAAACTCAGTGTCCTGAGGTCCCATCACTCACACCACTTAGGAGCTTTTCTGCTCCACATGTGACAGCATTCTGTCAGTAGTGTGAACTCAAAAACGCCCAGTGCCACACTGAAGGGCCGCCTCATCAGCTGATGTCCTTTGTTTAAGTGGAAATAAGCTGAGGTGAGCGTGGGAACAGCAGCGCATTTTCCTGTGAAAAACCCAGAGAGATAAAACTACATCACGGGCACTTCAGTTTGTCTTGATTTCTCTCTTGTGATTTTAATTTCTGATGAATAAGCACAGGGAGAGAATCACTGGTCCACCTCTGGCTAACGTCTCCTCCCCATCAGCTGATCAGTCTCTCTCCCTCCCTCCCTCCCTCCCTCTCTCTCTCTCTCTCTCTGTCTCTCTCTCTCTCTCTCTCTCACTCGAACAAACAACAAACCAGACTCATCTTCCAAAACAAGATGATAATTCCTTTGGTATTATTTCAATAAATGTCAAGAGGCATGAGTGGATGTGTCGATCGACATGGTGTTTCTTCACTGCATGAGTCTGTACCTACGTGTGTGGCCTGTATGAGTATGAACAGTTTTAGTTAAAAGTGCCTCCTGTATTCATCAGCCTACATCGTGGGGAAGTGTGAAATGATCGCTAGTGATCACAGGAAATGCTTTGTAAAGCCAAGTGTGAACACACACTTTCCACTTGTGCTGGGATGACTTCAGGGCGGGACTTAATAACAGGTGTGCGCTGGACCATACACAAGATCCAAGCCCTTCTCTGCCTCCATGTCTGCTGTGTTAAATGGAGATGGGCTCCACAGCTGGCTGTTTCTCGCTGCACAGCTGGAATGCACGTCATTTTCCGATAGGAAAGCCCGACTGTGCTGAGACCAAAGAGAAGTCAGTTTTGACTTTTCATACTTTGATAAACACAAGATTCAGGAATGCACCAACTGTAGACCACACCGATTCCAAGTGTGAGTGCCTCTTCATTTTACCAAATAGCTGGCGATCTTTGAGGACCACATAACAACTGCTCCTCTTCACAATAAAAGCATGCTGCTTAAGGCTCTTTATTAATTTTGCTTGAGTATAATTTTGTTTAAATCAAGTGTCAGCCTCCTCTCCCGACAATCATGTCTGTCCAGTATTTGCATTGAATATTCATACTAGTCAAGTCTAGTCCGGCACCGTGTAAATCTCAACCTGTCCTGCCCCAGGTTACCACTGTGAGCTGAAAGATGCACTGATTTCTTTCACAGCACAGTACTGACGAAGATCCATTGAGTATTGATCGTGTAAAACACTTCAGAATGCAAGTTACTTCAGAAAATGTAACCGCCTCTTCCCACTGACTTATTCCAATTTCCTGGTGCTAAAACACACAAATAATTAAACCTCACAGACATCCGTTACTGGACACTGCTGGGTAATAAAAAAGAACTTGCTAAATGAATGAGTAAATAAAAACAGACACATTTAACCTTGATGCAGTAGTATGGGCTACAGCAGTGTCGTATTTCAATACTGGAATTCTTAGTCGGCCGATTCATTTGTTCTGTTGGTTTGGGTGCATTTGTTATGATGATCGAACAAGTTATCGATAGCGTCACTAACAAATGGTGATATATTCTATGTATTTATAACGCTCCTCTTTTCAAGGACATCAGATTGATATCGAATAAGTTGCTCATGGTTGTAGATTATTCAGTCACGTTTACTAAACTGGTCAGACTTGTTCTGACCCCCAACACCCCCTGCGGCTTGCAGAGCGGCAACAAAAGCTGCTCAGTCTTTGTGACCTAACAATCTGTCCATTTTGACACAACTGTCCATCCAGGCTTTTAAAAGTCTGTGTTCTAAAGCTCTTGTTACCGGGATCGAGTGATCCCTCTTGTCGTCTTGGCCCAGGCATTGTCGTCCGTTCATTCTGCACCTTGTGTCTTTATCTCTCATGTTGTGGATCCAGCTTGAAGTACGCCGCCATGTTTAGAAGGAACCAGTTGGGTTTGACTTCGGCATGTCATCCCCAACCCCCAGCACAGACAGCCAAGCAACTGGTATCCAGGAGAAAAAAAACACACTATTCTGCTAAGGTGAAATTTCTTGCCCGCAATTTATCTTTTTTTTTTTTTTTGCAAGCCCTTCAAAATCAGTCGACTATTCACGTCGAACCCTGCACACCCCGTGTTTAATTTGAGTAGCACACAAGTGGGAGGCTCAAATCACAGAACATGGAAGGGAACGCCACTGCAGCATGCGAAACGTTGATTTAATGCCTTCAAGTCTTCACGCGACAGTAATCTAGAGACTTTCAAAACACGTACAGGACTGCAACACATGCAGTCCACTCCGCAAGGGGTGTCGAGTATCAAACGCCTCCTCGGGGAGTTGAATGGAGTAACATTGCTCAGCCCAGTGTAGACCAACAGTAGGGGTTTAAAGTCCGAGTCAGCCTCCTCTCCCGACAATCACGTCTGTCCAATATTTGCACTGAATATTCTGACTACACTAACAGATGTGTGTCGATGAAGGGCTAACCCCTATTTGGATTATGTTGACTGGTAAAATATTGATTCACTGCAGGAAGTTCCTTAAGAGAAAAGTCATACAAGGAGATGGTTTGGCTCATATAATGGACCTTTAATTGCTCTGCTCATTGCCAGAAGCACTTGAGAGCAAAAACAAATAGCAGATGTCAACAATTAACAGTTTGCAGACGCACGTAAAATAATAAAGGAAAAAAGTTTAATGATTTCCACGAATTCTTGTTACAAATTAGTCCCGAGGCGATTTTTTTTTTCTTTTTAAGTCGGGGTTGTCATTATCTTTTGTTTTTCTTTTATCGCCCTCACACACACAAATACACACTCAGCACAGCTAAACAGCAATACCTGGCCTTAACGTCACACTCTTCAGAAAGTGCGCAGTGGTGACACATTTTCACGTTCATCGTCTCTTTAAATTTGAGCGCATAGTGAACATAAACTTAGAAAAGTTCAAATAATGCTTCTTACAAATTTGAGCTGAAATTCACCAGACAGTGTTAAAAGGTGTGATTGAAAAGATACTGCATGAGATGGGGCTTTTCCAACTTCATCGAAAGAATTCACTTAAAGAGCTGGACAGCAAACGAAGGGAGTCATTCCACCCCATTGCAGCAAAGGTTTCACTGAGGGGTTGCCCAGACATCGTATTCACACACTCGGCTCGTGGTAAACACGCAGACATCTCGAGTGTGTTGACAACAATATCAACAGTGTTTTCCCGATCGAGGACCAGAACGCACATCTGTTGGATTGTTATTCATTCCTAGCTGCCAACAGCAGATTCTTTATGGATAGGGCTGCCTGGGCCTTTATTCCTAGAGCAGCTTGGTTGGCTTTTTGATTCACTCAGACGGTGAATGACAGGAGTAGCAGTGCTGTCCATCCTCTCCCTCTCTACAGCCTCCTGTCTTTTCTCATCAGCTGAAGAAGTTCATCTCTCTCTTCCTTTGAAGTTGGTGTGAAGTCCAAGGACGGGAAGACACAGTACTCTTGACTTGATCCCAGGAATAAATCCATTTAGATGTTTTTCAGGATCTCAGTGAGATACCTGTAGGTGACCAGAATACCTGGTAGGGATACGGATACATCCACTGTTTCCCCTCCTAACTGCGAAGCCCATTTGGTCTGTTCCGTAGTTGAATGAACAAAGTATTGGCATGTACTCTTATCGTGGTTACTGCTCAGCAGAAGATGACATAGACTGCAGTCCATAAATGCATATTTGTTACAGTTCAACCCCAGGTTCTGCAGAACATGCCATGGTATATCATGACCACTTTCAGAGAGAGTGTGTTAAGACGGTTCCTTGGACAGATTTGATGAAGGTCTCCCTGAGGGGATCATAATCACGTTAGCTGATGTTACAAGCTTCAGAGTTAAACAAACCTCTGTCCACAGGGGTCATGTGACCTGTACAACTGTACAGTTACAGTATTTATGGACAAATGCAGCTGCTCAGGTGTTTTCCACTAGATTCATGTTGTCTCTCAGTGTCACTGGGTGATGTCATAACCTCCGGCCCAGCTGACGGCTCTTGGCTCCGCCCTTCCTGACGGACACTGAGCAAACATTGCAAACAGCAGCTTTCTAAACTGTTGCCAGCACTGGACAAGTGTAAACAGAAACGCTGCTGACGTGTTCCTTACCTGCTCTCAGCTAATGCAGCTGTGGACGATGACCTCATCACCTCATCCATTGCGCCCAAGGCATGGCGGCGAGCAGTCAGTCAAGGAAATACAAGCCTAACATCATTAAATTCATCAAGTAGTCATATTGGTGGTTAATCATGTATCCAATCCTATAATTCACTTTCTGTGCTTTGTATCAGTTGATGAGTCGGTCATGTTGAAGCCACAGAGTACATGCGGGGTGGGCGTCGGTCCTGTGCATTTGTCAGCTTTTTTTCATATATCCTCTGCTTTTTCTACGTACACGAACATTTGAAAATACAAAGTACACCTTGTCATAGGAGCTCTTTAGGATCCAACTTGTTGAGAACGCAGGTTCTTCCCTCAGGCCAAGGTCAGCGGTCGTTCCACCACAAATGAACCGTGCCCGTTTGTTTGGACCACCTCTCAAAATGGTCTTTTCCTGCTTATTTGGTCATCTTTAGGTGGGCGCCTGAGTTCAGTTGCTGTCATCACACCTACTCAGATGAACTCATTGAACAACCTAAATAAGGTGAAAGCACCAGAGAACTCTGATGATCAACAAAGGCTAAGCCTCGTCTTAATTAGAGTTTCGTTTTAGTAACGCTTTCACGTCAAATCCACGTAGCAAACGGACCACTGACAGTCATGAACTTCTTTGAACTACTTACTGTATGAGGTGGGCCTCGCCGGTCACAACGCTGCTGCTCTGCCGCTCCTGTCATCCGTTATCTTTAGTTTTGAAGAAATCTATTGTTTAAATAATTGTGTTTATTTTGGAGAAACCAGGCTGACAGGTCTCCATGATCAGTGTGAGCCAACACTGTCAACTACAGGCTATCCTAGAAAAACAAAATCAGACATTCCCCACCATTACACAGTGTCTTAAGTACAGATGAAATGTCAGGGCTGCTATGTGTTGCGGTGGACATTCAGAATCATGTTCTCTATCTACAAATACTAAAATTTGAATGATTGCCTTCATTTTGTAACGAGAGGGTTGGTGTCCTAACAACAACAAAAAAACAAAACAAGTTCAACAAATATTTGTCCAACCAAAGAAGTGGACGACTGAAAATGGAACCATATGATGTCATCGAATGTTGGCCGTTACTAAATTTAGTGCAGTTTGTGCCAAGAGGGTCATGAACGTCCAAACCAAACCAAAGCAATTAAATGACCAAAAAAAATCTGATTGCGTCAGCACTGACCAGGCAACGGATGGTCGCAGTGGCTCCACTGCATGAGCTCCTCTTCTTCAAGCCTTAAACATATTGAGCAGGTTGCCAGGTAGCATTTGATGCCAGCCTCTACTTTGACGATCACCCACAAATGCTGTCAAGTCGTGCGTCCCCCAGTTAGAAGTACTTTATAAATTTGGGTCATTTATACCTGTTGCTGACCCTCTTATCTGTATTTCATTTTTGCAGTGCTCGTTACTCAGGCCCTTCACTCCACCAACTCCAGTTGGAACAAAACACTGCTCACTGACTAATTGCTGGAGGCAAGCACTGTTAATTATTCATTTACTAACCTGGTAGGTAGCCTTACTGCCATTAGGCTCTCTGGATGAGTGGTGGTTACTCCAGATCACGGCTTGCGCTCTGCCCAGCAGAGACAACATATTACAGACCTCTGTTTGGATCACAAAAAACAATCCACGTACCTTTTATTAATTAAACAAGACGATCATCAGTTTCAGACACAAGTCACTCATCAACTGGATGCGAGTTGCTCACCAGCACAAAGCTGTTTAACAGCAGATGTTATTTAAAATCCTAGAATATCTTCTCCTTCCGCAAGCTACTAAATGGATTTGTTTTTGTGAGATGCCATCTTGCTCACGGTGTGAATACTTTGTTGATACTTAATAACACGCAACAGAAGAAAGTTCCTGCTGGTCTGATATGCATAGTCTGAGTCTCCGCAGTGATTGGAGAAAAGGACGGAGCAATTTAAAACATCATTGTGTGGCGGAGGGGTGATTTGATGCAGTCTGAATGTGTGGGTCATTAGTATGCTCAGGCAGGATCAGTCAGTCAGGCTTACACTCTCAGATTTCACTCAACGTGTCTCGCTGCACTGCGCTTCGCTGCTCCCACAGTGTCATCATTAAGATGTTCCTCCTGCTCTGCAAATCAAGCTGTTACAAACGAGAAGCGGCAACAGTGTTGAAGTCACATTTATCAAAATATAAGCATATAGCCGGGGGTTGATCCCTCATGTCGACAAACACGTAAATACACAACAGCAAACTAACTACAGGAGACAACAAAAAATCCCAACTGGGACGTATTCATACAAATAAATGTATGCATTTAATGTGGCCTCATTGTTGTGGGTTTGTTCTTCTTTAAAGCTCAGTCACATTGTAGAGTGCAGGGTTTGACAGAGTGACCAGGAGCTCAAAGACAAACGGACTGCAGATAGCCTCACTAATATTTACTCATTAGACAAAGTCGATGAGCCTGATAAGTAAATAATAGGAATAAAGCGTGAGTGGAAGCAGTGACTTGAGAGGGCTTCTCTTTGTTCCAGTGATCTGCTGCATGCAGCGCGTCTGTCAGACTGAAATATGCAGTGGCCGTTGTGATGAAGTACCATAGCCGGTATATAATGGCTAGGAATCAATACACCAGAAAACAATCAATACGCTCTCTCATTACTGCGCTCTGCTGTAGGAGGATGGAGCAAATCTCCGGGAGTGGTGAATGTTGTCTCCTGTTTTCAGAGGTGACGTAACACGAAATGCATCGTGATCACCACGTCGGGCAAAGGAAATGGAAAATACTTACGAGAAAAAAGTTTTTCGGAAAGGAAAAAAAGTGACGGAGGAGTAGAGGACGAGGAAAGAGTTTAGAGGACAGAAAAAAAAATTGTCATTAAAAATGAAGAAGTGGAGGGCGCTTGGGAGGAGAAAATGTAGAGCGAAAAATATCAGTAAATCACTTGTTAAGAAGCTGCACAGATAATAATGACAGTTTCAGGAAGTCAAAAGGAATAATTAAAGTTGAATCATTTCCACTGAAGGTTTACAACAGAACATAAAAGTATTGTCAGGACTTTCGTTCAATCCTTTTGTCGGTGCCTTCCTTTTGGATCAAGCTGCAGTTCTAGCTGTTAAGAGCTCAGGAACCCAAAGATATATGAGGACAAATGCATATGAGTCGATATCTAATCTCCCTGCACCTCTCCCCCTGTGCCAAGGTACAGAACTGAAAGAAGAGATGGAAATATCAGGAGAGCTGAGGTGTAAGACAGATTGAAGACAGATATTGTAATAATAAGTAATAAGCTCCTAATACATCCCAACCGCATTCTGGATTCTGTACTTGCATCCATTTTTTTTTTTTTGACGTGGACTGGAACATGTACTGACAATTCTGAGCTTCTATCAGGCCTCCACCTCAGAGCAGCACTAGTGATTAGGAATTGTAGCTGGCATCCTCCTTCACCTCTCTTGTATGTCATCTTCCAAATTCGTTTGTAAGGTCAACAGCTGGCGTGACCCCAGGGCCTTGACCTGGGTCAGGGGGTGAACCTGTGGTGCCTTTCATAGTTGTAAATTTATAGTCAGAACACTTCCTGATAGGGAAGATGACCTGACGGCGCCAGCGTTGTCCAGATGCGTGCTTGGACTGCGTGAAGGTCCCATGGTACAGAATGTTCCAGGTGGGTAATACTGGGTGATGTCCTACGTGACTACCACGACTGCTTATGGGGGGGTAGGACAGATGTTCTGGGGAGGGGGCGACTCAACCTCAACTCACAGCAACCATGTACCTCTGTCACCGATGTCCTGTACAGTGGTCCAGTGTCAGCCGCCTCCGAGTCCCCAGCCTGCTTCTCCTCGTGTCTGACGAATTCCTTCATCTACTAAATTCCTCCACAACTGCAGCTGTTTTATTATATTATTCATAAAACTGGGTCAACATACCATCTCTTTGTATTGATAACTTGTCACGATATAGTGCCATAGAATCCTATCTTGGCCCATGGCCTCTTTATTTCAGGCCATGTTATTGCAGCTACAGGTAGGCTGCTCTGGAGTTTCTCAGTCCGACACAGTACAGGTGCTAACAGAAGAGCAGGCCGTGAATCCAGCAATGGTAATAGAACTTACCTCTTATCAGAGATAGTAATAGGCGTTATGCACCATCTGTCCTCCTGACAAGTACCATGTGGTGACAAAAACAGGTAACATCCATGGCCGGGAAAACAAGAGGACTGAAGACATGTTGCAGTCCTCCAGATAACCCTAAGCTCACATTTACTTGGAGTAAAACATCTTTTTGATTGCAGTGTCAATATTTTTGCTCCCCAATAATTTTTCTGATTGTATATCTTTTCTGTTTGATTGCACAATAAAGATACAAAAATAAGCAGGACTGCAGTCCGCCTCCACAAGAGCTGCAACATATCTGGATACAGCACGATTAGTCTGAACAACAAGACAAAGATTTGACTGAGTGGAGACAGAGGGAGGCATTAGAGTGTAAGAGGCACCAAAGGCCAGATAAACCTGGTTCACTGTTTGTAATGTAGCTTTAGGGATCAGTGGTCTGGAGCTGCCAGTTTATCCCTTTATCTCAGCTGTGTGTGTGTGTGTGTGTGTGTGTGTGTGTGTGTGTGTGTGTGTGTGTAGGCCACCGATCAGCTGGGGGCTGTCTGACCCTCTCTGCTCCTGGCAGAGCTCTGATAATGTCAGCAGAATCCTGACAATAGCTCTAATCAAATGGTGCGAGGCGGACAATTCAAAGGGATCTTAATAGTCTTTTGCCTCAATGTCTTCCTCCACTGTGACAGACATTAACGTCATCCATCACCCAAACATATGTGTGTGTTGGATTTATAACTTATGAGCTGAGTGGGTGCAGGGATCAGTGTCCAAGAAACTGACTCCTTAACTTCTACATATTCCGTCAAAAAAAGTGTGTGTTTTTGACTCTCGAGGACCACAGATAGTCGTCTTAAGCTCACCAAGACTTTTTTACACCGTTGCCTCACTCCTCTGAGTCAAGAATGTAGAAGGAGCCGGCCACATTGTTCTGAAGCTAAAGCTGCCCCATAGCCACCAACTGTAAACATCAGCCAAACTGTCCAGACACATTTACTGATTACAAACTCTCAGGTGCATCTTCATCCAGCTGCACACCGCGTGATTCACAAACACTGATTTGAGCAAAGTAACAAAGTATAACACACAGTAGCGCCACCGGCTGGCACGTTCAGTTGAACCAGCTCACTCTCACCTCTACAATCGTGCGGAACCTGAAAGTATAAAGACAATAGTTTGTTTCTAAGCTCCATTCAAAGTGTTGGTGGATTACTGAGCATACATCTGGATAAGAAGACGTGGATGACACCAGATGAGGCACTTGAGAGTCTGTGAACGGATGTGTCTGGCAGCTTTGCTGATGTTCGCAGCTGGGGGCGTCGTTAGCTTCACGCTAAATATATACTGTATAACATGAGGTGACACAGTGAAAAATTCCTTCAGGAGGTCACCTACTGTATTTGGGAGTTCTTGAAACCCGACTGGGGTGGGGACAGTAAGACCCAAAGGTGGACTTGTTTAACATCAGCTCGGTTTGTTTAGAATGACTCTACATAGAATGAATCATCAGGGTTGACCGTCTTTCCCTTCATTGACTCTGGATGAAAAGTTGTTGTAAAATTCCCATCGTCAAGAAACTACTTTAAGTAGAACAGACATCATGGCCTCAATGTTCCTGTGATCAGAGTTTTCTCTTAAAAGCAAAAAGAAAAGAGAACAAGATGAGAATGAAGCCAGGTTTTTTTTGGGGGGGGGGCAATTAGTGTGAGTAGAAGACAGAGGATATGATTCATCACTTACCATTTGCCAAGTGATGCACTTTAATTTGCATTTAAATCCGTCCACAAATGAGGAGAATCATCTTCTTTCAAGGGTAATTTGTGAACAGTGGAAAAAGACAATGCTCCTCTCTTCATTTATACTACACAGTTTAATGGTTTAACTTCCACTGATAGCATTATGTTGTAGCGCTTATAGGCTAATCCTTCAGCTGATGAAAGTGTTGCACTCTGGCGATGCTGCCGTGACTGCAGCTGGATAATGCAGTTACATGCAGGTGCACAGATGTTGGGGAGTTTATTGCTTCATTGATCACTGTCAATATTTGCCCTCGCCCCCCCCCCCCCCCCCCAAAGTTGAAGTTTTTCTACGGCAGCAGGTGACAACTCCATTTGGATTCTGTGCTGTCTTCAGATGCTCTTTAACACATCAGTTGGCTGCAGTCCATCCTCTGAGTTCATTTGCTCAAACATTCCGCTACTTTTGGTCACACATTTATTTTATACTGTCATTTATTAAACACTAAAAAAAACAAAACCCAACTGGGCACTGTAGTTTGTAGCAGATGTTACTGAAACGTTTTGTTGAGGACTGTATTTGGCATTTCATGTATGTTTGGTGCCCACCCTTCGGTGGCTCAGCTCTGTAGCGGTTTTTAGACAAACCTTAAGGTCTGTACAGCGTGGAAGTAAAAGGTTTACTGGCTCTGAAATCTCCAACAAGTCTTCCACACCGAACAACAATATAACCTCCAACCCCCGGAATGACATGGATCCATGGTTCCAAGAAACACGCAAGCATATTTTCTTCTTAGCATAACTTGTTACTAACAAATCCATATGGAACATTTGGATTATTCAATCACGTATCAAGGCTACAGTTAAAGTCTGACTAGCTTTTGGATTCACATAAAGGTTTTGTTAAGGTCAGGGAGCAATCATGCCCCTTAGAATACCGTCTCACAGTTGAAAACTGAGAAGGACCAGCAGTATCCTCTGACACGTGGAAGGAGGCCATGCTGTATATTGACGATATCTGATTTGCTACTTTCTTGTGTTATCATTAATGTTGCAGCGAGGTGCCAGAGGTGCTCACGGGTCCTTACCTACAAGTCCTCAAGTCACTTGCTGTTTTTATATATCTGCTGTTGTAGTTATGCTTATTAGGGCAGTGGGAAAATATCTCTCATCACCAGTATCTTTAGTGATATTGCAGTTGCTGTATGATTTGCAATATTCAATGGAATGCAGGGGGGATTTGTATGAAATAAAAGGTGTTTTCTTGAGTCTGTAGAATATTAGATGTTGACAAGTACCTCTGCAGAGCCACAATATATAATTCAAAATGGTGCTTTCACACACAGTTAGCTTTTACCACACTGTGCCCTCCTGTGATTCTAATGTTGCCTAATGTCATTTATCTTAATAACGTCTCTCTCCAAGTTTAACTTTAGCCAGGAGGTGGTCATGATTGTCTCTGCAAAACCAGCAGAAGCATGTTTGCTAACCATCATGCTAACGTTCTCGTGACCAAGTGACTGAGCTACTCAGCTGTGTTCTGAGGTGACTGGTAACATTTGAAGTGATTGATCCAGCGTACAGCAGTTCTTTTGTTTGCCTTCGGCATAAAGCTTCATAAAGTTGAGTGTCGTAACAAATGGTGCAGGTTTGCCTCTGCAGCTGGCCACTGTCCCGCTGCAGTATCTCTGTGGTAACGTGCACTAGACTGGCGCTACAAAGCCAAGTCTGGGTCGAGTCTGAAGTCCTTGGAGGATAAGGCCAGATTCCTTGTGTATGCGTGATATCAGACTCAAAGCCCTATTTCTGGAGGGTTAGGTCACTTAAACATCAGTTTCACCACTTACCACATTTATGAGCAGTTCAATCAGTTTATCTGGGATATGTTCCAAGGGATGCGCTGGGATTCAGTGAGGTAGACACTCATCTATCATCACTGACTACATCAAACCACAGTGTCTATTGGACATGTTTTTTTCTTAAACGTAAGAATGTTGTTGGAATCCAGCACTGACAGCTTGTTCACTTCTGGACACCCCGGATTAAAGCACAGAGCCTCAGTGATAAGAAACCTTTCTCTACATCCTTCTCCTGGACGTGTGCTGTCAGCTGCAGGGAGGATCATAGTGGACACACAGGGTCTATAACTGGGAGAGTTTGTAAATCTGAGGTCTTTCACTGTGGCTGATCGAAGCGCAGTCTGTTATTTTCCTCTCTGCATAAAGCGTTATTATTGAACAGTAGCATCGATTACAGCTTTAATGATAAAAATCATCGTTGCTAGCTGATGTTTAATTGCCCAAAACGCAGCCCTGCTCCGGCACCCTCTGGTGTGACGCAGAGATTGATCACTGAAAATGAAGTGCTTGTGACTCAGGACAGGGTCCATCTCCTCTCAAAGAGCAGGGTAATGAGGGAGAGGAAGGGAGCGCGGAGGAGCAAAAAGGAGGAGTGAGAGAGAAGAAGACGTCAGCCGCAAGTTGATGATGGCAGGGGATGCAGCAACACAGTCAAGAGGCTGTAACGCACAAAGCGACAAGTGTGTGTGTAAATGAGCACACACTGGGTTTGTGACTGATGCGGTCATTCTGTATATGACATCCAAATATTAAAGATGCAGGTTTGGAGGATTTGCAATGGTCAACAGGTTTGTTTCCCTTTTCTGGCATGAAGAAGTGGAGGTACATTATTGTGCTTCCCTTAATATTTGAGGAGGATGTCATGAAACCACGCTGTTGTTGTCCCTGAAATTATTTACAACAACAACTCAGGCATTAATGTTTTATTTAGAATATTGACTGATCCATCCTGAACCATTAGTGATTTCGAGGAGGGGGAGGGTGTGGTGATATTCAGTACTTGGTTTCTCTGTAATTAATTACATTGGTATGAGGCTCTCAGGGTCATAAAACCTAATCAGCATGTAATTAGAGTCAGAATTAAAATCCCATTTATTAGTCAAGTACAACAGGTGCAAATAATATGATTTGAATAACTGCTGCTGACACACTGCATGACTGATGGAGCAGTGCGGGCCAAATGTAATGTGGCACCTACAACGGTATCACGCCATAAATAATAAACATTAAAAAAACATTAAAGTTTGGGAGCGTTTGTCACCACATCTTCCTGGTTTGAGTCCAAACAGCTCCGTGTCTCAGTCAGAGTACAGAGAGTACAGGTGCTGCTAATCACATCCCTGCTGGACTGTTCAAGGTCCGCTACGGCTACGTGGATGTCGCTAGTCTGCAATCTAAACAGCGATTTCTGATGATCTTAATCTGACTAATGTCATGCTAGGAGTAAGCGATAGACTGACAGACGTGCCAGTTGCATCACTGGAATGCATTCTAGACAATTCCACATGGTGGAGGACGTGTGTGGGAGTCAACTCTGCTCCCCAGAGCATCAGACGAGGTGCAGCAATGCTTGGGACAGCCTGGCTGGGGAGAACACCTGTATGCACCTTTAGCCGGGCTAACAATGTACAATCTGAGCCAGTTTCTGGATACCATGACCGATCACTGCCAGACTGGCCGTTCAATGTCTGAATTTCAAACACGTCTGAAATTTAGGACTGCCCTGGTCGTGCTCTCTCAAAGTGGAGCAGAGTCAAGAGCCACGTCCTCGCCGGCGCTGCATTTTTCTTATTATAATAAATGGCAAACTGTGTCTGAAAGTGCTGAGGCAACACGGGGTTAAAGGAGGCTGCTTGATCAAGCTGTGGCTGCTGCATGTACATGTGTTTGTCGTGTCCTGTTCCATTCAAAACAGACACGAACCTTCAACACATTATTTTTCAATTTCCTCTTGAAGGCGCAGAACAAATTCCACTGGGCTTTCAAACCAAGTTTTATTGGCGTCTGACATCAGCCAGAAGAGTACGCAGGTGCCCACGTGCACTGTGGGAGCACATGAACTGTGAGCTTTGGCTTTACGTTACAAAGGATCCACTTGTGCGGTGAGACAACAATGACAACATTTCTATAACCCAACAGTGTGTGCCCAGCTTTAATCTAACTATGAAGTTGTCGCAGTCAAACTTCACCCAGACTCGGGGTCCATCTTCCTGTGAGTGTTACACACTCGGCTGCAAGCACACGTTTTAGCATCATTTGCAAGAAATCACCCAAAATGCGCCACAGTTGCAACATAGAAAGGTTTCAGATTCAAATAGTGGAAGGAAATGTAGAACTTTGTGACATATTGTGTATTGGCATCTTCGGTCATTAGTTGAACTTTTCTAGAAGAAACTCACCCTAATCAATATATTGTCTTATTTCGAGAGGAGTTGAAATGTTGTCTGTGTAGACGAAATCATAAAAGTGTTAATTTAGTGTCCTCCCCCACAGGTGCGGTGTCACTTCACTACACTCTATTAGCCTATAACGTTGGACACATTTAGGGTTGTTAGGAGCTTGTTAGCACTTGTGGAAGGTTCTATGTGCTGCATGCATTTCACACCTAAAATAAACAGCGAGTGTGAGTCAGAGAGGGATTTCAGACGCAGCTCCTGGCGCCCATGCTGGCTCGCCATGACATGCCTGAAAAGAGCCCTGGCATGTTTTAATATTGTTACTCAAAAATGCCTGCTGTCAGAAACGTATCAGGGATATTCACAGCCATCCTAAAGTTTCTGGATATTTATGGAACACGACAAACATGTCTAAAATAAACACAAAAAAAAAAGCATATGAAATCCATTTGAATTTGATGAAGTTAATTGGGGTCGATCTGTTTTTAATACAGTCATGTAAAGGTATTAACTGGTTTACGCGTTATGGTTTCACAGTCGTCTAAACAAAGATCGTCTTCTTATGCACGCTAACGTGCCGTTTGCTTAGATTGTAACTTCAAAGGTTTGGTGTAACGTGTGCTACTTTTGTGTGCATTTCACAGCCTTGTGTGCTCCCTCACTGTGTCAAATGTGTGAAAATGAGATAAATCTCACAATCAACAGAGCTCCGAGGTTGTCAAACACCGCGCTAAGTCTGTAAGAAGCGGAATCTTGTCTCTTTTCAGTGCCTTTCTGTAAGGTAAACAGCCAGAACAAACAGCTTGTAATCTGTTTTAGAATCTCTAGCTCATCCCTGAGGCTTCAGCTCAGCCAGACTGCTGGGCTCGCAACAGTTTGCGGTCACAGCGGCGTGTTCTCTGTTTGCAGTGTCACCTGTGAGCACTGACTGATTGATTGATTGATTGCATGTAAATACAGTTTTTTATTGTGTCTCTTTTGCATTTCCAATTGGATGGTTCCGTGTCAAATGATGCCAAATAGCTCTGCCGCAGAAGCAGAGGGAGCATTGTGTCCCTGGCTGTCTGAGAGGTGCTGCAGAGGTGCTGCTGTGTGTTAGCGGGATCGATGTTGTGTCGGCTCACCTCAGGCACTACTGAAATGACACATATGGGACTCTGACTGCTACTGCATGTCCTGGCTGCTGTTGTGAGGTTCTCTTGGTTCTGTCGTCCAGGTTAGAGACAGAAAGGGCGTTAAACTATAGATCCAGTCTAAATGCCAGATAAAGCTGAGCCTGTGACTAATTTTTTTTTACCATAATGGTGACTGATGCAGTTGTTAGAGTCTGTATGAGGCTCTAAAAATCTAGCTGGCACAACCAGTCGACTGAGAACACACAGAAAGAGATGTGCTTTAGTGCTTCATTTTGAGGAAAGACGTGTAGAATTCTCTGAATTTCAAACAGCAGTGATGAAGTGTGGAGGACAAAAGTTGCAACAAAGGAAGGACCGAGACACTGGAATGGAAAAGACGCCTTTATTCAGATGGTTATTTTATGGTGAAATTCATAATAACATTGACCACTGGGCTGAGTGCTAAGTGGCCAGCAGCCTCCATCCGGGTGAGGGTGTACTAAACCGGTTCCCTGGATGCTCATTAGGGCAGCTGAACAAGCCAAACCGCTCTTGTGAGTTTCACTCCACATGTGTTTGATCAAACCAACGCTGTGTTTGTTAGCATGGCTGAGGAGTGTGAACGTTGCACCTCAGAATGGGTACAGTACAGCCACAGCCACGGTTTGGATTTTTTTTTTCCAAGTTTCCTGATGTTTCTGTCAGGGTGTTTGGACTTTTGCGTTTGCCCTCACCTCGTCAGATGACTTTACCCCTCTGCTAAACGTGCCGTTCCTCAAATAGCTCACCGTCTTTGTTGACTGCCTGCGTGCCCTGCTGGACAGGGTCCCCTCATCATCTTTATCACGGCCAAATCTCGTGAATTTTTGGTTATGGACATTTACTTTTGAACCCTCTTTCATTTGAATTATCGTGTTCTCTTTAGTTTTGAAGTTCTGGCGGTTTTGAAGTTTGATTTATTTTTTGGGGTGTCCTTGTTTATGGTTTGATTAGAGTCGTCAGCCCCTGTTTTTATGAAAAGCGTTTGCCTTCTTTGTCTTGGTTTGCTGTACATCAACTGTCTGTCTGTTTCCCGCCGTTTCTGAGTCACTCACCTGTGTCTTGTCGGTTTGTTCGTCCTTGCCAGTCACAGCCCGGTCGGTTGTGTCTCTTAACCAATCAGCTCATGTTCTCCCACCCGCCTCTTGTTTTGTCATCAATTGAGTTTCTATTTCAGTTTGGTCGTCCCTGTCAGTTCTTGTCAGATCCTCGTAGGTTTGTTCTCCAGTCTGACTCCTGCAGTTTTTCTTTTGAATTTATCGACAGTGTGCCAGTTAAGCTTTCAGTTAGATTTTGTATTTAAATAAATGTTGGAGTTCTCTCAAGGCCTGCCTGGGTCTGGTCTCTTCATTTGAGTCCTACTCCATAATGTGGCCCTGACCCCAGTTGTGTGAACTTTCTTCTTTCTTCTGCCTCTGAAATACCTGAGTTAAGTTCCTGGTTTTCTAGTTCGTGACAGTACTACCACATGAAAGTGTGTCTGATTCCCTCACATCACACAGATCAGATCTTGAACCTCAGTAAGCAGCGAATACTTTTGTCTTCTTGTCATAATCCTTCCTGTTTAAGGGTCACAAGTTTTAACAAGAAACCTATCACCTCTACCACCTTCATCTCCTATGTTACCTCTCTCTGACCTTTGACCTATGAACCTTTGCATGTGACAGTCTCTGCCTAGTCCATCTTCACCGCATTGTTCAGTCCCCCCCACCACGCCTCTCTGTTCCTTGCCCCTACCCCAGGTTGGTGACCAGATCCTGGAGGTTAACGGCCGAAGCTTCTTGAGCATCCCACACGATGAAGCTGTCAGGGTCCTGAAGTCGTCACGGCACCTGATGATGACGGTCAAGGATGTTGGCCGACTGCCGCATGCCAGGACAGTGGTTGGCGAGACCAAGTGGATTGCCAGTTCGCAGATTGCAGAGAGCTCCGCTAACAGCAGCATGGCAGGGTGAGTTCAAGTTGGTGTTGGCTAAAAACTTTGTTTGAGAATTCAAAATATGCCTGGGATAATGTATTGCCATTTGCTGTTAATCAATTATTAGTCATCAACAAGAAATCTAAAATTAATTCTCTTCCAAACGATATTATTGTAATTAAATGAGGTACGAAACAAACTTCTGTTTGTGTTTAGTTAGTGTGCTGGAAACATTGCAGCGCTGTAAGGAGGGCTCAGTGTAAGGGGGCTGTTCTCATATGCATGCTTGATCGCTCTTCCACACTTGGGTACTCGGCATGTTCGCTGTAATACTGTGTTGATACCCGATACAAAGCACATTCACCGGCAGGAGTTTGATCGCTGCCTCTTTGAATTCTTTTTGAGTCATTTGCTGGAGTTTTGCTGCAGGATCATTTGCGTTTCTTTCCCAACCAAGACTGGAAATTCACAACCTACCAGTGTCTCCTGGGGAGCAGGAGAGGAATACTGCTGCTCTCATATCACCACCGTTTGTAAGTTTTAAGCATCTTTTAGGACAGAATGTAGGTGGTTAGATCTTTGAACTGAGGTCATTTAGATGAGGCATCCAATTTGTCGACAAAAGCTGCTGCGGTCGTGGACTACGCGCTCTGCCCAGTGAGTCGGCTGTCCCTGCAGACAGGAGCTCTGTGACAGCAGCTTCTGTTTAACCAGTACAGTGGCAACCCTCAACCTGATTCACCCACACAAATGGTGATTCACAGCACCAGCTTCTACTGTCCCCTGCTGATGCTGTGCACCACCTGCAGCTAGGGCTGCCGAGCCGTGTCCAGGCTGCCAAATCATTCTGGATTCTACCGCCTGCTTTGATGTCACCGTAGTGGTTTAACATTTCAGCGCTAGTGCTCAAACACCAGACAGAACTTGGACGACGTCGGCGACGTGGAGTCAGGAAATGGTGAAAGCTGATAGTTGCTGGTTCCAACGCTGATTGGCTTTCACGACACGGCTGTCAAATTTCTGGCTCAAAGTTGAATATTTCTATTTTCTCTTTATTCTAAATTCACAGATTTCAAGAGTTTCAAGAATTTTCCAGGAGTAGTGATGATTGAAAAGTGTTCCTGTTCTAAATGCACATCTCTAGTCTATGGGGTAAAATGGCAATTAACCACTAAAATCAGAGAATGTACGTATAGAAAACGAATGCATGCTAGATTTCGTGATGAAAATATGCAGCAAAAAAAAAAAGCTTTGGCGTAGGGCTGAAGGAAAAGGACAGAAATAGTGAAAACTATACATCTGTATCAACTGCTTCTCAAGTCAGTGCGATCATCTGATGTGATCAGACATCTGTCTCTCACGCAGGAGGACTCACGCTGTTCTAAAGGAAACAAAAGGCAATATGCAGCTCTGCTGTAAAAATGAGCTGCGGAGCTGCTTTCAAACACCACACCTGAACAGCTCATCTGCAGCTCCTGAACTGGAACAAACGTGATCCCCCACAACCAAATTAAAGTCTGCTATAAATGCCAGACTCATTTACTCATCAATAACACAACCAGCCAGCACAACAAGCCAGAACTTGTAAATTCCTTGCTGGTTCTCCTGAACAAACAGGGCTATAAATGCATTTAACATTTACACTGACGGTGAATCCGTGGCCCAGTCTGTCCTGGGAGGTTGTGTCCTGCTTATTGCGTTTAACAGCTGAACACTGGAGGAGACAGATGGTGGTGGTGTGTGTATTCATTTGTTTAACTCTGAAACAATATCAGACTTGTGTTTGGGACTGGGAGTCAAATACCCCTCTGCTCTCACTACATGATATTACATTTCACTGCAGATATTTTATTCTGTCTATGGTCGTCAGATTCATACATAAATGATGTAAATACATATCTTTCAAGTTCCTCTTCTGTTAAAAGGTCTTGTGTCGTTGCCATAGTGCATGTTTAACGATATATTGTAAAATATATGCATGATATTGACTTTGATGGCTTGTCCTTCCAAGTCCAATTATCTGACCGTGCAAAGAGAGCAGAGGCAACAGAGGAGATATTTTTAAAAGGTATTCAGAAGAGATAATAAACGCCTGCATGAGTCTCAAAGGTCGACAAGGCTAATTGAATCTGAATCCCTGAACAGGTCTTCACACTTAGTGTGCCAATACAGATGCCACTTCAGTAGTTTTCAGACTCAGGTTTAATTGCGTATTTTCACTCACGACTCCCGTGTTGTCTTTCCATCCTCGAAGGCAGGGCTTTAAATTGACGCGTTTAATCCTGGATTTGAAAGCTGCTGCTTCATGAACACTTGAGGTTGTAATGACATCGGTTCAAGTCATGTCGCCGTTGCTGGAATATGAAGACTCTCAGCTCATAACAGCTACTTTTTTATGTATTCAGAGAAAAGTGTCGCTAGGTGTTTGTTTTACATGCATTTGATGTTTCTGCTTTCACTTTACTCAGACCCCCCGACTGGAAGACATAATCACATTTCCAAAAATGTCTCTGCACAGCAGCGTGTGCTTCGTCTCTGAGAAACATGAAAGACAAAATCTTGCTTCGTTCGTACAGCACTGTTGTAGTCGTCAGCTCGAGATGCATTCAGATACATAAGAACACGTCACGTCCTCACTCCGTTCATAGTTTGTTGAACTTCTTCTGATATTTAACAACTGATTTAGCTGATATTTATCAATAATAATAATACTATGTACATAAAACCAAGTTTGCATGATATTCACATTTTGTACATCTTGAAAAAAAGAATTTAAATATCAATATGAGACTCATATTTTTCTTTACGTCCAAAATTTTTGGCAAAACCCATAAATCATGAATTTAGTCGATTCCTTTACATTTAAGCTGAGCAGAGAAGACTTGGGTGTAACTGTACTGATAGAAATACTGATAAATGTAGAACTAGAAATACTGCAGTGTTTGTGTGTACTGTGATGTGTACCTGTCACAATGCCCTTGAGCTTTGTCAACAACAACAAAAACTTTTCAATTCATTCTTTTTAATACTATGTTTATAAAACCACATGAATGTTTGTTGCAAATTTGAATAAATCCCCTCACGGCGTCCCCGCGACATCGCATTACGAGACTGGCGTAGACATTTGTTCGTATGGAGGGACTGACAATTGCGTTTATCAATATGAACATGAGTGGAGGCCACCATCGATCCTCACCTCAGGTCTGAGATCATGTAAACACATTCTCGACCTGCCAGCGCAGCAGAGTCGACCTGCTGGGTTTGGAGAATTGTTACCAGACGGTTTATGACAGGCATCCAAGCACCTGCAGCCACTCATTCAAAATTACATCATAAATAATAATGTTGGTTATGACAATCGCAGAGGCACGGTTACGGGAGGGAGGAGTCATCTCCTCGCTGAGCAGCACACACTGATTTACAGTCGTATAATGTATGTAATATATGGTAAACTGCACCAGAGCAGGAGTGCAGGCTCATCAGAGCCCCAACACACACACACACACACACACACACACACACAAACACACACATACACACAGGTGCCGCGTCAGGCTGCTTGAGGGCAGATAGTCGTCTGGATCAGAGGAGGAGCGCTGCTGTCCACTCTGGAGAGCGTTAGCGGCCCATGCAGATCTGCACAATGTTGCAGTGACTGGGATGTTATCGGATGTTGCTCCACCTCTCACTGAGGCATACCAGCGCAGCCACACAGCCCTCTGACGATCTACTAATCATCTGTCAATGATGATCCTCACTCGCCACTTACTGATAAAACATCTGTTGCTGTTGCTATCTTGGTGACGAGAACCCTGTTGACCATATCACAGGGGTTGCAGTCTCCAGCAGTGGACGTCTGGACAAATGGACAAATCTGAGATGGTTCATTTCAATTTTCGTCATTTTGCTACAAAGCCCATTCTGTTGTTGCTATAGTAATTAGAACTTTTCAACCAATACGTCGCTGGTGTATCATCTGTGTGTGTGTGTATATATATATATATATATATATATATATATATACTGATTATTATATGTATTATTTGTGCGTGTGCGTGTGCGTGCATGCATTCAGCTGTCCCTCTATCCTAATTTGTCTTTTTCACCTTTTGCAGATTCTCCATAGACCAAGGAGCCTCTGCAGCAGGAAAGGTGAGACTCGCAGGAGGCCGTGTGTGTGTGTGTGTGTGTGTGTGTGTGTGTGTGTGTGTGTGTGTGTGTGTGTGTCCATCTGATCACCCGTGGCCATGAAAGTGGGAGTGACAGCAGGTCATCGGTGTCTCCATTCGCTCTGGTGTCATGAATGAACTGAGTGCACCTGTCAAGTCTCATGTTTTAGCCGTCTAACACACGTTCACATGTCCTATTGTACTTTGGAAAATCTCATTTGTGCAGCACCACATGACATTTTTCCTTCTTTCATTATTAGGTAATTCAACATGTCAGCAATAGTGTTCGAATAATTAAAGAAGTTACGATCACAATAACCTTATAATACAATAGCAAATGGAGAACATTTAAAACAGTTGGGATGAGGACATTTATGTTGTACCAAGGTAGTTAGAAAGCTAACTGAAAAGTACAATATTTGAATGTTTCTAAGTTATTGACCATTTGTTTTCTTCTTTGAGCCTGGTAGATGTTGGATTGAACAAACAATTTGAAGAATTCCCCTCGGCTTCCTAAATCCTGTGACTTGAATTCTGTACCTTAAACAATTAATGAATCTCCTCCTTTGTTTGGTGCTGCTTGCGGCAGGACTGTCAAAAATCAAGGATTGGTTGCTTTGGCCAGCAGCCATTTGCATTGATAGAGTTTGGCTGTAATGCTAAATCAGGTAGTTTTAGCTTCAGCACATCTACATACTGTATTATCTCGACACGGTTCATGCTACCGAGGGCCTTCAGAAACACTCCATCAGCAGAAACAGACCCACAGTGTTATTAGCCAATACCATAAAGGCTCCCTCAATTCCACGCAGTGTCTTTACTGTTGACTTTGTCTATGACTTTGTAAAGTAAGAGAGGGTGTGTCGGAGTGATGAAAGAAGTGGAAGAGGCAGCAGCTGATGGTGGAGACACAGAGGGGCTGAGGAAGAGGGGAGGAAGGTGAGGGGGAAGCTCACTTTAAATTACAGAGACTCTGATGGACGTTCTTGTCCTGGCAGAGGGGGACAAGGGTGTAGCAGCACTGGAGGAGAGAGATAGTGAACTTGGAGGCAAGAGCAGGGACACATACCCCTCAGGTCCATAGAGGGTTTAAACTGGTGTGTGCACAGCAGTGATTGCACGAATGTGTTACACGTGCACTGTTTAACTGATAAAGGCCTGTCAGGCAGAGCTTCTAAATAAGCTGCAGGGAAGTGTCTGAATGTACAGGCTTCCTAGTACGTGCAAGATGCAGCAACTCGTCAACAGAGAAACTTAAACTATAGAATTCCTATTTCTGTGTCTTGTATTCGGACAGCTTAACCAGTAAAGCCACACATAAAATTATGACAGATGCTGGTACACCCCGAGGACAAAACTGACCAAGACCAAAAATGTGAAGGTATTAAAATATTGTGAAGATATAAAAAAAAATAAGTGAAATGCCATGCCTGTCATAGGGGAGACAGGAACATCAGAAAGAATGTGAAAAGGGCAGATATGAGTAATAAAAGAAGAGGCAAAACAGGAAACTCTTACAACACAAATTAACAAGCACCAGCGCTGGATAGAAGAGGCCATCGGAGTCAGGAAACATGCACCAGGAGGATGGCGCTTATGCGCCGTCACACACCTGGGATGCCATCCACAAGGAGCGACCACACAGGAGGGGGCCTGGTCCTCCTTACCACTGGCACAAGTCAAGTTTCCATCCATGTCCTGATGTGCAGTCAACAGTATGGTATTAGAAAATGTCGATTAAGATGGCACGAATTTCCTCAGATTTGGCAACAACAAAAAAAAGTGTTTGCACTTGCTTGAGGTGGGATTTGCTTTGGATGCACAAAGCAGGAGATGAACGCACCTTTGACGAAGCTCTAGCGTAGAGAACCTTCACCTTATGTCACTGATCAGGTGTTTCCCCTGCTGCCATCTTCGTGGATGCTTCCCATGAACTTGACCATCTCTGGACAGCAGCAGCGTGTCCAATACTAGCTGGTGCTTAAGAACAGCCACCGCTTGTCCTACTTCTGGTACACTTTCTGCGCGATTAGCTGAGAGATGGCTCTGTTCAATGTTGCCTCTAACGCCATCTGCTGATGGGATCATGTAGCTTCTTTTATTTGCTCCAAACCAGCTGATAGAAACACTCAATGCACGTTTTTCTTTTTTTGCAACATGTCAACATTTCACTTCAGATTTGCCTGACCATGAAATGGAAACACAACCAGGACAAGCTCCTCACATGGTTTTATTATTTAACTTGTTTTGTCTTCTCGTCCTTTTGTCTATGTTCAGACGTGATACACACACACACACAGGCACGTACAGTATGGTAAAATGTGATATGCCACGCTGACAGACGTTACTGTCACAGCCACATTGGTAACGAGTGTATGTAGGCTGATGAGAAGCGGATAATGCTTTACATTCCTTGACCCATTTCAGTGAGCCGCATTCAAGGGTTTATAATCTACGTGGAGAGTTCCACTTACCCCGGAATCTCGGTAGCTAGGCTGCAAGACGCTGGAGAGATTACTGTCAGCGTTTGGCTTCAATGGACCGAATTATTTAGGTGGTGGAACGGAATTCCTTGGACATGTAAAAAACTTGTTTTTGTCAGGAACTGAACTGGCAAAAAATCTAGAAGAGTATAAATAGAGTGGATTTAAGTTCATAGTATAACTTCAGAGGAGGTATTTTGGACCTATGAAACGGGGTTTATGTGAGTATATCACTATTTTATGATTGTAATGCAATAGATTTATATTTATAAGGGTAAAAAAGGTGCTGAGAAAGCACTAGAGTAGGAACACAATTAGTTCTTATCAACAGAGTTAAAAATTACAGCCTGCAAATGACCATTAAAATAAATCAACTGCTCTTTCAAAGAGGTTACCCGCTTATTCTCCTCATGAAGGGAGAGTTTATTACTGGGCTGTTTCTTTAGAATCTATTAGCTAGATGTCATGTGGGTGTACTGTTAATATACGTGAATATTTATGATATATTACAGTTATCCTTGTGAGTCTAAATGGTCTTTTCTTGAGTATCCAGCAGCGGTTACAGTCCAGTTGTGGCAACAGAGGTGTATTCATTTTCTTCCTTTGTGAGCATGGAGAGAAAAAAAATAAACATTTTAGGTCACGAGATCTGTTTTGAACTCTCTTGCTTCATGTTTTTGAATTTTACACATTTCCAATTTAACCGGCAAGTAACATGAAGAGCTTCACGTTGATGATAAACATGTAAAAATGAAATACCTCACTGACGTTGGCTGAGAAAGGGAAACATTGTAGCTCTCATTTATCCAGAGGAAAAAAAATGCTCCATTTGCAGGCCAGTGGTGACCAATGTGGTGGTGATGCTGACACCAAAGCTAAATAATGTGGTGTCTCTTGTTTGAGTGCGGCACCAATTAGATCCAGGTTAGAGTTTTAGTGATCCTCATGTGAAACTTGTGCTCATGTGCTTTTTCAGGCCCAAGTTGAATAAACATCAGCTCACGTCAAACCAACTCAAATATGAATTTCAAACGAAGTTTACATCAACGTTTATGTCGTGGAAATTCTAGAGAGCCCATGGATTCGTAGTCACGAAGATGAAGAAGTCTTCAAGTTTACAGCATTTATCGACAAACACGATGCATCAAGGAGAAATATAGCAACCAGTACAGGGTGGCTGCCACTACAACTCCACTAATCCCCGCACCTTGTCATCTCCTCTGGTCAGGTGTCCAGATAAGGAGGTGTTGAGGGAGTAGATCATAGGCTCGGGATATCATTTTAGCTAAGAAGGACCTGAATCAAACTGTGACTGACTGGCGGGGACGAAGACACTACTGACCACCTCCATCACAACCCTGGTTCACGTAGAAACGGCCACGTTTAGCCTCGTCACCACACAGAGACACAGAATAAGGGCTGGAGATCTCTTTTATGAAGGAATATTTTCCTTCCCAGTTAATACTAACAACACCTCACACTAACATAAGTCACATTAAAGCATGGCCCTTATGCCCGTGGCTGGTTAAGACCAATCGGTGTAACACCTCACACTCTTTGCCTGGATGTACGCGTATGTGTGTTCGATCTGCAGGTCGGAGTGTGACAGCAACACCATATGTACAGTAGGTACATGTGGATTCAATGGCTGCAGTACACGCAGCTATAAATTGTGTGGTTCTCGCTCTTCTGCCGCCTCCACTCGTCAGTCTGAGAATTTATGACTGTCAGGTCACCTTCATCCTCTCCGAATTTACGCGACACTTGCCTTGCTGTCCGATTTATCGTATGTATGTGATGAAATCTGGCAAACTCCCTCCCTGATGAAAAACTACCGGAGCTGGGAGAAGTCACTCTGTAGCTTAGCACATTCTGATTTTAGTAAATTAGTTGTAGCTGGAGCACATTCTAGCTGCAGGAGATCCCTGAGAGCAACTGCTGTAATTATGACCAGAGGAGTAAATTAGATGATGTGCTGATATTGTGCTGGAAAGCAAATGGTGCATAACAAACTTTGCCACAAGATACGTGTTTGATCCAGTAAACAAGATGTCAACAAATCTTTTCCTTGATATTATTTTAACATAACATTTAAAAGCGGGGATTAATAAACCAAAGTATGATCTTTTGTTTATTGTGTTTCATGCTAAATAGGCTTTTAAACTGACAGTTTCTGGATTTGAATGGTAGTTATGACAACTGATAGACACTCATGGAATGAACCCACAACAGGCAAACTCTCAGGGCAGGACTCCTTCAGACGGATCCGTTCAGATCTTTGTTTGTCCACAAGTGCTCCTCCTCAGCCCCTCTTATGAAGCCGACCATGATCAGCCACAGCGGTCAGTCTTCAGCTTGTTAACAAACGCTTGTTTTGTTGGCTGAAGTTTTAGCTGCTGTGTCATATCACCGCACCCAGTTAGGAAAGTAGTTCCAGCTATGTGCCCGATTCTAAAATAGGCCCACAATTTTGAATTGTTCTTCAAGTAGCAAATATCGAACACAACCCAAGTTATGTTAATGCAGGCAAAGACCAATTTGTAAAAAAACTGAATGCTAATAGAGCTACGCTACACAACCAGTCCACTAGCGTGCTCAAAAACCCTGCCCCCCCCTCGCTGCTGATTTAACATGTGGTGTGTATTGCAGGTGTTATGCACACACAGAGGAGAGAAGTGGATCCATCCTCTGGAGTGGCTCTGGGATGGATAATACACACACCATAATACAGTGCATGTATTTCTCAAAAAGATGGTATATTCCTCTAAAGACTGAAAACTTCTTAATTATACATTTTCCCCATATAAGATTCTCCTAGTTAAAAATTCAGCAGGTTTTTTTGTCCCTCTATAGACCATCACGCGTGAAGCATGTCTGTGGAAATGCAGTTTAGATGGTTCGGCATTTTCGCGTTATCCCACAAGTCATCCAGCGACATTGAGCCGATCCGACAAAGATCCTGCGTTGGATGTGAGCCTTTGATGTTGCAATTCTGTAATTGATGTCTTTTAGAATTAAAGTGGCAGAACACCTAAGAAATGTGACGCTAAAGGTTTTCACACATGCCCCCTCAGAGCTGTCGCTGTCACGCACACATACCACGAGCTGGGAATTCTACATTTTCTTCTACAAGCTCAACATGGCCATGATCTCGCAGAATACCAATTTTTACCCTTTGTCTAATCTAAAAACAAACAAACAAACAAACAGAGGTTTGAGTCCATCCTGAGCTCCCGGTTGAGGCAATGTGAAGGATCAGTGCCTCTATACGACACCCGCAGCCCATTCAAAAGTCCCGTCAGGTGTGAGACACGAAATTGACTTTGCATTTTGCAAACTTTGAATGAGCCGAGAAGACGCTAATTCTGGAAAGCTTATTCTGGAAATCAATATGGTCAGGGTCAAAGCTGACAGGTGTTAGATTTTCTGTCTCTCTTCATTGTGGACGTCAAAGAAACATCATGAAAATTCCGATAAGGACCTAATTGTTTTCACTCCACCATGGAGGCCTTCATCTTATACACATCAGTGCAGGTCAGGAGCCATCCAGTCTCAGTGTACATCAAATCCTGCAGCTGCCTTTTAGAACCAAGGCCAGTTTGTTTGCCATGCAACAGCTCATCAGATTCAATTATTAGATCTCGGATATTGTTTTGTTTTTTTGTCCGCAGTGACATGTTTATTGTCTTGACCTTTAGTGACTCAGACAGCAGAGGGATTTATCTACCCCCGACATGTTTTCTTAGACACATAAGGACAGAATAACTTAATTTGTTCCGTAGATGGTTTTCTGGGAAAAGTTCAGTGGCTTCATTATCTTCTCCACTGTCCTCCATGTCGCCATTTCAATATGATACACACACACTGTTATTTAGGTGTCAACAAAATTATATCGTTGGTTTAGTGTCGTGTTGTTTGCTATCGCGTAGCATATTCAATCCAGCTGCTTGTCTTGCAGGCCGACCTTGGCGAATGCACGGTGTGTGATGAAAGCTATGCCTTCTGACACTGCGTGTGTCTTTACAGTACAAATTAATGGCTGTGTGTATTTTTACACAAATTGGCTGTGTGTGTATGCTCTTAAATATCTGTGACAAAGGAATACCCAGCTGGTTTTATTTTACACTTGATGCCTGACTAAAATCTTTAAAAAAAAAAATTAATCTACGGATGAAAGTGATCCTAGCTTTGAACCAACTGTGTTTGTAACGTTCATCAGCGCTGCCATGTTGGAGACAACGGCAGGACCTGTTCTCAGTGTCACGTACCTAAAACATGGCACGGTACGTATGGACGGATCACACGTGGCCAGAACAACATTCTGTCTTCTACAGAATTGACATTTTTTTCATATCAGGCACGTGTATTTGTGGGAACGTCAAGGGAAAAGATGTGACTTTCATGCTCCAAAATGGCGGGTGTTTGTGCAAGGAGGGCCCGATGATGAAGGCACTGTTTGCACTGCACTGTCCAGCGTACCTGCCTGCTCCTGAGGCCAGCTGGAGCAGCACTATTTGTGTGTAGATCCGTGTAATGATGTTTATCTAGCAGCCTCCACCAGCTTGCCTTGCTACACGTAAGTTAGCATGATGTATATTGTTGCGAAATAGGATTTTAAAAATATTAATAATTTTCCTTTAATGCTACAGCAAAAATCCCAAGATGAATCTCAGTTTGGATTCTGACGGTCTGTTAACATGAATGCATGCTCAGAATAAACTCCAACAATGAGAAGGCATGGTGCAGACTTGGTGGCTGCTGTGTGCATGAGCACTCGTGTGTGTGTGGTGTGTATGTGAGACACATACTGTTCTGCGAAAGCGGAGGCATTAGAAGAGAAAGATATGTAGCAGCAGGGCTTTGGGGCTCGTCTGTAGGAGGGGAGGTGATAATTCACAGCTCTGCATCTCCTCCATACAAGCCAGGCAGCCTCTGTTAGAGTCAACCCCCCACTGCTACGAGTCAACACGTCCCTCTCAGCATAAATCATCCCTCATAGGATGATTGTGCAGCGTAAACAAGCAAAAAGGTTTTGCTCCTTTACATTATTTCCTGGCGTTTGTAGATTCGGTGCATCTCAGCGTTCACGTCATTTGCCCCTCCACAGCTCTGCTCCTCCCTTAAGCTTTCCTCTCTCCCTCCATCCTATTATTGTAGCCCAAAGGCCAAACCCGACCGATAAGCTAATTAATTAAGTATAGGTCACACAGCAATTCTCAATCATTAATTCTGTTCTGACCCCATTCAGGCCTTGATCTGGAGCAGATGAATGTTGCTTGAGAGAAAATGTACAGCAAATAACAGGAGTAAATATCGCTTTTGTCAGTCAAACCCAATTTGCTGAGATCACTTGAATTTAACAGCACGCCAGGATTTTATTAGGTTCTGATGCCAAAAGGTCAGTAAACTGATCATAGATGTAATGACAATAAAAACGACATATTTGTTAGATCTGTAAGCCAGAGCGCACATAAAAGCATACACAGCTCAACTGACAAGCTTAACTGGGGCTGGCTGGAACCTCGAGGCATTCAAAGATAAACTCCTTGAATTCAAAAACTGCTGGTACACAAAACCAAGAGCGATCGCGTTGAACCCTTAAGATGTTCTGCTTTTATCATCAAGCTAAGTCCCCCCCTAACTTTTTAAAGGCATGGTTCCCACAGCTTCATTCAGATTCATTCTCAGGCATCTCTCTTGCTCTTCAGCAACGAGGTCAGTGCGATCGCAAGCATACACAACACGTGATGGAGTCATCGTATTTTCTAGAGGTTTTAAGAGCTTTACACGACAGCATGTGAAATATGCCACAAAAATAGAGTGATTATGTTTGATTCTTGCTGCTTGAGAAGACATGCAGGTCTGAGACTGAATGAAAGGAGACAGGCGTTCGGTGAATAATGGCTGAACAACATCTTGAATGCAACAGCAAACATGTCAAAATGGGCTGTAATCCAAATCCTGCTCACACAACCAGTATTTAGCACGAGGTTTCAAGGAATCTTTCAGGTTTTAAGAATAAAAGTTCATACAGCACCATGTTGTGTCAAAGTGGCTCTATTGAGAAAACGCAAGCAAGCGGTAAAAAGGCTACATCCACTATTTTCATTTAAAAAATACACACCCTTAACTATGATTGTGCCAGGAAAAAACAAGCACTAGCATTGACTATCAAAGGCAGGACAACAAAACAATAGATTGAAGCGCTCAAAACACTTCGATAACCGTGAGGACGCTTGTGGATGTAGCTTCATTAGCAGCTTGTATGAACTTCACTTAGTGACAAGGGAAGGCTCGGATGTTGCTGAATCAGCAGTCACATGTAAAGCTGCCTTCAAACCAATAGCTGCTGTGTTTTGTGGTGCCATGAAATTATTTCGTGTCCGTCACATGGCTGCTGATGAGGCCATCCATGAACTATCGCTCAACAATGTCGAGCATGGAGGACAGACTCATGGTGGAAATGTATGCCACCTGAAGAATAAAAACACATCGCTCAATAACAAGAGTAGCAAAAAAACCCACACCAACTCAGAGAGGAGAGCACAGCAGCGGCGACCTCTAACAGCAGTAAACAGAGTAAATTGGTTCAGCTTGGCGGTGCTGAGGCTTTAGCCAGGTACACATTAGGGTAATTGTTTTATACTTCCAAACTGTGCTGTCCCAGTGCGTGCAGTACACTTTATATGTGGTGGGTAATCTCATTTTGCAGTATTATATAACACAGAATATGAATCTCAAACTGAACTACTGTTGTTCTCAAGCCAAAGAATTGAGAACATTTTTCATGTTTTTTTTTTTTCAAACTTTAATACTTGCTTGAGAATCTGAAGCCTCGTCTGAGCTTCTGTTTCCTGGACAATGTTCCCGAGTCAGTGAATGAGCTTTGGAACGTCTGTCAGTCGGTTTGTGCTGCTCTGACCTTGGTGGACTTCTGCTGCTCTTACTAACAGCTCCACCCAAAGCATTTCCTGCAACACAGTAGACTCATGCTTCCTGTTCGCAGTCACGTAGTCATGAAGTTTGTGTTTTATGGACATAAACTCTCGCTGACATGGATGCCCAAATTTTGAAACCTTGGATGTAGCTTCCAACTGATCGGAACAAGAGTGATGTCACAATTTGCTTTCTTTTGTTAGTTTTTGTTATGAACAAATTTTTTTTTTTAAAAAAGCTGTCGTGCGGAAACCCTCTTCCTCTCCTAGCTGTCCACAGCCTGTCACTCGCTTCATCTTCTCTTATGGATCACTTGTGAATGAAGACCGTCTGACCTCTGACTCCATAATATTCTTCTCATTTTCACACACAGTTAACTTTCTCTTATGATTTCACTACATTGAATGACAGAGCTGACTTATATATGCGTCAATATTTACAATTGTAATTTCATTTGCTGTTAATTTTTATATAGAAAGTAATAAAGGCCAGAAGGTGGTTAGTGAGCTTAAAGAGCATTGAGTTCCCTGGTTTATGAAGCTTAGATTTTGTCGAGGTGAGGAGCAGGACAGTCTCCAATCACTAGGTTGTTTTTTTTTTTTGTTCATTTACTCAGAGTGTTGACGGAGCGGCCGTTACTGTAAACAGCAGTGTTGTGCCAGAACTGCGCTGCTTATGGGTGCATTCTGAGGTTAATGATGTAAATTCAGCAAGCCAGTTTTACTACTTTAATTTGGACTTTGATCATCTGTTACAATCCATAATAATTAGTAGCTCTGCAGTGAAGCCATCACTCAGACTGAGGCAGCCAAAAAGGCTCCATCCCCCCATCACTACAGGGCAGACGCTGGTTCCAGCACCCGCATCCAGGCTATTCTATAGTCCCCAGTGTTATACTGCTGCCTCCTGTTGTAGTGAGTTTAGAATGAAGGAAGCCTGTTTGCATGATCACAGCATAATTTATGCGATGAGTACTGTCATCAGCTGAAATACTCCAATCTAAAACGCGTCATTGTTAAACACCCCCTCAGGAATAAATCAAGCACATCTGAATATCTGACTGTTGTTCAATAAATGTTTGTGTGTAGTCGGTGTTGTCTGTATTTCTCAAGCTACCTATGATATTTTAACTAACCGTACGTAGCAATGTGAGTCGGCTTTAATGGCGAGCCAGGCTGCAGCAGTATTTAGCATTTAAACAAGATCTGTTCAGTCGTGGCAAATCTTAGAAGACCCTGTCAGTGGTTTAAAATGCATCTTAGGCAATCAGCTAGAAGTGCTTTCTGTCGTGTCAAGCTGACCACCATCGTTCAGATTCCAGATCTGCCTGACAAACCTCCGGTTCAAGGACCGAGGGCCCTGTCCTCAGTTGTGATGTCACCGTGTCAGTCAGTAAAAGCACCAGATAAGCTGAGCACAGGCGCTGTGAAAAGACCCAGATGTTTCAAGAGCTAATAACATGAACGTGCTGCCACCAAAATAACCACCATGTCCATCCATCCATTTTCTACTTCTTATCCTGTTGAGGGTCGCAGGGGCTGGAGCCTATCCCAGCATCTTCAGGCGAGAGGCGGGGTTCACCCTGGACAGGTCGCCAGTCCATCGCAGGACCAACACATAGAGACAGACAACCATTCACACTCACAGTCACACCTACAGTCAATTTAGAGCATCAATCAGCCTCGTCCCCTCTTGATGTCTTTGGACTGTGGGAGGAAGCTGGAGTACCAGAGAGAACCCACGCAGGAACAGGGAGAACATGGAGACTCCACACAGAAAGATCCTGTGCTGGAGCCGGGACTGGAACCTGGAACCTTCTTGCTGTGAGGCCACAGTGCTGACCACTGCACCACCGTGCTGTCCACCATGTCCTGCGTTGGATTAAATACTGTCCTGTTATATCCTGGGGATGCTACAGGACACATTAGCATTTATAATATGAAAGATACGTGGTATGTTAACACCAAGAGTAAACAGAGTCCCACATTCTAAATCATATTCATGAGTAGATTCAAGTAACTGAACTTATTTTATATGAATATAATACATTTTTTGAATGTAAATGAAAAATCCAGGGAGGGTTTCAATACGATAAGAAGTAATTCAAAATTTCTTTTAAGTGGCCAAAAAGTGAACACAAACTCTGTCAGTACAGCATTGGAGAATATGAAGAATACTCAGACTTCCTAGTTAAAATAATAGCAGAATAGCAGTGGGATTGCACTTGAGCAATTAATTTGTGGTGGATCACAATTAACGGCGGGCCGTCATGTGACTCATTAAAGAATTTAACTTGACGAGTGGAATCTTTTTGCAGAAGCTGCCAATGTTTCTATCTGTTGGTTTCCGATAATGTGGAGGACGACTCTCCAGTCACTGGCAGCTGTGCTTCATCACGGTCTGAAGTACATGGCAAGTTGAACTCATCCGTGGAAAACTCTAATTCTTGTGTTAGTCTAGACTAAAACAGGACTTTTAAATTGCGTGTAAAGATGTCAGTCCATTGGACTTGAAAGGTGTTGTCATGTGGTGGGGAATCAAGGCGCTCTTGAATATTTTTGCTTCGGTCAGCCACAAACTGTCCTGCCATTCCGCCTGTGTTGTGTAGTCTCCCCTGCAGTGTTAAACCCGGCCATCGAACATGAGAGGAGGGTAACATCAGGGTCGTTGAAACTACCGTGGAAGGAACGCATTTATTGACAGGGAGACGAACTTGAAGCTCCCTCAGCTTAAGGAGTTGTCCGTATCCCTCTAACAGTCTTTGGATTCCCATCTGACGGGAACACCACTTGCTAACTTGTTTGGAATGTGACACAAAAGGTGAACTAGGAGAAAGTCTGATTCCAAACAGCTGTAAGGGGGCACACGCCTCACTTCCATTCCACAAGTAGACCTTTTTCTTTTTTCTTTTTTTTTTTAACTTTTTTCCCGATGAAAAAAACATTCTCTGCATTTAAACTTTAAACAAAGGCTGTCGTCCAGTTAAATAAGTACAAATGTGTATGTAAACCAAGGAGCTGTCTTGCATTTTGATCAGTCAGAGCCACAGAATATGACTTGAAATGCTTATCTGGTTGCGTATTGATTCTGTCGCAATTAATTCATTTTCTGATGCATGAAAGATGTGAACGCTTGAGAGAAAAACAGTTTTACTGATAAGTGACCGCTACCTATACCCTTGAGGAAGTTAATTAGCAGCCCTAAATTGAGACAAGAGCAAGGTCAATTTGACGTCTTGGCGAGGTGCTCAGAATGAGGCTGGGAATGCTGTGAGTGTTGTCACGGAGCTGCAGACAAGCTGTGACTTCCTGGTTCAAACTCTCATCTTAAAGCACTTTCATTAGTCCTGATCTGATGGAGGAGCATTAAAGCTGGTAATATAATTTAATCAGAACACAGTCACCCTGAGGAATGTGGACATCTGTCTTCTCCATGTGATGTTATGAATATGTCTGTTGTTACTTCCAGGCTCTGCAGAGACCCTCATATGTGGGTCTTGTGTTCTGCCAGCTTGGAATCAGTGATGGAACTGAGAAGCTGATTATTTGGCTCCTTCTAAAGTGGGCAGGAGTCACTCAGGTTTTAATACCGGGAAGTGAAGAAAATTTCACTTAAACTAATGTGTGTTGGCTTTGCAGGATCTAGTTTTATGGCAGTATTTATTGTGAAGGAGATGGCAAACACACACACACACACACACACACACACACACACACACACACACACACACACACACTCACTAAACTATCTTTGGCTTGCCTTTTTATGGACTGTATTATTCAGGGATTAAAAAAGTTTAAAAGTTAATCCCCACCTCATCAAGCTGAGGGTAACGCATTCCTTTGAACTTCCCACAACTGAAAGTTGAACTCGACACTGGAACAAACAACAACTTTCATTTTTTGGTCAAAAGAAAACCAGGTTCCTGTCATTCATGGCGTCAGATAAGTCCGGATATTTTTAGACCAGAGTCAGACTCAGAGCGATCAATGGAATTGACATCTCATCACACACTCACAGATGCTCGGATGTGAAAGACCACATCATCTTCTTTGCTGGCAATCATCTCTCCCTGGCTCCTCTGACTGGTCTGAGTGGTCACTGGCCACTGACTCATCTCCATGACAACTGGAAAACCATCATCTGCTGACAAGGGAACTGCAAAGAAAAGCACAGAGAAAAGAGATTTTTGTTTAGTTAGGATTGATATTGTCAAATATCTCCAAGATGAAGACTGGGCTTCAAATTGTATTTGTTTCTTTCTCGTTTCATTCTCTGGGCTAAAATCCAACAAAACTGTTCCACTCTGCCTCAACAAATCTTTGTGTTTATTGTTAATCAGCAGATACACAGCACCATACACAGCATGATATACAGCGTATTTACACGGTCAATGAGCAGTTGTTCCAAAGCTGCAGTCTCTTTAAATCTAGACGGTTTTAATTTACCCTGCATAAAACGTCAATTTGTATTCATGATATTTACCTAGAAATATTTCAGGTGTTACTATTGTTTGCTTTAATAGCTTACAGACTTATACATAAAACAAGATAAAACCAGGGAGACATTCAACCGGTGGCGTAGCTCAACTTGATCACCCGTGGAAGGCTGTTGATGGGCGGTCCAGCTAGCGTGGCCAGTGACCATGTAAATACGACTATAAATACAGCGCCAGTCTGTTTAAAGGTCCATCATGATTCAAATGAAAAGACCTCATTTTCTGTCATAAATGACCAAAAGGTCATAAATCCTCAAATTTTGTTTGACTTGATCTGCCTTTAGTGTGAGAATATTCTTCTGAAATGTGTCTTGTGCCTTCAGCAACAGAGAACAAGGCTGAACTATAGATATTTTTTGCTAAATATGATCATTTAATAATTCTAAAAAAGATTTGCTTGACTGAAGTCACTGATTATCAAAATAGTGTAGTGATAATGGGTGATTCATTTATCGATTGACTGACTGATTAAGCATTGCAGCTCTAATTCTGTCCTCCAATAAAGCGTTGACATGTAATTAATTTCCTTGCAAATAAATAGATCCTAATAATTGTCCATGGATTTCACAGGCTTCTCCAGAGATCAAGATTTCTGGTTGGAACAGTGAAAAGCTTCCTCAGGCAGCTCTTCCAGGCCTTCGCTTGCTGCTTTTCAGGGAGATTCTGTAATTAAAGTAATTAGTTTAGGCAACGTGAGCTGTAATTAAGGGAGGGAGCAGTGAAAATAGCATAAAGGGTTCTTGTAGCTGCGACTCATATCTCTTTTCTTGTATCTCAACTGTTTCTCCTCTTTCTGTCGTTACAAGAAGTTGGGCTGTAGCAGAGATGAGATCGATCCGATGTTGATTCTGATAGTTGTTGTTGGTGGAAGTGATAAAAAGACCAGACAGCCCATCCGGCATTTGAAGAACCCAGCCGGAGAATGACCTCAGAGGTCCGGCAAAACGAGGCGGGGTTACTGGAGGTCTATTAACTGTAAAAAGGTAGTCTTACAGTAAAATGGTCCTTTCTCCATCCTCCGACATCACCTTCCCCAAGCACACCTCATTAGCAGGAGACTGCGGGTGTTCCACTTCAGTTGAGTGACGACCGATTTCACGAGCTCTCTCAAGTGCCAATCTGCCCTCTAATATGACAGTGAGAGACAGTCTCGCGGCACACGTGCCTGGCTGGCGGGGTCCTGTCGGCTGACTCCCCTCCGCCCTTGAGTTAAGTAACACGGGTGCTTTATAGAGGAATTCTCATGGTAAGCACTGCAGTGATTAGGATTCAGGCAATGTTGCTCCAGAGTTCACCTTCGGCGTTAAACACTGTTGGCTCTGCTCACACCAGGACACTGGAACAACTTCTGCTGATGATACAGATGGACATGTGAAGATGAGGGAGGAGGAGGAGAATGAGGAGGAGGGGGTGGAGGGGAAGTCAAAGTCTGGCCTGTTTCTTCCTCCTGTTTCCGATTCGTATGAACAGCAGATACAGACCCCGGAGCTGTCACTTTGAAGTGGTGTCTTTGATTAAGGAGTTAATTAAAGGAAAGCTGCATGCTTGTGCACAGATAACCGGGAAAAGAAAAGAAGCAGATATGGAGCCGAGAAGTGATATTGGCAACTCATCAGTTTCTGAAGTGGCAGAGTCTCGTCCCTTTTGATTGGCAGGGAACCCAGCTGGCCCACCAGTTATGTATAGTAAAGCTGTTAAGAAAAACAGCACAAAACCCTTCCACCCACATGTGTGAACGGCACATTTTGTGTGCTGCAACAAGCTGTGGTGTTAGCGCCATAAAGCATTCACGACAATGGATGATGTCGCACAACAGGAAGTGCATAATTTATCAATTTGGGAAGGAAAGACTGATGAGCTGCTCCTTGTATGTGGGTCTGATTTATATTCCTGCTCTTTTTCCGTCCACCCTGATGAGTTACCTGCCTTTGTCTCCTCTTTAGCCCCTCTCCTTCTCCACCTTCACCTTGAGTCTGACTACTCAGCCTTTCCTCTCTGCATCAAACACCGTCCTCCATCCAGTTTTGACCTCCTGATATGCCAAACATCCACCTGCCCTCTCAAACCTCTTTTCATGATCCAACTCCTATTCATCTTCCTCATTTTGGCTTCCCTCGCCATCCCCTCATTCCCAACGTCTGTCTCTCTGTTCGGGTTTTCTTCCACTCTCCCTCACTCCTCCAATCCATCATCCTCCTCACACTACCCCTTTTACCCTCTTCATTTTTTCCCTCCTCACACTCTTTTCTCTTTTGTCACTCCCCTCCGCCCTCATCACTTTCATCATCCCAATTTACTGCCAGCACTCATCTGTCGCTTGTTTTATGTCTATATCCTTCTCCATCTCCACCAGTCCGGGTTTTATAAGGGTGTGGCAGGATCCCAGGTGACCCTGTCCAGCCTGGCGAACCAGTCCCGGGCCATGCTCGAGGAGCAAGCACGCCACCTTCTGACGGAGACAGAGCGACAGACCATGGGTTACTACGTGGAGGAGTATCGGGACGGACACATCGGTGTGGAGCAGCTGGTCATGGCGCTGTTTGAGCTGCTCAACACACACGCAAAGGTGATACTTCAATCGCTAAGTGTGTTTCAAGTGCTCACAAAGATGTTTTTTTCTCCACTGCATCAATTCTTTGACTCCAATATGCAGAAAGAGCCAGCCATGTATATTTAGCTTGAAGCTAGACGCATCCCGTAGCCACCCACTACAACAACTACACACTCTGTGTGTGTGTGTGTGTGTGTGTGTGTGTGTGTGTGTGTGTGTGTGTGTGTGTGTGTGTTAGGGCTGCACAGTTTTAAGAAAAACGTCTAATTGTGATTATCTTGAATCTGAATCTTAATTTTTACACCATTCTCATTTTCACTGAAAACCTCATCGAGGTGGTAAGAATGTGATTGGGGGGGGGGGGGATTTTGTGTCTAAAAAGATGTCCTCTTAAGTCAGTAGAATTTGATGTGGTGACAGGACAACTGTGTAGCACCAAAGTATACTAGTGTACTAAAAGGTATTTTGCCGCAATCAGCCTTTTTGTTCCTTCCTGTGATTTGATATTTGCAGTTTTTCAATGAATTATAATTAATAGTTCAGTCTTTTGTATATTTTGTAATATTTAAGTGTTAATCGAAACCCCTGGATCGAACTGTCTAGTCCTGTATTTGACCTCTGCTGTACCAAACAGACACCTGTTGAAAAAAACTGCAGCATGTAGCAGCTGAAGACTCAGGTGCAGTGTGTTTGCCTTGGTAGAACATGTTATAGTAGTAGTAGTAGCAGTAGTGCATGTAGTCTTGTCTCTGCTTCTCCCAAGTGGACACATTCATCGGTGAGTACAAGTTTAAATCATATCATCATATCGTACCTTCGCCCTCGTCTCTCCCTCAGTTTTCTCTGCTGTCGGAGGTGCGAGGCCTGGTCACCGCGCAGGACCTGGAGCGCTTCGATGGGCTGGTGCTGCGACGGGAAATTCAGGCTCTGAAGGCTCGACAGGGAGCAGCCGGAGCCTCTGCACTGCAGGCAGATTCGCTATCCATGGTGTCATACCCAGACACCCTGACCTCATCCTCAGCCAGCTTCATGACCAACACCACCCTCAGCTCAGCCCGGGTACGTGGTCGGCCGCGTTGACAAGCTGGAGAGTTTCTGAACGGTGTCGTATCGTGTCACTGCCTCTCTCTTGAGATATCTTTAATGACGATACAACCCCCCACCCCCACCCCCACCCCACCCCATAGGAAAGGCTGCTCTGGCTGATAGATATGATGGAGGTAGGAGTCTCTTCTGGAAGTGATGAGGCACAAACCACTCATGCAGGATATGCTCTATAATTATGGGATGTTGAATTCCCTGTGTGCAGATTTGTCCTCAACACTGCCTCCAACTATCATCTTCTGACTTGCAGTGAATTTTTTTTGCCGTGTTTTCCATCTATTGTGCTTTTTCTTCCTCTACTTTGATTTGTCACTTCATACCTAACAGTAAACTCTGTTGTGTTAACACCTGTCTGGCGCTTAATTACTCTGAAGGTTACTGCATGTTCAGAGGAGCGAGAGAGAGAGACAGAGTAAGCAGTGTTACATGATGCCTGAGTTGAATGGCCAGTTGAGTAGCGATGGTGCACTGCTAAATATGTCAACCAGCACTGGTAAATGGCTGAAGTGGTTGTTACTGATGTGCAGGACTGAGGACAACATCTGCATGTGTGTGTGCTGGTTTGGTTTAGACACAGTGTGAATAGCTGAAGCTGTGCAGGAACTGAAACAGCTTGTGCATTCAAATCACAGCGGACAGAGGAAAAGATACATGTGTTGGTTAACTGATCGTATGTCAGACTGTAAAAGGGTGAGCGTCTCTGACATACAGACTTATTGGGTGCATTTTTACAGCATATCTGCTTTCTTGTAGTTTGCAATTTCCTTCTGTGATGCAGACGTGCGTGCGGGAGTGTGTGTGTAGGTCTGCGGGGAATGCTCTCTCTCTGGAGACACTGTTGAAAAGCTGATAAACAAAGACCTCCCTGCTCGTCTGTTTCTCCTGACACTTTGGTCCTGTGATCTCATTCTGACGTGGAAAATAAAGCCCTCATGCTGTGGCTGGGTTGTTATCCTCTGAAAACCCACCCTTTTATCACATGATGCACACAGAATCCATCTTCTTGCCGTAGACAAACTGCTTGATCAGGACGCACATAAATCAATATGATATTTTAAAGTGCGTTATCAAAAATGTCATACAGGGTTTAAATGCCCTCTGATGCTCTGATCCAAAATGTTAGACTGGAATAAAAGGCAACACTCCCGTTATAGACCTCTCTTTCCCCTTTAATATTCTTCTATTCCTAACTCAGATATTTCTTATTTCCACTATTTGACATGCGTTTGTTGGAGTGTGAGAGTGTGTATGATTTGTTGGGGTTTTTTCATGAGCCATTATAGAGTTCTGCAAGGATGAGGTATTATTGTAGAATCACTATGGGTTCCCTTGATCTAAAGCTGATGGATTTTCTACATCAGATCTTAATCCATCCATCCATCCATTTTCTTCCACTTATCCTGTTGAGGGTCACAGGGGGCTGGAGCCTATCCCAGTAGCTTTTGGTTGCGAGGCGGGGTTCACCCTGGACAGGTCGCTCGTCCATCACAGGGCCAACACATATAGTGTTTTGTAAAACACATACTATAACTGCAAGATTCAAGGGTGCAGTAGTTACTTGCGTGTTTTATTTTGAAGGAATGACAGGAATAACTTGAGCTATAATGTTTAGAACTGACCTTATTTCAGTCATTTAATGGAAAATCTGTTGACTCTGTGATGAAGTAACTGAATGTTCAACAATGCCAGCTTACTTTCAGGTTTTAGGACTCATTGTTGCAGCACCCTAGTGATGAAGAGGAAGGTGACATGCAGTGTGATCCTTGGCAGTTTTTTCACTGCTAGGTTCTATCTAATAAATTCGCCACCCTCCAAAGGCTTCTGCATCTGAGTCAAATCCACACTGGCTATGAGAAGGTGTGTGACGTCGCCCACTCTAAGACATAGCCTGATGTTCAGCTCCCCCAGAACTGCAACTGCAACTTATTCTGATGCAACAAGCTATGACTGGTCCACTTAGTCACATCACATCTCCTCCAACACATTTACACACACACACACACACACACACACACACACACACACACACACACACACACACACACACACACACACACACATTTCTACTCCATTTCCTCCCCTGGTGTGAGTAGTTATTTCAGTAGATCAAACTGTTGTTCAGTATTTATTAGCTCTAAATCTGAAATGATGTGTTTTAGCAGACATGCGAGAGGCTGTGTAGGGGAGCGCGTCATTACTTTGGCTCATTTGGTGTTTACCATGACACATTTGCACCCTCCTGGACCTTCTCTGTTTGTATTGCAAAAACACGGTGGATTGTGGCGCATGGGTCATAAAACTTTGAGGCAGATCAGATTAACTGTTGAGACTGGCCTTGGTGGAGATGGGCAGTCGAGCTAAAGACATAATGGCTGTGCATAAAGACGGGTGAAAGGACACATTACATTCACTTGTTAGACACTTTTCTTAAACCTAATGAGCTTAATGTACTTGAGGATATACTGTAGCTTGTCTTCTGGGCAAACTTTTGCTGCAGCCATGCGTTTCAAGGCTGAGTTATCACAGCACATTAACTTGCCTTTGGTCCTGCGCACGCTGTGAAGTACAGCCCCAAGTTGTCCCCTCTGCTCCTCTTCCACATATTTTCCTATGTTTTAATGTCTCGATTCACGTCTGCAGTTCGATGCAGTATACACATGTGCCAACAGCTTGCATTAAACGTGTCAGCATCTAAGTGAAGATTTATGACGTGCACATACACACACCAAAATAAAAAAAAAACACACATTTAATGTGCATACGGAATCTAAGCTGACAGTGGAGATAAGCTGTTGACTTCTCGCAGATTTTTCCAACAAGCGGTCGTTCTCATTCAGACGTCTCTCATGGGTTTTCTCTGCCTTTCTGCCTTTCCCTCCGAGAGGCGGCATTTACACGTGTGACAGAGAGAGCGAGTGTGTGCGTCTGTGTCTGTTTGTGTTTCAGACCCATGGGTAACTGGTAGCACTGCTGTATAAAGCAGATTAGAGAGCTGGGTGGGTTTGAGAGGGTAAAAACACTGGGTTTGTGAACCATTCTCAGTTCCAGGTATACCGTCAAATGCATACCAATGCAAACAGACAGTATGTCTGTATGCAGGATAACAGGCTTCAGGCTGCGCTGCTGCTGCTGCTATCCTGCTGCCATGTTGAATGATGCTGCAAACCCTCAGATATCATTCCGTTAATGCGTTTCCATCAACACACGTTTATTTGTTTATTTTCAGGTATTGCATTAGAAAAAGTTAATGGCAACGGTGGAATTGGAAAAAAAAAACTCAAGTTCGCACAAATTTTTTAGGCTCTTTTGAGGTGGTTTTTGTCTTTTAAAAAATGATAATGAAAAAAATGCAGAACCAGAGATGGAAATATGCACGACGTAGCCTGGTTTGTTCACTGCAAACCACATGATGGAAACAATCAATTGCAATTGGCACTTCTTCATTTCCTGTATGGCCAAAGTTCACCATATTAGCCTGACATTGATATGTAAACATGGCAAATGACAACAGGCCTCATTCATGAAATGTCCGTATACAAAAATGGGTTTTACACATGATTTCACTCTATATAGCATTACAGCCAGGAAGGAAAGCCCGATGGCTTTTTGTAACTCCCTGCTCCTGACATTTATTGTGTACCTCCTGTAACTTTAAGTCCTTGCAAGCCTGAGTGATTGCCACTTATAAGCGGTGCACAATAGATGTCAAGAGCGAGGAGTTGGAAATAGCCTTTGTAATAAATTTAAGAGCTAAAAATATCCTGTCCAGAGAGAGGATAAGGAGCTGATCAGAACAAATACACTGAACAACAATATAAATTCAGTACTGGGAACAATAGTCAGCTGGCTGCAAGTCATCCAATATGACAAAGGAAGTTTCCAGCAGTGACCAGACCAAGGCCGAAAAATTAATTGCATTTTGAATACAGGACGTGCAATATTTCCTAAAGTCATAGCCTCATATTGTGGAGCTGCAGTGGTATTCCAGCCTACCAATGAACTCTACAGACTTAGGAAAAAACTTGTTGTTGCTCCCACTAAAAATCACACCATAATCAATTCAATATGTTGGTGTTTTTTTTTCAATCAAACATTGAATAATAACGAAAGAGTGAAAATTCCTATTTTGAAACATATTCCAAATACAATATCAAGATACAAGAAATGTTCTTGTCACCTGCGCTGTATAACACAACGGTTACACCGTAAAATAAAATTCTTCCTTTGCCTTAGTCGTCCTTCACGCTAATCAGTCGAATAATTCTCTAAAAATATGATACCTTCCCCTAAATCATTCAACCCTTTTTTAGTTGATACTTAAAATGCAAAGTGCAATCTGTGAAAGGATTTTAAACGTACATTTCAGGCCAGCAGCAGAGCACAGTGTGTGTATGCTAGCTACTGGCATACACACACTGTGCTGTGTAGCACAAATGCTAATGTCTGTATGTGCTAATTCCATATGACTGCCAGTGAGAGAAAGACGGGGTCAGTGTTCAAAGTTTGCACTTCTCGAGTGTGTTTTTAAGTCTGGACTGCTTGTTTGAGCGTTGTGGCTGCGCGATGCTCAGGGATGAGCTATGAAGAGTCACGTGTAACAATCTGCCCCGCACACACAATGCTAATTCTGAATTGGCTTAAATGATTACATGGATGTTCTGAGCGGGTCCATGTGAGCTTGACTTGACTAAATTCAGTTTCAAGTTCTCCCATCTGCCTCACTGTGTTCGCCCTCGCAGTCTTTCATCGCATCCATTTGCAGCCTCTTGGAAGGACATGACACATTTGTCACTCTCTTTCCTGCTTGATATTTGAAGGACGGTGGGGAGAATGAATCCAGAGCTACGATTGATCAAAGTCTTCTACTTTGCTGGCGAACTTCTAGATTTTTCTTAAACACATTGGAAATGTACAAAATTAAAACCGTTGCGTTACACCAACACAAAGAGAAGCCGGCCAATCATGAGCCACAAACGCATTGCACAATTAGGTGTCTGTCAGCAGATCGATATTGTTTATCGGCCCAGTCAAGTTTTATTTAAGCAGTAAATTAATATGCCGCAGCCGCTGTGATCCTGTCACTTGAGTAACTCACTGCTTCTCATACAAATGAACCCAGCGCATTCTTCCTCACCGTGATAATTAACGGTAGAGACTGTACAGTCCTTGTGTGACTACTTTGTCATGCAGCCGCGGTTCCTAGTGTACCTACATGTTTTACCTGAGGGCAGGCACAGACACTCCTCCAGAATATCAACAAGAGCATCCCAAGTGTCACCGAGCATGAATTCAGGACAGGCATTTAAAGAAGTCTCCTTAAATTGTATTGGAAAAAATCAATCAATTAGCATTTGATCATTGGTTGTTTTTATCATGAAAAATGCCTGAGGCAGAAAATAGTAAGAAAGTATCATTTTCCTCAATGAAACCATCGTTTCATTTCATTTCCTGGAGAAATTAGAGTCCCAACACCAATCCTCTTAAACAAGGCAGTTAAACTTGTTAGTTTCGGTTTCACAGAAAACAAACCAAAAAAAGAAACACAACGCTCATAAAGGCAGCGATTCCGCGGCGCCCGGCCAAATCTCTTCACAGATTAAACAGCCAATGTTCTGCCTTAAATTAATCAGTTTAGAAACCTTTGCCTTCAACAATCCTTGCAGGCAGTTGATGGAGTACATTTGATATATATATATATATATATATATATATATATATATATATATATATATATATGCCGTGATGTAATCACCGTCCACTACCTAGCGTTATTGAGTTGCTATTTTGTAGTCGGATCCTAGCTGCTCTTCTGCACTGTTATTTTTCCCCACACCGACCAAGCTCGGAAGAACCGCCTGATGTATCACACTTGTTCTCTGGATGGGATGTGCTGATGAATGTGATCATGGACAGGCAGCATCCTCAGCCTGCTTACAGTGCAGCGCAGCATCTCCACATGTAGAAAGCCGATTTGCTCTTGTGATTATATAAATTGTCTGTAAGTGCTCCCTGCACGGCAGCGAGGGGTGATTAAGCTCAATTGATGGGGCTTTTGTTTTGGTTTAGTGGCAGAGTTAAATGAAGGGCAACATCTCTCTGAACTGGGCTCCTCTCACTCACAGATCTGCTGCAAATTACCTCCTCTCCATCACACCGGTGGGACCCAGCCACAAAATCCCACTTAGGACTGAGCTGATGGTTCCTTATCGATTCTGCAGCCTGTGTGTTTTGCTAGTGGAGGATATGATAGCTGTGTGTGTGTGTGTGTGTGTGTGTGTGTGTGTGTGTGTGTGTGTGTGTGTGTGTGTGCATGCCATGTGAGCATGCCTTTCTTCTGGACTTACAATCATTGGCAAGCAAATATGAGGGAGATTGAGCATCCACCAAAGCTACTTTGCAATTTGTTTTGGGATAAACGCACATCTGTGCTTAACATCTGCTCACAAGCGGTTTTTCTCTCTCTCTCTCTCTCTCTCTCTCTCTCCCTCTCTATCTCACTGGCTTTTCTTCCTCTGCTTCATCACTCCCCCATCTTCCTGTCACTTTTCTCCCCTTTATCTCTTTTTGCATCTTTCAGAACGACAGCGTGGTGGAGAGTAATCAGCAGGATCTTCCACCGAGTATGAACACCCTCCTGGCCGACGTCTCTTTGGTGAGCCCTGCAGGCCAGCAGGCACAACGCCGGCTTTGGCCACGAAAAGATGGATACGGTACAGGGAAGAAGTGAGGGGAGTTTGAAGAAAGGATTTTTAAAAGGGGATGGGAGAGTAGGTAGGGATGGATGAAGCTGCTCAAGATGACCCACAGGCTTTTTATTGTGGGTTAGGTTGAAGTGGAACAAGGGTTTGCACCAAATGAGAGCAAGAGAAGTTGAGCTTTTAGAGAGGAAGGGCCTTTTTTCATCTTTTCTCCAGTGAATGGAAAAGGGAGAGCAGAAGCTGAGCTATATGCCCCCTGGTCTTTCCAAATCTCCTCCTACTTTTCCATCTCTGCATGAAGGAGATGAAAAAAGACAGCATTTAGGAAGTCAATTTCTCAAACCATTAGAAACATGAAGCGCTCTGTGTTTATTCTGAAAGTTAGCCAGAGGGAGGTCAAGAGGATCACTTTTAGCCTGCAACTCAAACACATCCCTTTTTTTTTCTTTTGCAAATATTGTTTTGCATCCATTTTATGTCTCAATTCATAAACTAGCCAACCACTCGTGTCTCAGTGTTACTCATTCCACTGTTAAGTTTGTGTTGGAGCTCTCTTACCTGGAGATGCAGGTGGATCTGAAGCGGCCAGCAACGACATGGTTTGGATGCACTGAACGTCTCAAAATCGACTTTTATTGTCACTAAAACCGGTGGGGAGGTTGAGCAGGTTGTGAGGATGAGTGGAATATGGTAGGAATGAGTCAAAAATGCTGTGTTTGAATGATGGGTACGCTTGTCATCGTCAACAGCAAAAACTTAAACGCCACAAATGTAGCCTCTCCTCCTCCTTAGACGTGTACTCTGAACACTGCTAACCTTTTTGATATGTTTGTTCCTTCAGGTTTAGACTCAAAAAACCCACCAAATAAGAATGCCAGCAAATTTTAGAAATTACCCAGAATCTTGGCGCTAACATCCCTGTAAAGTTGGCATTAAAAATATTTCCCCTTCTTCTCACCGTTATGGAAGTCCTGCAAATGAAATTGGTATTGCATCCAAAAAGTGTATTTGGCCGTTCAGTGACTCACAGATGTCTTTAACTCTCAAAGATGCTTTTATCCTCTGCATGACTTCTTGGTGACTCTGAAAACCAGAAAACACACTTTTAGCTTGAAGCTAACGGAGACCAACAACTGAGTGTACAAACTAGTCACGGCCATTCCCGGTCGAGCTGAACCAGAAGTAGTTCTAGTTTTTCTTTTAAGCTCAAATCAAGGTTTCGAGAATTTGTATGGATAAAGATGTTCTGGCTTGTACTTGAGGATGTTTGAGAGTGTAAACTGACATTTTGGACAGTTTTGCCGTTCTTTGTTGTCGTTCTCTGCTTCAAAGTGAAACTCTGCGGCTGGAGCTTTCTGACATTCTGAGTCACAGAGAAGCCAAGCGGCAGGTAAAAAAGATCTTTGTGAGGTCGACACGTCTAACGCTGAGTCACAGTTTACACTTTTTGGGTGAAATATCACTTTAAATCTACATTTACCTCCACTTTATTTTATATCTTTTCACAGATAAATTGTTAATTTGTTAAATCAGAGCGAGGAGCAATTTTTTTTTTTTTTGATTCTGTATTTTATACTTTCTCTCACACACAGATTTTATATTTTGGGAGCAGAATATTATTTTAGGACTTTAGAACATTTTAAGGATGTAATTAAACCCATATTAATGGATGGAATATAATTGCACCCTGTGGCAGAGAGAAATTAATACCTTTTAGAGTCCCAACTGATCAGGTTTAATTAATTCTTCATTTAGTTTTTAGCTCCATGAAACATACGGTCACCTTTTTAATCATAGTTATTATGCCACAATATCTTGTCGCACCCCTAATCAATCATGATGGAAATATCCTCTCACTTCAGGATGATGTACAGTCCACTACAGCCGAATCCCCCCCCTCCTTCAAGCCTCCACCCCCGCCAGGGGTGCAGAGGCGCCCAAGTAGAAGAGACCAGCTCAACAAATGCCCCTCGTCCGAGTCCACCCAATCAGGCTTGTACTTCACTGCCCCGATCTCCCATTACCACAGCAAAGAGCCGGGTCACGCCCCCGCCTCACCTTCGCTAAACCACAAACGAGAGCCTGCCAGGGACCCCTCTCGAGACTGTGCAGCCATCCGCAAGAGAGAGCCCACAGCACCTTCCAAGAAAGAACAAATAACAGCCCCTCAGGTGTCCAAGGTCACCCAGCACAACATCGGCCCTTTCCCTAGGGTCCGGTCCCCCACCAGAGGCACCAAGCCTGCAGCCCCATCCCCTTCTCCTCCACCTCCACCTCCCCTCCCTGCTCCTCCTCCTCCACCACCCTCTCTTCCCCTCAAGCCGTTGTCCATGTCCAAAGCCTCCTCTCCAGGCTCTAAGCAGCAGTTTGTTACTGTGGAGGTTCACAGGCCCAACGCAGAACCAGATGTCAACGAGGTTCGCCCGCTGCCCCAAGCTCGAGGTGAGCAAAGGAGGGCCTGATGTGTTTTATGGGGATCACATCATGTTCTCATTAGTTTGGAGTGCATGGCAAATAACTGAACAAAAACATGATATTCATACAATGTACAACAAAATGCAGATGTCCATTTGACAGAACAGACAAAGAAGAGGTACTTTTCCAGCCAACACCTGCTGTGCATGAGACTGTTGAGTAACTGTAATACCAGAAGGGAAGAGCATGAGCTTCCTCTGAAAAAGCTCCATTTAAATTTGAGCTCCGCTTCAGAGCTGCTAAAACTTTCAATCAGGGCCCAACTGATATGTGATACTGACATCAGGGAGTGAGAATGACATGTAAACATTGGCCCATAGTGTATTTTTAAAATATGGTTGCAACAAATCTACGTGTAGTTGTGTACTGAGGCAGAATTAACTGGTGAACGACAAAAAAACTTATTGTTCAGGATGTCATCAGCTCAGTACTGGAACATAGCGCGCTCTACTGGACATATTACGCAAGGACATCAGTTCTAAACTAAACCAAGCCACTTCAGCTAACCTCACCCAGTTCATCAATAATACCTATGGTTAATTGATGATGTCAGCTGGCTGATTAATCTGATGGTCCTTCACCGAGACTGATATGTCTGATGTTGGCCGGCTGATTATTCAGTCAGGCTGGGTTGTAAATGTGTCCGCGTTTGAAAGGCTACGAGAAAGCGTCTCCTCGGTGTTTGTAGTGTCTGTCTTGAACAGTCTGGCTGCTGCAGTTGGGACTCATCAGCTGATACGTCCAGATGCCGAGGCTTATTGCAACTGTCAGAAAATGCCTATAAATATCGTGTGCGCAATCTCTCCAATTAACCACAACGCTTTGTGTGATTGCAATTACGTGCCAAACATCACTAATCTTCATAAGCATTTAATCTTGTGTTAGTATTAAAATCATACCCTGTCAGAGCAAATGGAACAGAGTTTTTTTTACTGCTGTTCCATTTGACAACGTCTTGAGCGAAGTACATTTATCTTAATATCCTCCCAAACTGGAGGGAGCTTTTAAAGCAGAAGAGTAAAGCAAACAGATGTTGAAGTTTTGGGACTCTGATATCCCGTCTGCCTGCTCCCCCCCTCAGGTGGCGCCCTGTCTCAGCTGTCAGACAATGGCCAGACCCTCAGTGAGGACAGCGGCGTGGACATAGCTGAGACAGGACACCTCAGCAAAGACAGCAGCAGCTCCCACTCCTCACACGCACGCCACCCTCGGGACAGCCAGGGGGGCGGGGGGGACAACCCCACCAAACCGGTGAGGGGGTGATTCTGCACAGCTGTGATCCAAACATGGATTAATGGGCGGATTAATTGTTAAACGGCGGGGAATGTGGAATGTGTGTGATTAATTAAACAGTGTGTGCTCGTGTGTTTCTATCTTTGTGAGGACTGCTTGAGTTTTAGTCCTTGAAAGATATTTTCGGTAAAGAAACACATTTAAAAAAACAAAATCTGTGGACGGTAGGAATTCTCTCTTCTGGACAACTGCTCATCCAATCTACTTCACAACAGTGTGTTTTGTGTGACGCCATCAGCAGGGCTTCACAGCCTTCAGATGAGGCAATCTTAAGCTGGGTACAAATGCAACTGTATGGATGAGTGCTTCCTGAGAAAGCTGCAAGCGGCAATGTCTCGTAACTCGTCCCGAAAAGGCAAAGCAGTGTTTTGAAAGTGACTGCCTTCCTCTTGAAATTTTCTAAGGTTTAGACGGGCAGAGCATGAATAATTTGTCGCGACGGATCCTCACAAGTATAGAAGTGCAAATGTGTTTCAGTTTGATAAATTGGCGGAACATTAACGCCAATCCTCCTGACTCTGTTCCCAATTCTAATTGTGATCTGTTCTCTCCTCCCTCTGTTTTCTCACAAACTGTTTCACTCGTGTTAATTTCCCACTCATGTCATTCATTCAGTCAAAAGCTTCATCAGTTATTCCATCACTCACTGCAGTCTCGTGTAATGAATCTCTCAAATGGCTCTCTGGTTCTTGTTGATTGAGGGAAGGTATTACGGGCAGGGATGGGAGTAGCCGGAGTGTTAGGAGGAGAGGGCTGTGTGGGTCAGAGTCTGTTTTCGATGAGAAATATTAAGCAGAAAGGGTGAAGGGTAGGTTCAAGACAACATGTCCGGAACAGACGGTTCACACATTTTGCAGGTTGCTTAACGTAGAAAATGCCAACGTATTTGAGCTCTAATTGGTGTGTTCAGCCTTGTCTGGTAGCTTCTGTAGCCTCCGGCTCAGTGTGTTTGCTCATTAAGGGGTTTCTGTCATTGGTATTCACTGAAAACCCAAACCTTTCCTGTGATTTTCTCTCCAAATGCATCAAGATTTAAACAGGCTGCAGTTGTGTATCATAAACAGCTGCAAAACAGTGAGCAATCAGAATTAAAGCAATACTTCACGCAAAGCATGAATCTGGCTGTTTGTGTCTTCACAAATAAGTGCCTTGAACTCATAAAGACTTTTTTTTTTCCCCCCTTCTTTGTGAATCCAGAATGCAGAAAGAGCCAGCCAGGTATATTCAGCGTGAAGCTAATGGCGGCTGATGGCTCACAACAGCAGAAGACGCTGTGGTTTGGCGCGACCACTGCCATGAGCGAGCACCGACAAACAATAGTGCGTTTGTTCAGCTGAATCTGCCCACTGGCTGGGCTCAACGCTTGCGTGAACAAGCAAGGAGCTGGAAGTGTTAACTCTTGGTTTCTTTTTAGCTCAAATCCCAGTGTTTGAGGGTTACCGAGAAGACGGCTGGATAGAGGAGATGTGGATAACCCTGCTGTTGTTTGTCTTCAGCAGCTTCTGGCTAAATTGACGTTGTTGTTACAAAGTCGGAGGGAAAAAAAACATCTTTGTGAACGCAAAGCACCTGTTTATGTTACTTGTATGGGAAAATACAATTTTTGAGTGCGTTATCTCTTAAAGCTTCACTTACCAGTGTAATCAACAGTTGATCAAATTATTTTGCAATGTGAAAGACCTGAGCAGCTCCAATGAAGCAGCTGCTGGCTGGAGCTTTTTATTCCCTTTTATCACGAGGTTTCTTACAGGAGTGACGTGCGTGTACGCTGTGGTTACGCGGCGCGATGAAGAAAAGATTGCCAAACCTCCTCAACACGAAACCTCCTTTGACTAACAGAGGAGAGGAACAATGGAGACGTGCCATCCAGATAAATGAAATAGTCTGAATATTAGTTTTAGTCTCCCGCTCTCTGAAGCGATTTGACTAATTGCTCATTTGTGAATATAAGAGTGGGACTAACGATGTTCGTGGCTGTGTTAATCTAATTTGTCAGAGACTTTTAAGAATTGAAGTGCTTCATTGAATAAACAAAGCCAGAAAAGTATGACCAATGGCACAAGTACATTTAGATGTATCCAAATCTATTTTTCTGCCGGTCTTATTAGTGCTACTCTCTGTCTCTTACTCCAGCCGGGGCTGTTGGAGCCCACGTCTACTCTAGTGAGGGTGCCTAAGAGTGCCAGCACCCTGGGTATTGCTATTGAAGGTGGAGCCAACACTCGACAGCCTCTACCAAGAATTGTCACAATACAGGTGAGTCAGGAAAACGTCCAACACACGTGGGTTAACGCAAAAAGAAACGCCCCCCCCCCCCACTTCACCCATTCAAGTCTTTAAAAGTGATGTCTTACTTTGTTAAGATAAGATGAGATAAGATAAACCTTCATTCGTCCCACAGTGGGGAAATGAGCACTGTGACAGCAGCCGAAAAACAGAAGTAGCAACGGAAGAATTACAGAACACTGAATAGAAGAAACTACAATAAAAAAAGTATAATTCACGATCGTAAACTACAGACAACTACAATAAATATTAGCAGCACAAGGGTTGTGTTGGATATTGCACACGAGGTTGTCCACTCAAGTGGACTGGTAGTTCATTACATTACTCTACAATGGGGCTAATTACACCTCACCTGTTACATATTTTTATATTTATTATTATTATTATTGATAAAGTTGATGGAAGGGAAACAGAATCTCATGCTGACCCTGACTTCAGATATCGGAGCATCTCAATCTTTCGATTTCTCCCTGTATTTCTTATCATTTCTGACTCATAAACACAGGGAAAGTTTTGCCGGCTGCACACTCAGCTGCTCTCCTCGGCGTTGCTGCGCTATCAGCTGATCTCTGGCCGGGCATGATAGGCGCAGTCCAAAGCATTAAAAAATAAACATTTTTTTCCTCTCTGCGTGATAGAAGCAACATACACTGGATGTGTTTTCCCCTCAACGTAAATACGAACTTTCACAGGTAAATCAACTTCTTAAACATGCTGCTGTCCGCTGATCGTATCGCTGCAGGACAGAAGTAAACCAGATGACGCTTGGAATAAGACCAGGCCTCTTCTTAACCGAACACGCAGTCGTCCGTATTCTAGCCTGCTCCTGTTGTCAGCCGTGGTTTTTACCCCTGGTGCTCTTTCTTAATTCTCTCTGATGATTCGTCTCATCCATCTTTCAGGTGGGATTTGATGCCCTTCAAGGCTTTGTATGTTTCACACTGCTGCTGAACTCACACTGAGATCCTGGTGCTCTCCTATTATTCTCCTTGGATCTTTCACAAAGATAATTACAATGTAAATGTGGCCTCTATGTTGGGAGATCTTGACAATTTACTGCAATTAGTTTTTCAAAATCAGAAAAACAAATTGCTAGCTAATTGCTTTGATGTGGTTTTCATGAAGCGATGCAGGCCGAACTTGCATGAATATACGTGGTAACACATAAGGGTACATTGAGAACGGGTAGTTAATGCTTAGTTAACTGTTATTGAAGTAACGGTCTGGTACAGTAAATGTTTACAGTGGTGTTCGTGTTAACTCTAGGGGTTTCAGTAAAATAGATGGTGGTGTTTGAGGATTCTTGTTGTCCACTTTACATGGAAGCGTAACAAAAAGCATTAATTAAGGATTCATTATGCTTGATGCTTGTTTAGCACTCAGGTGTCACGTGTGGTAAAGTGTCCACAGAATATCGGTGTTTTTGGAAAGTCTGTGGACAGAGAAAGCTCATATAAGCTAGAACTTGCAGGTCAGTCACCTCCACATAAAGCTATTAACCGTGACTTGTACCGCATGCAGCTGCCTTGCGCGGTCATTTCAAAGCCAACAAAGCCTTGCATTAGCTCAGGACTATCTGCAGCAATAACCATTCTCTTACCACGGAGAGGCGGAGAGTTACAATTTAAAGATCAGAGCGGGGAGCAGCAACAGACGACAGTCCGCAACCCGCACAAAGCTGTCTCTCAGCCTCCCACTCTAAAGAGGAGGTGATTGAACTAAAATAGGGCTGCTGATTGCGAGAGAAAGGATAAAAGGATTTGAAATCAGCACTTTCAAAATCCAAGAGTGCACTGAAAGAAAGCATGGTAAGTGTTAGTCTAGGATGCAAAAGAAGTGAGCGCATTGTTAACACGGAGAGGAGAAAAGGTCAGATTGGTGGATTTGGAGAAGCAGGAGTCTGGTATTGTGGGTGGGTGCAGTATTCTGGTGTTTGGTGGCTTCATATCATTGTTGGGAAGAGTTGCTGTGGGACCGAGAAAACAAATGTGTTTCTGCTTGCGGTACAAATTCTGGGGCAAAAGTACTTATCCTGTGTTTCTTTGTCTTCACGACCGAGAACACAGCTTGAATGATTTATATCAGTGCTGTTTCTTTGCTGCTTTGACATTATGCCACCGTATGTTTCGCTCATTTTTAATAGTTAATTGTAGATTCATCATTAAAAAAAAAAATGCTGTTGAAAGAAACAGCTTTTAAGAAGGGTGGCAAACTGTGCCTTTTCAAGAAACATGGTCGTGCTGCCATGTATTTATCTGATTTCCAATTTGAAGTCTAAGTCAGTGAACTGTGCTGTATTAAAGGCACGGCCACAAAGCTGCAGCTAAGAGATGAAGGCGGCAGGCCTCTGATCTTTGCAGTTGCTGCACTGGAAGAGTAAACATAAAATGTAGTCGACTGACCCCTGGTCAACCGGTCAAAGCAGACCTACGTCCCCACTGATCCTGGATCTGCTCCACCTTCCTGCCTGTTAAAGGAAGGTTTTGGTGGCTGCTGTTGCAGGATGTGCTTGCTGATGGAGAATTGTTGGGTGGAGGTTCATTGAAGGACCTGCTCTACTAGTCAAGAGTCAGGAGAGAACTTTTGTAGTGATTTGGTGCCTACAAATAAAACTGACTTGACTTGAACAAATAAGGAGTAAACGGATGCTTTTCTCACTTTCACGTTGTTTTTTACAGTCAATGAAATTGGCAGAAAAAACACTTCAGAAGTACTCTCAGCCCACTTCAAACATTTTACAAAACTGTTATGTGGTATTGTGAGAATTGTCATGAAGAGTCATTATGAAATAAAACCCCGACATGGACTAAGGTTGGGTAATAAAGCTAACGAACTGAAGTGAAAGTGGAAAATTAATACTAGTGTAGAATATATTTATGAGCTTGATTTTTTTAAAATATGCTTTTCAGTGCCTGACAGTAGAGGTGTAAGTAAATGGGCCAAAGGGTTCATTCATTCTGGCATTCAGGTTTAATTACTACTTTATACTTGTATAATTACATGAATTTTGCCAAACTTTGTCCAAAAATTTGCTGTGGTACAAAAGCAATTATGACACACTGGTTACCAGCACTGAGTTCTCCCTGAACAATGACGCTGCAGCGCTTCACGGTTACTGGGATACGTTCATAACGCAGCAGCCTCAAGGTCACATGCCACAATAAAGGAGGGAGACTTTCTGTCTCATCCGTTTTCAAGGTGGAAAAGTGAGCTTTGAAAACTTTGCCACCTGGGCAAAGCTAACTTCGAGTTATTAGGCCCGTGAGCAAGGCACACAACTTCCGTGCTTCTCCCAGTTAGGACCAAGCACCAGGCTCATACATTTGTTTGAGAGGTGGAAAAAATGCAAGAAGAAAACCATCATTTTCTGGCTGCCTGAGGCGCCTGGGTTGTGTCCCAGAGACAGATGATGGCATCACATCAAAGCCAGTGCCCTGTATTATTCTGTCTCTCTGCGGCATTGACAGTAAACACCGTGGAGTCGAGATAAGAGCAGACCTCTGGCTTCTGTATTTCCTATCTCTCTGGTCACAAGCGCTATTGCCTGAGACCAACTCAATCACAGCTGCTGCGGGCGAAGCGCAGTCCCCATCTCCCAGACTTAAGCAACAGCCTGTTATCACTGCCATCGTCCCACCACAACAACCAACTGTTCTATTTTGTACAGGCTTTGCCCTCAAACACTGCTGTGTTCACCCCTCATGTCCTTGCCGTGCAGTGACCCCTCCCCCGGTCCGCACCTGTAGTGTACAACCACTGCATGACCTGAGCTCGGCTCCCATTTTTCTTTAACATCGGAGTAAACGTGTGAACATAGGAACAGATGATGAGATCCTGCAGCCCTGTTTTTAGTGAAATGGCAGCTTCGCATGCTGATGGTTTTGTGTTTGTGTGTGTGTGTGTGTGTGTGTGTGTGTGTGTGTGTGTGTGTGTGTGTGTGTGTGTGTGTGTGTGTGGCAACTGGCTGGCTGCCATCAACCTTAGAGAAATATGTTTTTAATGTTATTCTCAAGTAGAAGACTTGTGCATCTCCTGCCAGGCGATGTAATATCAGCTCAATCCAGTATCCAGTAGGTTGCTGTGGAGTTGGAGACAACATTTTCAGGATCTTTGTTTAAAAATTAATTCCACTCAAATACTTCTTTCAGTTTAAGTATGTACTGTTTTAAAAGTTTAATCCACCTAAATAGTACTTTCTGTTCAAATACTTTCAGTTTTAAAGATTTAATCCACCCAAATACTCCTTTGTCTCCAAATTCTTAGTTTAAAGGATTTATTCCTACCAAATACGACAGTCTGTTAATCTACCCATACTATTAAGTCAGAACTTACATTTGGATAACGTTAATACTGCTGATTAAACCATCCAGACAGAAATCCCCGATAGAGGAAAATTATACACAGCGATTTACGGAACATGATTTCAGTTTCACCCTCTGACATAATTATTACAGCTAGCAGACAGACGTCCATATGTTGTTATCATCAGTTTAGTTTTAATAAAGCGCTGAATGTAATTAGCTGTCACTCTCATTACATCAACAATTAATGCAGAGACACATTGATTAGTGCAAAAATTTGCCTTGGTTTCATCAAAGAGGCTGACCCTTCCTAGCAGGCTATGATAAGCTAGCAGATGAAACTTTATAGTGCCTTTAAGAAACAGTTCAGTGAGAGTTTAGAGGGGAAACTCCGCTTGATTAAGTTCCTCGTTCCACAGATCTGTCCATTTGTTTTTGAGGTTGCCGAGCTCCCATGGTGCGAGGGAGCGATCAGTTACTTGTCAGTAAGTTCTTTGGTACTGCTTAACTGCAAAGTTAGATTGTTTCTTGGCCTTCATGTGGGAAAGTCCAGCCAAAACCAAATTCTGCCCAATTACACGGAGCGTCACCAACCAACCAATGTCATCGCCAGCCCGGGGAAACACTGATCCGTGCAACCACGTACGAAGCTTCTGTAAACCGCTTCGGCTGATTGATTTTGAATGAGCAGCGGCCAATGACAAACTTGACCGCTCATCAGTGATGCAACTTTCGTCAGAGAGCAACATCAGCGTTTGTTGCTGGCTCGAGGGTCCAGTAAAAACCAACCTACATCAGACCCACTATGGCACAGGAGAGAAATGCTGACCAGCCTCCCAGGAGAGGCCACGAGGCTGAGAACTGTGCTGGGGGCTTGATGTCCTATGGATGTCCTTCTCACTGAAACAAAATTCTAGTGCCACACTGGTTCAGATGTTTTGTAACAAATTTGATAAATTAAGACAATGTGCACATTACATATTGTGCACATAGCTCATGCAAGAGCTATGAAGTTTTATCTGACATGTTCTTCTCAGCTCACGGCACAGAAGTCATTGAGAGAGCAGATACGTTGTTGCAGCTGGGAGGCCCATTTTTCCCCAGATTAGGCCAACGACTTTGAGCCTGCATGGCCGCTGAAGTGAGTGTAAAATCAGGATTTGCCATGCAGCTGTGAGCGCTGTCCAAGGCGCGAGAGCTCCTCCTATTACAGCGTGTTGATGGTCATCTTTCAGTGCCGGTGTGTCGAGAGATGATCTGATCACCGAGCACGTGCTCTGCCTCTCACACTGAATTGAGATCTGGATCTCCAGGAACTGGTTCATGGAGACGGTGATTTGGCTCCCTCTGCAGCTTACACCACAGCCTTTTTTACTTTGCCGTGAAGCATATAGAGAGGGGTGGGCATTGTGCAGCCTCTCTCTATATCAGGTCAGGTTCTCCATCCAAGGTCAGGTCATACATGTGTCAGTGGGGTGTGAATGGAGCCCTCGGACGCACTCAGTCTTGTCTTCATCCATAGCTGGATGGCTGACAGGCATCTGTGCAGCAGTGTCTCGGGCCTCGCTCGGCCCTGTCATCTGTCTCCATCTGTGACGTGTTGAGGCCCCCTGGACTCATTCAGTTGTACATGTGGGAAAGGAAAGGTGACACACTTGTCAGGTCTGACATTTTATTCACACACTGCTCTCGGGAGGTGAGATTACATCTTAATGTTTTAGTGGATTATTCTGTACCTCAACTCTGTTCTCCTGTCTGTTATTCAGCTCAAGGTTTTATTTCACAAATCAGGACTACCAAACCTGTGGATCAGTCCCAGTTATCACTGCAATCTGTGCTTTGTTGATTTCCAGTTGGACATCCTGTAAATGGTCCTGTAAGTTCAAACCATTCAGAAAGAAATTTCAAACTAGGAACCACGAAACCACGCCTCTGTTGTTCAGCTCAAGTTTTGACTGTTTTGCTCACGTTGTGTCTTGAGGCTTCACGCCTGTAATTTTGGTTCAGATCAAACTGGAAGTCTGGAAGTTTGGATCAAACTGGGTTAACTCCCTGAATGTTGTTCCCTATGCCCAAAAATCTTGATATCAGGATAAACTTAATCGAATAAGCTGGTGCTGTCAGTCAGCTCTTCTTCCTCCATCTGGATGTCCCTGAACAGAACACAGTCCAGCTACGATGTCATTACCTGTCAGGTTCTTTGGGCAGCGCTTCTCTTAGATAGCTCACCAAAAATACTGTATTGGTCCTTCCAAGTACTGCAGGTGGGCTTGAAAGGCAGAACACCCTTTTTTTGCTGAATGATGAGTTCAGGAGTGTGTGGCTCCATCAGCGACACTTGTAGATGTACAAGTTCGAATGTGAGTACGAATTTCCACACAAGCCTCATGGTGGTTTACAGAGTTTACAATCTGCCTGCTGCTGATCCAGCCTAGGATTTACCCAGGCAGAGGACAAGCTGCCTGACTGGCATAGTCCAAAGAACTTGATTTATGAAGCGGTCCAAGCCTCTTGAGTTAGCAGTCGATTGTGTCCAGCTGTCCATGTAAGGGAGCTGCCTTGTGTCTCTGTCCTGACTGGAGGAGTAGGTCAGGGTCTGGCTCAGTGGCGTTGTTACCTTGTGGGGGATTAGCGGGAATTCTCATTCATCCAAGGGTGTGTGAAGCTCCTGTAGAATTCAGTGTTGGAAAACCCCTCTGTCTATGTAACTGGGGACATTTGACTGAATGCTAATTACTGCTTGTTTGCATTTTTGAAATGGGTTCAGATGGTAAAGCAAACAGTAATCACCGTCTTGTTCTGGCACGAATGAATAAAAAGCGCTGCTGTTCTGAAGAGAGGTGTGACATCATTCGAGTTTGTGAGAGAAAGCAGGAGATGTTTCTAAATATGGGGGCTTTTATTCGCCTCCAAATCACCTTCATAGATTAAGTGATATCTTTCAAAGAAATTCCATGATTTAAGAATACATTTGAGTATTTCTGCAGATTTGTCTGTTTTTCTACTCCTGCATTCATGAGTGGAATATGCACATAGAACTCTTCTTAGATGGCTGCAGAGACGGCAAAAGCCACTTATCTCACTTACCCCTTAGCTTGATTTTGCTAGCACACGCGCACGCACATACACACACACACACACACACACACACACACACACACACGTTTGATCCAGACTCAGTGGCAAAAGTTCCTTTTTTTTTTCAACATTCTCCAGGCAAATACCAGAGTGGAAATAAACAGAAAGAGTAGCTCTGCAAACTCATTTGAGATCACCCTGGATAGACTGTCATTTCTCAATATGGCAACTTTGTTTGCTGTCTTAACCATCTTTATTTCGTTTGCTGGGGGAGGTGACAGTGACGTCCCAGGTCTTGGGTTGCGGTCTTTGTTCTGAACAGTTCCATCTCCCCTAGCTGGATGTCTGTTATAATGTTGGATGAAATTCAGCGTCCGTGTCTGATGGTGCCTGCTGGGTGAGGTCCATCCAAGCTGCTAACTTCGCTGGAGGTGCAGCAGGATTGTAACACCACTGTCTAGTTTCATGGTGCAAACAGCAACTCTGTGTGTGTGTGTGTGTGTGTGTGTGTGTGTGTGTGTGTGTGTGTGTGTATTAAAGATGACACTTGAATGAATTGTCGAACAATAGGGATTCTCAGAAGAGTATGCATTGTTGGATTGATCACATGACATTTCAGGTGAACCCAGGAGACCCCACATACATGTAGGTGTGTCTCTGCGTGGTTCATGTCTGATGAGGGGCTCTGTACCCACAAGGACCTTGTGATGAGACGCCGCTGAACTGACTTGAAGCACCATCTGTCCAAGCACTGGCTGTATGGATCTGCATGCTTTTCTAACCCTTTTTCAGGAGAACCTCATACTGGCCCTTTGCTAGTTTCTGGTGCTCTGCGCCCCTACGTGGTCCAAGGTAAAGCTAACCAGCGGTTTTGCGTTTTGCCTGGAGCCAATTATGCAGGGAGAAAACCTGACCAGTTACACGGTTGTGCTATAATCATCGAGGCCCTTGAATTTGGCTTAACTGATTTACCATTTCAGTTGACCGTCTTACAGATTTATGTCAATCATTTCACTCCATAGCCAACATAACTGTTAAGACAAATAAGAGCTGAGGGACCAACATGAGCTGCCACTGAGCTGAGGCTGAAGGGACCCACAGACGTGTCCTGATCATCAGCGTGAGGGGGGGAATATCAACGGTGTTTAATGGTGATATCATGTCGTCGTTTTCAGGGGGAAATGAGACGTAAAAAGTGTCTTAGCGATATTTGTTATTGGCAAATTTGATTTTGTGCCCTCTGGCCATCTTTGTGTTTCTTTTGTTGAACATCTTCTTTTCAGTGTTATTTAATCATTTTGCATTTCTCAGAGTGGCAGTATTGTGCTAGATAGCACACGCACCACTGCTCCACTGGCTGACTCTAATCCCACAGAGCCTGGCATCTGGCCCTCAGGGTGCCCAAGTAGTAATGTGATCTCATCCTTATTCCCTCGAGACATGACGGAGAGATCATGTTGATGAGAATGAGACGGATGCCAAGACAGCCCAAAAACATAACTCCTCCAGCAGCAGCAACAGCAGCAGCAGCAACAGCAGCTCTCGCCTAACTGGAGGCAGAGTGGTAATTGGGCAAAGTCTCTTTCGCCTGAGGCGAGTCTGGGGCTGAGCTATGAGCCAGAGGGCAGCGCAGATCAGAGTCTAGGAACAGACCGGGCAGGATTTGAGGACATCCAGCTGTTCCCAGGTTGAACAGAAACAAAAGTCGAGCTGCAGAGGGAGGCCAGGATTTTTAAAAGAGCTTGAAACGCCTGGACCAGGACCAACAGTCAGGCAGTGAGGTGCAGGAGTTGAAGCTTGTAGATGATTAACAACTTGTGACCTAACATCTGCACACCTGACCCCACCCTTGCAATCAAAGCACAACCAAGACTCTCAGACAGAGACCCCCAACTAACAGTCTTGTTCAAAAGACATCAAGCCATTGAAGCGGTGCTTGAGCAGCACAGAGTTTAGCTTAACATGAAGTCCCCTCACCTCCTGTACATTTGCCAAAGCTTCCTCTGCTGCCACTGCTGCCTTTCTCCTGGGATTATAATCCACAGCCGTCCTGGTGGTCAGTTTAGAGGAGGTTGTTGTAGGAATTCATTAAACATAATAGAAACCTCTACCACATCCGAGCCTCTGGAGGAGAGAGATCATTTCCTCCTGTTTGGATTGGCACACGATACGGTGGAACATTTCTGCCTAAACCATCACGTCACAGACATAAACCGTGAACATGCGTCGATAATTTAGCGTTCCAAATAAATGCATGTAAGCAGAGTGAGGTTTCTGGTTCAACTCCACCAAATTTCCATGTTCCTGTCAAAGAAAACAAAGAGGTATAAAAAACATATGTGTACAGATATATACACATATATGTGTGTATATATGAACCATATACACACACACACACACACACATATACATACACACAGCATATAGAGCATACAGTATGTCTTAGAGTGAAGTGTTACTTAGGGGAGACATGTTGTTGACATTGTTTCTCTTCTCATCATGTTTTCTCTCTCTCTCTCTCTCCTTCTCTCTCTCTCTCGCTCTCTCTGTCTCACACACTAAGAGAGGTGGATCGGCCCATAACTGCGGTCAGCTGAAGGTGGGTCAAGTGATCCTGGAGGTAAACGGGGTTTCCCTGCGGGGCCGCGAGCACAAGGACGCTGCGCGCCTCATCGCAGAGGCCTTCAAGACCAAAGAGAGGGATCATGTGGACTTCCTGGTAACTGAGTTTAATGTCGCGCTATAGCTGAACAGAGGAGGAGCGCAGACTGAAGCAGGAGGAGGACTTTCAAGCGGATATTGATTGAAATGGCACAACTCTTTCAGACAGATATGAACAAACTGTCACCAGGTCTCTCAGTTCTTTTCCCATCCCAAGAATCCACCTCCAAATCTGGACACAACGCTTAAATTTACAAGGCATTACTCCCGTCACGGACTCTGTTCGGGATTCTCTTCAATGTGTTACCTCCCCACTGTGAGACATTATGCACTACAACCTATAGAACATTTAGTTTGCTGTCTCATTGTTGTGGATCTGCCGCCAGAACTGTCGCCCATCAACACACCATGGCCATTTTATTGATTTATTGCTTCTATCTGAGAAAAACACTGCACATCAAAGACTTCTTGACGTTTATATATGTAAATGATCAAATGTAGATACAGATGCATAGGTTATATACTGCACACATAGAGATACTCCTATATGAATTCTAGATCTGTAACCTCCGTCGCATCATCAGCATAAAGTAATATGGGACAGATGCTACCTGCCTGCTTGTTCTGATCCTCTCACACAATAGAAATGGATCAAATCAAGCTAACGTTAAACACATCAAACGCCACCGGACCGCATCTGAGGACGGCGTCTCTAAACCAATCATTCCCTTCCTGTTTCTTTTTCACTTGTATGTTAGTTGTATTTCTTCAGACTAACGCCACACCAAGAAGGTGTCTATATACATGCATACATTTATATATATGTATATGTGTGTGTGTGTATGTGTGTATATATATATACATGTATATATACACACACACACACACACACACACGTCATCTTTGGGTTTACAACAATTCTCCATCTGATAACACCTGTCAGGGAGCCTGAGCCTCGCCAGGATCTTCTTCTTCACATCTCTGTAGTCAGACAATGGTGGAAATATGAAATCATTATTTGTCTTTTTAACTGGACAAATGTTATGTGGTTTTTTTCTGCCTGAGTTGCTGGTCTCATGTGTTAAAGGGAAATTCCTGTGTTTTTCAGGATGGTAACAGTTGTTCCCTCGAGGTTCTGAGACCCGTCCAGGTTCAGGACCTGGTGTTGTTATGGTCAATCAGTTTTGGGTTGGTTCCCGATTGTTATTGAGGGTCTTGGGGCTGTCACCATCTCTGCCTCCCGAGTGTAATGTGCCACAAGATGGTGCTGGACCGTCATTGGTGTTGAGAAGGTCAGGGACTGTTCAGGTGGGGAAGGGTCAGAGGGCAAAGGTCAGCTGTCAGTTATCTGCTATTATGCTGCGCGCATCAGGATGCAAAGTTGATGTTAAAGCAGTCGAGCATTCAGGGAAGCTTATCAGTTTGGGTGAAATATCACCTGTTCTCAGTGGACTTAGACTGAAATAATGACGTGTGAGGTGTGTGCTTGGGCCTGAAATGCACCTTTCAGATCAAACTGGTCTCCGGGCCCATCAGGATTCAGTTCTACGCCGGCCGGTCTGGTCTCAGTTTTGTACTAATAAAGGGTTTGATGTAAAAGGTGCACTTCAGGCTCAAGCACACAATTTTTGACCCGTCAAGACGTCTTGTGTCTTTGGCGCATGTCTGACCCATTTGAATAAGTTCACCAATAAATATTCCAGGGGCTGTCGTTGCTCTCTAGACGACTCACAGGTGTGTTTTGGGTGGAACAGTGAAGTGACCAGTCACAGGCTTGTCTCCCAGTAAGTGTTGGGTGCACCACTTGCTGGGGAAACAACATGGGTACTGGAAGAGAACTTGGCAACTGCTCGGTTAGAAACCTTTAAACATCTACAACAGAGGCGCGCGGTCAGAGGCAGCACCACGGTGTTTAGGTCCCTCCTCTTTAACAAGTCACACTCCTGTACAACAGCAATTCAGCCTGAAATTCAAGGAACATTTATTCAAAGACCCAACGTCCATTCTATTTGCATTGAGATAAAGTGGTGTTTTCTGATTGTCAGGGCTGGTGGGGGTGATGGGTGTGCCGTATCTAACAAGAGCAGTTACTGCACTACATGAACCTGGTTGTTGCACACTTTGCCCTTTGTTGAGTATTCAACATCGTAACATGAGTTACAGTTCAAAAAGTTCGTCAAAGTCTCATTTTGCTTCTCCTACATTTCCACAGAGTTCGGTGCAATTTAGGCTTCCGCTAAAAGAACCAGTTTTTGGTTGTGAAGCCACCGATGGTAAAAGTTGAAAAACCCAGAGAATTTCCCTTTAATCAAACCTCTAGATGATGTTACAGAAATGATGAGGACATGCATGGGAGTCAATGACAACACCTCCTCTCTTCTTTTACTCCACTTTGGCTTATTCCGATTAGTGATTTTATTTAATTGAATTCTTTTAATTAAAATCTCCCTGCAGCTCTCACTGAACTCACAGTCAGCGCAGCAGTTACACCCAGGAGAAGCAACATGAGAACACCAAAGATTTTAGTGTCCGCTCCTGCTGGAGTGAGTCTACGTAGTGTACTATTACACGTTTGACTCATTGATAGAGAGAAGATGAGGAGATGAGCATTCAGGTGGAGAGAGAGAGAGAGAGAGAGAGAGAGAGAGAGAGAAAATGAAGAGTAAACAAATAAGATTTCATTATTGTGACCGAGATGATTTGCTTCCTCTCAGGAAGAACATGAGCAGGATGTGCAGTAAACATCCTCCCACAGTCTCAGTAGGAGTAGGAACTAATCCTAGTAATTAATCCATGTGTGTGTGTGTGTTTGTATGAGCATGTGTGTGTGTGTGTGTGTGTGTGTGTGTGTGTGTGAGAGAGAGAGAGAGAGCAAGAGAGAGAGAGTGAGAGAATTTGTTTGTCTGCCAGTTGATGAATGGAAAGACAAAGAAAATGCTCAAAACCAGTAGATGGCAGATAACGTCGTCTCATATCCAGCATGTCTCTTGTGGCCAAATCCACAAAAATAGATTCTTTAAAAGAAACTGTATTATTAACCTAAAATCCACAGAACCCTGGAGTAGACAGAGAGAGAGACACACAGACAGACAGAGAGAGAGAGAGACAGAGAGAGACAGAGAGAGAGACAGAGAGACAGAGAGAGAGAGAGAGAGATTTTGTGGTCAGAAATACAATGTTGTCCCTCAATCTCAAGGACTCAAAGTAATATTTTCAAACTTGGAACTCCCTTTTTTGGAGCAAAAGCTGATGTTGCTGTGTAGGAGCGGAGCAGAGGACCTCAGCACAGACACTGTCCATTCAGTCTTTGATTCATTGTGTCTTTCCGTCCCTTGATCTTTCGTCTTTTTGCTCTGATTTGGTCTCATATTTGATGTTGGGTATAGAGAGCACAGTGCAACGTGGGTTTGTTTCTCAAATTACATTTATTGATTTTACTCATTGAGATCAAAGATGGAGTGGCTTCGTGCCACCCTGCAGGTCAACAGGCAGCAGCCATACTGCTTTATGATGGAAGAAACAGGAAATGCAATCATCTTTATCATGAGCTGAAGGTGAATCTGTTCCAGTGCGGCCTCGCCTCTGATCACCAGCTCCAGACTTCTACAATTACTTGATCAGCTTCACCTCATCTGAAAGCTTTCCAGTCTTGGAGAGGCTGAACAATGAATGCAGCCTGACTGCAGGATGAATGTTCCGCTCTGAGGTCCACTCTCTCCAAATGGCACGGTGTGGCAGGAGGGTTAGGGTATGGTATCGTTCTGATGTGAAGAGCTGGCTCTGCTGTCTGTCAGGATCTTTGATAATCTGATCGAATGCTCTCACTTTGCGCGTCTGTCACTGTTCTGGTGTCTCGGGGCACAACAGCCGTCCACCATGGTGAGTTTTTATGGATCCAGCAGGCGGTAAGACGAGTTAGCTGCTAGAATCATAAATCTGCAGTCCTTGAACAGTGTGGTTTCCTGCTTGGATGGCAGCATTTTGATTAGGACTGTTGCATGCTGGGATTGCGTGACATCAGCAACCAGAGCTCAGCAGGGCAGATGCAGTTCTACTGCCATTCACAGGAGCAGTGGTAACCAGCTAAGTGGCAGGTACCTGGTCTCTGCAGGTCTCATGCATGCCCTGAGGAGAGCATCAGTCTTCTTCTCTGGCCCTGGGGACGATGGACAAATTGGCAAACCGACATCTTCCTCAAATAAACTGAAGGATACAATTTTCCTGTGTGGTTCGAGCCGGTACTTCTGCTTCAAATGCTAGTGAAACCCGTCATCACAAATATGGCAGATTGTCACGAGTATTGTTTAGGTGTTGTACTGATACCAACTCATGACATTGACAACAGTATTGAGCATGTTGAAAGAACCTTTTTCCATTTGCTTTTAAGGAATATATAAACGTAAATGAATTACTGCCTCTGTGGAGTGAGCACGGAACACATGGCATTCTCTTCATCTGTCTCAGCCAGAGAAACGCTCCATCTCTCCCACAGCTAAACGTGTCCATCAAAGTTCCTGAGCGAGATGCTGAAGCTGCTGCTGGCTTTAACCTGCTCAGGTGACTCATGCAGAGAAATGTCTCATAGAAAAGCCAAATGTGGAAACTAATGCTCTCCAGGAAAAAGCCAGTATTCTACATTTGTCAGCTCTGGCATCATCCCTCCTCATCACAGGTTAAAGAAACTTTACATCCTTCACGGCTGCGTCTGGTATGTTGATAGCAGCTCCGGCTTCTCTCTGACCTGCTATTAAAAGGCCGGCTGGGAAGGAGGAATGATGGAGGGAAGCAACGGCAGACGCAGACAGCCTCATTAATCACATGCCAAGACAGAGAGGTGTTGCCTTGGCTCTGACACGATGCCTCATACACCCACTTGTTGCTCCACCTCCCCCACCCCCGCAGACATCGGGCTCATACACCCACCAGTATCCCCGTGCTGAATCTGTTCATAATCTGTATTTGTTTCACTGAGTGTGCCTCCTGTGTTCTTCATCACATCACTTGATTTTGTCGTTCATGTCCTGCCCTCCTTTTGCTCCCCTGTCAGACGGTGCATCCTTGGTTTTGCCTGCTTCCTGCACATGTAAAAGGAGGAGTGTTGTACAATGACATGCTATTTATACAGAAAGGGTGTTTAATTTTTCAATAAAGATAACTGCACAAAACTGACAAGCTGTCTGATATTAATTGAAAGTCAGAAAAAAAAAGGCGATATCGTTCCAGTCAATGTGCTTGCAACTTTAATAAAACAGTTTGGGGGTTTGTTTTTTTTATTTCTTTTGCAAAAAATATCTCCTCACCCAACTAGAAAAACAACAAATTATACCCGAATCCTTTTTTACCTGCACTGAGGAGGTTGTTTTCTGTCCATTTGCAGGGTTATTTTAGAATAGAGAGCCGGGAGGGTCAGGGTTTCGTGACCTTAAGCAGCCATTTGTAATATTATTTTTGTATAAAGTAACAGGGCTTTGTCCCCCCTGGGCCTAAAACAAATGTTTGCTCTGAGTATCATGAACAAAACAGCAGAGAACAAGAAGCAGCAGAGTTGTGTTGTTCAGCGTCTCAAACGAGACTGCGACATCAACCGCGAAATGGTGGTCTTGAGCTCTCCAGTGGATAGATTTACGTTTGCTTCCTCATGATTTAATGTCAGATTAGAATATAATATCACCAACAGCCAAATCTCTCCATTTTTGTCAGCAGTTTATTAACCTCAGTGGCTTCTGTTGGTGGCAGTCATTGCAGTATAATGTTGGCCAATGTACTTGGCTAAGTGACAGCAAATTGGAAAAACTGCATTGCAACAACCTACAGTGGCCTTGTTAATTTGATCTTTATAGAAAGCAAGGAGGAGAACAGGCGAGCTTTGGGTACCCACATTGCCACTGGAAGCCTTTCCTCTCAGTGACTTCACGACGCGAATAAACAAGTTCATTTGAAGGCAGCAGAGGTTGCAACGAGGGATTGGTCGAGCAGTTCGAGTCTAATCTGGCTTCTTTATTCTTGATAACGGAAATCCTCCTTTTATCACAGAAGGTAACTGAAAAATCTCTGAGAATATTAAAAAAAAAAAAAAAAAACTTCACCCAAAATCTGGATTTACCTCTCAAGCAGTCAAAAATAGTTGGTTCCCTGCTGCAATTTTTTTTTTCCGTCTCAGTTGTGCAGAAAGAGCCGGGCATGTATAAGTAGCCTAAAGGTAACAAAAGAAAAACTGTCCAGACACTTTCATGTCCGGTAGGTGTGTGACGACACACACACACACCCTCTCACCCACCCCCAACTTTACTGCTTGTTTGTCTTATTTTGCTGTTATTTATTTTATCTACGTGAGAATAGGATAACACAGTGAGCTATAACTCAAAGCAAAGTCCATCACGATGTTTATTTCATGTCTCACCAACAACTTAATAATGTCCCAGATAGCAAAAAGTCAATAATAGTGACGCCCCCTCCTGGACTGCGGGGCAGAGGCTTAGCGACGCACCTCTGCTGCCGTATTGCTGCCATTGATTTATCGATTCCTTAAAAATAAATAAAAAAGTAACTTAAACATAGACAGATAAGCACTGCACCATTCCACTGTCACATGTCTGAGGAAACCTGGCTGCACCATAGATACCTGTCGATGCACACTTAGGTTGTTGTCGTTGTGCACCAGCTGGGTTCATTTGAGCTGTAAGCTGACGCCACTGACGAAGGGATTCTCAAATTCGTTTATCCATTTAATATTGGCAACTAATCGAGAGTGAATATTTGCAGATGTGCAAGCCATATATTTGTACACACAACGCGTGACATAAAAAACATTCATTACTTTTATTATATTTCACAATAGTATTTCTGTATTCACTGCACTTGTACTTGGTGAGGCATAAATCTGTTAGTTAGCCTTTTTCAAAGCCACAATGGAAGACAAGGTGACTCTTACATACAGGGTGGAGGCCCCAGAATAAGCTGCTGTAAACGCGTCACAACATAATAAACTTCCCACTCAACGATGGAAGTGAAGTCAGTATAATCTTCCAGCTGATTGGCTTTCCTGACGCAGCTTCATGCCAATTTACTTCAGTTGAATAATTTAAACTCATAAATTGAAAATGATTCTCAGCCAGTTTGGAACGAACACAATTACACAGAAAAACTTCAGGCCCCACACGAGCGTCGCTCCAGCAAAGAAGCTCTAACAAGGCCCTACACTTTCCCAAGACACGTGCAATTCTCACAGCAGGTTTGATCACATCGATGGTTCTTGAGATATTTAAGCAACGTCCAGCCATGGTGTACACATACTGAGGATACTGATTCCTTGATTTATAGAGTAGTGCCAGTTCAAAATATTCCTGTTAGGAATCGCAAACAAGGTGGATTCAGCAGGATCACTTGAGTCTGTATTTCTTCTTTAAGCCCAAAACTCTGACTTGTAGAAATGTCTGTCCCTGGACTTTTACCTTAAAATTCGGAGTCATCTCATTATGTTTCAGAATTTCGACACAGAGGTTCTTTTCTTCATTGGAAGAAAAGGTAAGAGATCCACTACTTTGATCCCAATGCTTTCTACTCAGTGGGAGAACAGCCGTCTCTGTCGGTCTGCAACCTGTCTCATCCATCAGTACTCACATTTGCTAGGCCAGGTCCCAGTTCGTCCACCAGTCGATTACTGACACTTTTCAGTGATGTCACTGGACCTGTATTGAAATAGCGACATCACTGCCCCCTTGAATTTTCAGTGATGTCACTGAGGATGATGACATCACAAATCAGGATTCTTCAAGTATACTGAACTACGCTGTAGATTTCAGTCTCCGATTCCGATTGTTCCCAAAACGCACTTCATGCAAAAAAGTAACCCAACTAACGCAGGTCAAGAATATTACGACCTGTGCAAGGCAAACCAGGACCTACAGAGGAAAAATGAGGTCCTCTATGAGACGGTCAGGGACCTTCAGAGAAAACTTTGGAGCACAAAAGACGATGAAAGAGGCTGTGGAAGCAATGACCTGGAGATGGCCAACGCTGAGCTCCTTCAAACCCATGCATCTCTTGAGGGGTACATTCGTGATCTCAACAACACCTTGCAGGATGTTGAGGAACAGGTTTGGCATTCAAAGAACTTAAAGAAACACAAGCTTGAAATGGAGATTAAGGCCCTGGGATTCGAAATCAAAGACCTTAAAAAACAAAATAAACAGATCTTCAAAGCATTACATGACACGATGAAAGAGCAAAGTGACATTTATCAAGAATATGAGATGCACAGATTGAAGTACAAGGTGGAAAAAGGGAACTTAGTAGAACACAGCGACTCTCTGTTGAAAGATATACAGCAGCTGAATCAGACTGTGCAGAACCTACAAAACATTCAGCAGAGTGAAACTGCACTTCGAATCAGGCAGTTAGCTGAGCGAAACACAGTTCTGGAAGAGGAACTTCAGCAGCTTAAGAACATGCTGGGGAACACTTTGGAGGCCTTGAACAGGGAAAATGAGACACTCAGAATGGGGTTGCGGGTCATCAAGCAGACACAGGTGAAACTCTTTGCTGTGAATACTGATCACTAACATGTGGGTTGGTTCCGTGTAGGTTGCAGGTAGCGAGCAGTTAACAAACATGTCTGTAGCGGTAGTACTCTGTCGCAGGAGTGGTACCTCTAGAACATTACTGCTAACTAATACTTGGGTAGGGGGAGACTTGCATGTAGGTCGCAGTTAATTTACATAATTTTAAGTGCCTGTACTTGTAGTAGTCTGTAACAGGTAGGGGTACCTGTAGTGTGCAGGCCTCCTGTAGGCAGCAGGTCCCCCCTACCTACTTTGGACCACTACAGATCCTGACACGTCACTACTAACTAACACATTGGTAGGTAGAGGTGACTTGCATGTAGGTAGCAGGCAGTTAACAGTTAACTAACGTCTCTGTATCTGTAGTAGTCTGTAACAGGTAGGGGTACCTGCAGTGTGCAGGCCTCCTGTAGGCAGCAGGTCCCCCCTACCAACTACAGACCACTACAGATCCTAACACGTCACTACTAACTAACACACTGGTAGGTAGAGGTGACTTGCATGTAGGTAGCAGGCAGTTAACAGTTAATTAACACATCTGTGTCTGTAGTTATCCAAACAGGAGCAGTACCTGCACCGTGCAGGCCTCTTGGAGGCAGCAGGTCCCCCCCCCCTTCCAACTACAGACATGTTGCATGTTAGTAGCACTTAACCAACACACCTGTAGTTATCTGTAGAAGGAGGGGTACCTGCACTGGCAGGCCTCTTGTAGGCAGCAGGTCCTTCCTACTACAGACCACTACAGACCACTACACATCACTACTAATTTACACATGGGTAGGGGTACCTGCATGTAGGTAGCAAAACACACCAGCACTTAAGGCAATATTTTTATGAAGTAGGAGTGCATAGAAACACCTCAGAAATGTCCTATTTACTCCTGTGACCATGAACAACAAAGGTTCATGAATGTGAAATGTCTCTTTTTGGAAGTGACTGTTGAATGTATTGATGATCCTGATAGGAACCAGAGATGCAGTTCAGGTTTCCACTGACAGATGTCAGGTCTCTCCTCAGCACCATGAGGACAATTCAGTGATGGCACTCCAGTTTATTCCATTCATATTCATGGCTCAATTGAGGGAGCGCTTTTTATCTTTTGTCTTTTTTTCAGTTTTCCTCTCTGTCAGTCACATCCAAAAGTTACATCAGAAGACTCATTCTGCACCCACTGGTCTCTGATCTACATTCCCCAGCGCTCCGGCCCCCTGTGCCAAAAATGCCCTCATGGTTTTAGTTTTAGTCACGATTGTTGATTTTTTTTTTTTTTATTTTGTTTGTCAGTAAGACAACTAACAGCTCAACAAACTGACTGATTGATGACACTAAAAACCTTCACTCAGCACAGATTATCCAACAGTATATGATGGATCTTGGTCTTGCCTACAAACCCGTCAGCCAGGGAAAACACCTATTTCTCATCAGCCTATCAAACCTCTCCAAGAACTGATTATTTTATACTGCGTTACTCCACAACTTCTGATATCTCTGACATTGTCAACATCCAAGCACCACATCAGATTATGCCCCAATCAGTTTCCTATTACACCAAAAAACAGACACTTCAACTAACCCAAGGTGGCAATTCAACACATTCCTACTTCAAGATGAGGAATTGGACTCTTACATCAAGTATGTAGCAAATACCTCACCAAAACTCACCTTGGAAACAGCTGAAGCAGGACTAACTAAAGACACGGAAGAAGAAGCTGGAAAAAGATAAGAGGGGAAAACAAAATCAAACAATGACACGCAGGACCCGTGATAAGAACCTGAACTCACCACTGGCTGGATTCCACGATTCTATAGATATTTACAATGATTCAGTGGTAACAACAAAAGTATCACTGCTGAGTTCTCTTTGGAGGGCCCAATGCCATGTCCAGCCTCCAGCTCTTACTGTCCACACCCTCCAGGAGTACCAGCGCCTTTTACCGTTTGACAGTACATTTAAGGAAAACCAAACAGGCATTTCACCAGCATGTGGATGCCAGTGTTACTCATCATTATCCTGAATTTGGTCCCAAAGGTGACTAAAGCTCATAGGAGGTTGGACTTGTTTGGTGTGTTATTAGTTCAATGTGGAGAGTACCGAACCCCACTGAAGGGAAGACTGGAGGTCTGAATAGGTTCTTTATCTGGGTCAATCCCTCTCGTTTTAAAACTGTTGTAATGCAGGAAAAGAAACCTAACACCCACCCTTTACTATCTAAACCCCTAACCATGTCCCCACACCCTTCACTATCTCCCCATGTCCCACATCCTGTCCCCCCACCCTCTCCACTTTCTCCCTACACCCTACTGTCTAGTCTACCACCTCCATTACGTTCTGCGTCCTTGCATGCGTTTGGATGACTGGGGCTTAAAATCAAGTCGTCTGAAGGCCTTCCTCCTGTAACAGGCTTTGTTGTGACGCGCTTCCCTTTTCCCCCTCTGATACGCCCAATAAATACCCACCCTCCACTCTCTTTCTCTCCTCGCCAGACTCCATCTCTCCTGTCCAATTTTCTCATTTCTTACCTTTGCCTCAATGACTAGTAACACCTCTCTAAGCCTCTCCTGCTGGAGTGACGCTCTCCTTGCTGACTCTAGTCCCTGTTGAACCACCTCAACCACCTCCCCTCTCCGTTGGACCAGCTCTTTCCTCATGGCCCTCCCCCACTGTCTCCCCTCAACCATCTCCTGGGGGATTTTCACTGTTGCCTGTGTCAATGACTCCTCACATTTGCATTCAAGTGCCTCTTTTTTAAAAATCTTTTTCTCCTGTTCTTGTTCCAACCTCTCGCTCTCTCTTATCCCTTATCCCTATTTCTTCTATACATTTCCTTTTTCTTCCGCCCCCTTTCTGCAACCACTGCCTCCTTTCTGTCACTTTTCAGCCTCTCTGTCTCCAACCACTCATCCCTATTCCTTCGGTACCTCTCCTGGTTCCTCTGACTCTCCTCCTCAGTCTGATCCCTCCATCACTCCTCCTCCATTGTTTCTCTTGTTGTTCAAATTCAAATAACTTTACTGGCATGAGACAAAATATCTATATGTTTGTTCGAAAATATGTAGACGCATTTATGTTTTATTACCTGTATGTTTTCATGATCATGAAGTTTTCGCCTGATGTAGAATTATACGACAGCGTTGTGACCTTTATACAGACCAAAGAAATGAGGTTTGTGCAGGGTGTATCAGGCTGTGTTTACACTCCTGAGATAAGAAGAGTTTGGGAAAGGCCTTGGACAGTGAGGAGCCAGCATCCCTACGCTTCCGCTGCGACTGTTCTTGAAAGGAGAGGGAAGAACAAAGGCGTGATGGAAAGCTACAGAGAGGAGGAACTTTGCATTTATGTGTTTGGAAGACACTGAGACAGTTCAGTGCAGATGCAGACCTTCGCCTGGACTCCTTGCAGCAAGTAAAACTTTAATTGAGATCTCCGTCTCTGAGAATTTGATCCTGTGTGTTGGGAAATTTTGTGGTACGAACTAAGAGCGAAAACACAGTCTCTATCTTGCAGAGACAATTTCCTGACAATGTTCCAAACAATCAATTAAATTGACTTTGAACGATAACAAAATACATTTAAAATCATGTGTAAATGTCAACGATAACATCAGCGATTAAAAACTCAGCCCTCAAACAAGAAATCAATTCTATTTCCCTTCTCTCATCATTTGTGTTCTCTTAAAAAAATGAAGGTAGAAAAAAAAATAGTGTTTCTATTTTTTCTATTTCATTTACATAATCCTTCTCACAACTGGTGCCTGACATTTAAAGTCCATTTTATGATCACTGTAATTTTGGAGAAGGCTCTTTTCAAAAATACGCACACTTGACTACCAAATTAAGTCTGAAAATTAAATAAGGCTCCATTCGGCAGTTGAACTCTGACCCCAAAACTTAAACTTTGCGTGCACCCGGAAGAAACCAAAAATACAAGATAGTTTGTGGTTTCTGGTGAGCCAGAGAAACTGACATATGTATTCTGTATTTTGTCTACATCGCCACAGGGGTTTCTTTCCCATGTGGTTGTAACTATCTCATCAGTCTCACAGCAAATACGTTGTCTGTTCCAATAATCATTCTTTTATTGTATCGAGTGTCTAAATAACCCATGAGCACAAGAGCACATTCACTCCTTGGCCATACACAGCTCCTTCTCAAGGATTTATTCCTTACAAACATATTCCTCATTCCAGTTATTTAGGTCCCCGGGGGGTTGTGAAGACTTAAAGGATTAATTCACCTACAAATGTCTCAAACCATTCGATTTAAATGTCTATGTTTGGTAGATGTGTCACAAATGGATCCAAAACATTATTAGTTTATTTCCAGCTGAAACAGAAAGAAGTTAAGTGTATGGGACGAGATCAGTTTGAAGTCTGCGAACAGCTTTGAAGGGAGATTGTCATTATGAAGTGTTTTCCACCAGCTGTGAGTGACTGAGGCAGCAGCATCGGCCTCCAGAGTGAGGAATTTGATTCATATGGTCCCAATCTGACAAGTGAAAGCATCTTAATGTTGGAAAAAGCCTTTTATTTATTTATTTATTTATTTATTTATTTGGATAAAATAAATTCGGTCACAATGTTTTTCTTCATCGACTGGCGAAAAGCATTTTTCATATTGGGAAGTTGATCCAGGCGGCACGGTGGTGCAATGGTCAGCACTGTCGCCTCACAGCAAGAAGGTTCCAGGTTTGAGTCCCAGCTTGGGTACAGGATCTTTCTGTGTGAGTCTGCATGTTCTCCCTGTTCCTGTGTGGGTTCTCTCTGGTACTCCAGCTTCCTCCCACAGTCCAAAGACATCAAGAGGGGACGAGGCTGATTGATACTCTAAATTGACTGTAGGTGTGACTGTGAGTGTGAATGGTTGTTTGTCTCTATGTTGGTCCTGTGATGGACTGGTGACCTGTCCAGGGTGAACCCCGCCTCTCGCCCGTTGACGCTGGGATAGGCTCCAGCCCCCCCGCGACCCTTAATGTGTAGGAATAAGCGGAAGATGACGATGGATGGAAGTTGATTCAAGATGCTAATATTATGTTGACTAACTTAGCCGATAAACATGTTCATCCTGTTTAAAGTTACAAAGTGCAAACTAATAGACACTGCTGTAAATTTAAATGAGCAATATTGACACATTTTCAACCAGCTCAGAGCAGACAATCTGTCTTAGCTTAGCATAGCATGATGTAACATTAGTTGGATAAGAAGCAGGTGGATCTTCGCTCTCAATTTCATTGAGGCTGCAAAAGTGAGGCTCTGCCCAAAACCTTATGAAAATTGTTAAAGAAAGTACCGGAAGGTTTCTCAAGATCCTCGAAGGAGCGTGAAGGCTCAGCTCTTGCTCTGCTTCATTTATATATGTCCGATAGTTCTATGCAGGGCCGTGAGGAACCTGGATGCTACATGACTTCTGGTTGATTTCTAATTCTCCTCATCTTCTCTGGTCTACCTTTACTTCAGTATTAGCAAAACACTATATGAATAAATAAATATGGCTATGGAAAAAAACCTGAGGCAAAAATATCTAAATACATAGAGTTGGCAATCAATAAATAATTAAATGTAATTAAAAAAAATGGTTTCTAATGAAACAGGGATTATATTTCCTGATGCTTCTTTTTTTTTTTTAAACTGTGGACCAAAAATGACCATTCACTACACAATATATACATTATTCAGATTTCAGATTTCAGATAACTTTATTTATCCCCGAGGGGCAATTAAGATCACAACTCAAAGCCTGATACAACTATCACAAGCCGTCACAATTATTACAGATTGAAAGTAATAATGGTACACTTCAGAAACTTAACAACAGCACATATACATTTGTTGTGTATGTACGCTAAACTTGAGCAGTCCGTTGACCCAATGGAGGCAAGTGAGAGTGAGGCGTCGCAGCAGGGCCGCGCCACCAAGCCCGGGCGGGGCAGGCTGCAGCCAACAGGCGCTCCCACCCCAAGGGAGGTGGAGAGGGCAGAGGCGGGGGTCAGGAACACACGGGGGAGGGGGGGGATAGTACGTGCCATTTGCGTCACCAAGGCAGAAGGAGTTCTCTTGGAGGATAAACAGTGGGCAGATGACCTTCAGTAGCCGATAAGGAAGCTGTGTTTGGGTTACGGCAGAGGAGCACACATTCCAATCCGTCTTCTCTTTCAGTCCAATCCAAATTGTAAGTTAAAATTTTCTGGTCTTCAACATCACTCTCCTCTTCGCAAAGCGGCCAACTGCTCCGAGATGGTTTCCATCCTGCGTTTCAGTTCAAGAGTCTGTTGTTGCCCCGCTTTGCCAGCCTCAATAATTGCGTTGTAAATGATGGTCAGTTGTGGAGGTCCAGATCTGGTGGCAGCCGACGTCTTGCCAATTTTTCAGTATGTGAGGGCACCTCCAAGTCCGAGGAGGAGAAGCCCCACAACCATGAACCCAAATAAGTAGAGATCCTCGATGTCCTCCACGGAGAGAGGCGTCAAGCACGCGGTACGCCATCTCCCCCAGGAATCGAGAACGTAGCCCGCAGGGTCGGTTCCATGCGGACAGGCAGGTTCCTCCGGTCTTGATTTCCTTGTCGAAAATATGGTGTCAATAGCGTTGAGAGACCAGCTGATCAATTCCATGATTATATACATACATCTACTTACAGAGTGCCATTAACCTTAGCTTGTTGCTACAGGTAGGAGTGGTGCTAATGTTAGCTTGCTGCTACATATAGACATGGTGCTAAACTTAGCTTTCTTCTATGGATAGGAGCGATGTGAACATTAGCTTGCTACTACAGATAGCAGTGGCGGTAACATTAGCTTGCTGTTCCAGAAAGCAGTGGCGGTAACATTAGCTTGCTATTACACATAGCAGTGGTGCTAACATTAGCTTGCTACTACAGATAGCAGTGGCGGTAACATTAGCTTGCTACTACAGATAGCAGTGGTGCTAACATTAGCTTGCTCCTTGAGTTTACTTTTTGTTCTGCTGTAAATTCTGGTTGAACGTTAACTCTCGCCACACCCACATTAATCATTTAGCATTATGTTGCTTAGTTAGCTGCAATACTATTATTGAATTAACAGTTTGGCAAATGATTGTTCCTTGTTCCTTGTGTAGATTCCAACTTTAATTTGACTGAATTTCAGTGGAGCGCTGGCTCTTTTTTCCCATGTCTCTTACTGCAAGGAAACATGAAGCCACTGTCACCTCAAAAGCATCATCTTCCTTACATCAGAACAGTACTGGTTTGACATTCTAAAGGTGGTCTCCCACTTCTGAGGGGCAGTTTAGGTTGTAAATTGTATTTATGAGCAGTAAAAATTTATAGGGCTTCTGAACCAGGAGTGAAAACCACCATCCACTGTTTTGTTTGTTTTTTGAATTATGAGGCAATGATATTCTCATTTCATTAAGATTGACAACAAGATATTTTTTAAGTTAGCATTTCAAGTCTTATGATAAGGGTGGAATAGAAGAAAGAACTGCATACAAAGCAACAGTGCTGGCAAGATGTTATTGTGTTTCCATTCATCCATTTTCTACTTCTTATCCTGTTAAGGGTCCTGGGGGGGTGGAGCCTATCCCAGCAGCCTTCAGGTGAGAGGCGGGGTTCACCCTGGACAGGTCACCAGTCCATCACAGGGCCAACACATAGAGACAGACAACCATTCACACTCACAGTCACACCTACAGTCAATTTAGAGTATCAATCAGCCTCGTCCCCTCTTGATGTCTTTGGACTGTGGGAGGAAACAGGAGTACCAGAGAGAACCCACACAGGAACAGGGAGAACATGGAGACTTGAACCTGGAACCTTCTTGCTGTGAGGCCACAGTGCTGACCACTGCACCACCGTGCCACCAGAGCCAACATTGAACTGATTATTACAGACCAAGGGCGTCGCTAGGAGTGCAAAATACCTGGGGCTTTTGCCCTACAGTCCTTATTTCAATGTGGGTTTGGGGTTTCTCCCCTGGGAAAATTTTTAAATTGAGCTGTTGAAGATGCAATTTCAACGTAGTTTGAGAATGAAAGGAGGGCCAAAGCTAATTTTCCCTCACTAGACCAAGGCCTGTGGATAGCCTAGCTCTTCCACTTGGTTTATACCCTATGGTAGCTAGCAGTGTTACAAAAGGCCTGGTGAGTGACTGCTGTACACTAGTGGCCTTAAAGGAGCATGTTCATGGAAAACAAACGCTTATGAGGAAGCTGTTTTGGGCCGACTTTAGTTTTCCAAACCGAGTGTCTTACAGCTAGCAGAGGCTGGCTAGGAGCACTCGTTCTGAGTCTTGTCTCTCTCTGAATTTCAAAACCAGAGCTGGCTGCCTTTTTCACGAACCTGAGCTGATGGACGTCTTATCACGGGCTGGGGGGATGATGGCTCACTCTCCACCTCTTCTTGCGCTGTTGCTGGCTGCTTTTGTTTCCCCGCCCCCCAAAAAACCCACTGTATTAACTAACCACTAAACACTGCTTAAACTGTAGACGGGCTCTTGGAATATCAGTGAGTGACAGAGGAGCAAAGAATATAAAACTGATGTTGTATTTGCAACAAATTATTCAGACTCCATAGGAAAGCCAGGTCAGGTCAGTGTGAGTAACGTGCTGCCACTGTGGCTGCGGTGATTTTCATCACTTAATGGTAAATGGACTCAATTTATATTGCACTTTTCTACCTTAGCGGCACTCAAAGAGCTTCACAGTGTCATCTCATCCGCCCATTCACACACACACACACACTCACACACTGATGGTGGAGGCTGCCATTCAAGGAGCCAACCTACTCATCAGGAGCATTTAGGGGCTCAGTATCTTGCTCAAGGACACTTGGACATGGGCACCAGGGAGGTGAGGCTCAAACCAGCAACCCTTTGGTTGTGAGACGGCCACTCTACCCCTGAGCCATGCCGCCCATTAGGCAATTTATTATATTATGGCCAATATTTTTAAGGCACAGCGATCCGGGGCTACAGCTCCAAATGCAAAGGTCTAACGACACCCGTTACAATCCAATCATTTGATTTTTGGACGAGAATTGTTTTTTTGTCCCCAAACTGTCACAATTCAACACTATTCCGTGCCAGAAACCAGAGAGAAACAATATGTCCAAAAAAAAAAAAAAAATGCAAACGCTAGAGGCTCCACTTGATGTCTGAGGATTCAAACACGAACCAAAACTGGTGCTCCTTCTGGTTTTCACTGGTCAACTTGAACGTGAGAAGTAACGTTGAGGGGTGAAACATTTGCAGCTATTATTAGGAAATCCACAGAAAAAAATTGAATGAGAGTAAATCTCAAACCTACAGATGGTCTCGCGTAAAAAAAATAAAATAGGAAAGGAACAGTTTTAGGTTTATGTGTCAGCAGCTCCCTCAAGCGAGTATTGAGACACAGCGAGGACGTGCTGCCACCTAATGGACAAATCTTAACACTGCAGTTTGTCTAATCTCCTTTTCTGTCTCCCAGTGTCCCCAGATTAGCGATACACACACACACACACACACACACACACACACACACAGTGATTTGTTGTGGGGCGCCATGGTAACTTAAGGCTGGGCCTTTTCTTCTCTTTAGTTTAGCGGTTCTCATGGCAACGGAGCCTTGTGAAATCTCTTCCTGTCCTCTCAAAGTCCTCCTGCCTCCCGCTCAAGTAAATGGCGCTCTTTATTGACAAGGTAAGCTTGCAGCGCTCTTGATACAAACTCTCCCCCACGTCATTTTAATTATTAAAAAAAGAGCAGTGTTTATTGAATGTCGTCGTCAGAGCCTCCACTGCTGGACTGGGTGGGCCTGGCTTGCAGATGGAGGAGCGAGAGTTTCTTGACTTTACTAAAATGTCCAACAGCAAATAAAACAACAGGAGAACTTTGCTTTCGGTTCCTCCACGAATGTCCTCTCATGTTTGAACAGGTGTTCGCTCCTCCTTTCTCAAACTTATCAACGTGGCTGGTTTGTGTGTGTGTGTGTGTGTGTGTGTGTGTGTGTGTGTGTGTGTGTATGTATACGTACGTGTGTGTGCATGCATGATGTAGATTTGCCCTCTGATGGATGACAGCAAGCACCTGGGGAAGACTTGCGTCACTTACTCAGAAATGAGCTAAAATGTTTGAAAGTAGAAAAATAATGAATTGTGGGAATAAAGTTGGAATTCTAACTTTAATTTCAAGAGGTTTTTCGTGAAAAAGGTCAGGATTGTGAGTTTAAAATCAACTGAAATACAGTTTTATTGAAAGTTACGTCATGTCAGCCTACAGAGAACAGGTCTCAAAGCACACATTTTCAACTATCCATCCATCCATCCATCCATTCTACCTCATATCATGTTTAGGGTGGGGGTGGGGGGTGGTGGAGCCTATCCCAGCAGCCTTCAGGTGAGAGGCAGGGTTCACCCTGGACAGGTCACCAGTCCATCACAGGACCAACACATAGAGACAAACAACCATTCACACTCACAGTCACACCTACAGTCAATTTAGAGTATCAATCAGCCTCGTCCCCTCTTGATGTCTTTGGACTGTGGAGGAAGCTGGAGTACCAGAGAGAACCCACGCAGGAACAGGGAGAACATGGAGACTCACACAGAAAGATCCTTGATGGAGCCGGGACTGGAACCCGGAACCTTCTTGCAGTGAGGAGACAGTGCTGACCACTGCACCACTGCACCGGCACCATTTTCAACGAATGTAGTTTAAAAATACACATAATTCACCCATTAGCAAGCTGATCTGAGACAGTGGGGTCCTAAAAACCAGGCACTCCAACAGGAAGAAACATCGCAGCAGACCCAAGTTCTGTGTGGGCGGGGGTGGTAGGGGGTTTGTCCACTTCAGGGTAAAGGTCACAATGATGACCATGATAAAAAGGTTCATTAGCCCAGCTGGTTATTGTGCTCTCATTGTGAAGTCTTATAAACAGTAGTGGACATGTGTCTTTCTGATCCAACACAAACTTCTGCTCAGGGAAGCCATAAGGCCTTATCTTATCTTACCTTATCTCAGATTTTATTCTGAAAATTCAAGTGTTGTTCCTGTTGGCCTGATTTTGTGAGTTTTGGTGGGACTGACAATGTCAGTGCAGCTTAGCAGAAGTTCTTTTTTTTTCTGGTCCACCAGCCCTCCCTGGATGAGGCCTGAGCCCGTCCACCAGTCAGCTGAATAAAGCCCTGCTCCTGTCTGTCAGTCTGTCTGAGCAGTTGGACGAGCCCCCTGTCCTGGATGGACACTGATCATCACCGTCTGCTGACAATGAGTGAAGCCCCCCAGTCAAGGCTTTAGAGCAGCTTTATGTCGGCCATATGGCTGCTGAGATTAATCCTCTGTTCCTGTGGGCCCGAGCAGCAGAATAACAGGTGAGTTGTTTCTTTTCTTTGTAAAGATTTCAACATCCTCACTGACAGAAAAGGAAAACAAAAACCTCTCAAACTTGTAAACGGCTTTGATTTGATTTCATAGCTTGTTGCTTCCGCTCGGCCTTGATTTGTTTTACTCCTGTCTGAACACACAAGGAATGCCCAACATGTACGTGTTTGTGTCTGGGAGGGAGACCAGAACAACCAGGAGCAGAAACAGCTCCGAGCTGGCAAAGTGAGAAGAGGTAGCAAAAGAATTTGGGATGTCTGGTCGAAGTAGAAGACCCACAAGTCAAAAATACTCCCGGTGCTGTGCTGTATGACTGAAGGACTGGAATCTGCATTTCCCGAGGAGAATATTCTTTAAAGGTTTCGCATTTTCTTGAAGCTGCTGGAATCAAAAACGGCAGCCAGCTCTATTTATAGCTGGAAGTCTCGCTGCCTGTGAAAGAACAGGAGGGAGAATGTACACCGAGTGGGACTGAAGAGTGACGCCTAACAAAGTTGCAGGAACGCGGTGCTGTGATGGCACTAACGATGGCTGCCTCCCAATTAGCTGGCTCAGCAAAATGTGTGCTCTTCTTGGTCGGAATTGAGATGTTTTTCTGCAACGATTCGTTATATTTTACTCAAGTTATATTCTATGTGAAATCGTTTTAAGTATCTGTTTACCATATGGATAGGACGAAATAAATGTTTCCCTCTAGACTTAAAGGGAGAGGACTTAACAGGGGTTCTATGGTTAAAAAAAAAACAAACTCAAAACCTTGAAAGGTTATTGAGTTGGAAAAAAAAGCAATTTTCATGCCATGAAAAGTTTATGAACACAAAACATGCAACAAATTAGTTGGAAAATTATCACGCCTGAATATTTTATTCAAGAGAACATTGAAAAGTCTGTATTATATTATTACAGTACAAGTTTTGCAGTACCAAGCCATGTAGCTTGTCTTTTATTTAACCAAATGTATGCTGGTACATTTTGACATAGATTTTTCTTTCTTTACCTCTGGTGCAGAAAGGCATTCCAGAGAAAGTATTGCCATGAGCATTTTCCCAAATGGGAATTTTTGTTTTAATTGTGCAATTTTACTCTGTTTTGAAGTGAATATCCTCCCTCTTTCCTCTGTCACTTTCTTAATCCTGCAGCAGCTGAAATATTTATTCGCACCCGTGTCTATGAAAATTCTCCACACAGGGATGCAGAAGTCATGGAAATTTACCGGTACTCAGGAAGTCTCCTCTCAAATACTGCACAGAGTAAATGTATGCGGTTAGCTTCGTATACCAGCGGTCGTGTGACAGCAATCCTGGGAGCCGTAACTGGAGCTTTACTTAAGTTTTTGTTCCTCTACAACACCCGTGGCAGCTGGCCAGCTGCAGAGCTGCTCTCATTCCTTGTGGTCTCATTTAAATGCATGGTGGGTCGGCCATGCTGGCCAGCGTGGAGGGTCGCTGCAGAGACGCTTGCAGGCTGAACACGACTTGATTCTTGTTGCTTTATCCAGTACAATTCAGGTGACAGAAACATGCAGACGTGTTTGAGTAGTTCTGCGTAAGACAGCCTGATGGGTTTGTGTGTCGTGTGTGTGTGTGAAGATTGTGTCAGAGAGGCAACGAAGCACCAGGCTGATAATCTTCTTAATCTAATCCGGGATATTTAGGAGAGATGCATTGTGACCACTCCTCGTAACGAGACTCAGACTGCTACTTTACTGTACTGCTCATGCTTCGTCCATGGCCCGAGGCGCAGCCTGTCCATCCAACTGTCCCTCTCTCGTCAACAGACATTAACCTTCAAGTGTGGACAAGAACATGAACTTCAACTCAATGAGCTGATTAGATGAGATCAAACTTTAGGCTCACCCTGACCTCTCAAAACACGCGTGGCCAACACTGACGATGAGAAGGATTTCACCTAAACGTCAGGTACCATGAAGTGATGTCATTTTACGATCAACAGGTTAAAGGTCAACTTCAACATGACATCATAGTGCCTTTACATTAAGGCTCCACTAGAGGCCTAGTGGCTAATAAGCATAATCAACCTTATTCAACATTCAGTAATGGTTAACTAAGCATAAACTAACTTTTGTTGATTATGGCCTTCTTGTTAAGTGGTGACTGATGTTTAGCAATAACACTTCTCAGCCTTGACAGAATATCAGTAAGATTTCAAACAGAAAATAATCACTTTTTTAAAAAATGAAATTCTTTTCATTTAGTTCTCATGAGTCTGGACACGCAGGGACAGTTGGAGGATGCATGCAAATGCGAGGTCGAATTCTAGTTTACCAGCTCATTTTTTCATTCATGTTATTCGTCAAAAAAAAACTCCCTAAACTTTCATCTTCTCTATGATGCAAGCTTTTCTAACCATTCCTGCATGACAGCCAGTTTGTCTCCACCAGTTCAGAGTGATATCCTGTGATCAGACCGTCAAAGGCCAGTAAAGCTTCTTAACATTGGCGCTAAAACAACAGCAAAAATTCCTTAAACAAGGCTAACATGGATGGATGGATTCTGAGGGCATTTTGGAATTTGACTGTGCAGTTGTTCTGGACATAAGGAGCATGTCCCCATTCATATATCAAAGCAGTGTAGGTGTAACACAGTGTCGTTGAGACTTGTTGTGTCTCTCGGGCTGTGGAGTTGCCATAGTTACGGCTCCAGCCAGTCAAACACTTGAGGGACTTCTTTGCTGGGAACAGTGTGAACTTGTGTTCGTTCCATGTGTGATGCACTTGCATGAAATACAGCCTGATTTACAAAGGGCTTGTGACCTGATAGTGCAGCCTTAGTGACAAGGGCAGTGAAATGAACGCTCGCTGTATCTGCGGTGTGAACGCAGAGTTCATGTCACCTTGGAAACAAATCCTTAAGTGCTTACACAACAAGACAGACCTCAGTTGCAGCTGTTTTGGTGTGGAGGCTGCAGCTAATTGAATTTATCCATCGTCATCTTCCGCTTATTCCTACATATTAAGGGTCGTGGGGGGGTGGAGCCTATCCCAGCGTCAATGGGCGAGAGGCGGGGTTCACCCTGGACAGGTCGCCAGTCCATCTCAGGGCCAACATACAGAGACGAACAACCATTCACACTGACATTCACACCTACAGTCAATTTAGAGTATCAATCAGCCTCATCCCCTCTTGATGTCTTTGGACTGTGGGAGGAAGCTGGAGTACCAGAGAGAACCCACACAGGAACAGGGAGAACATGGAGACTCACACAGAAAGATGATGGAGCCGGGACTGGAACCTGGAACCTTCTTGCTGTGAGGCCACAGTGCTGACCACTGCACCACCGTGTAGCCCTAATTGAATTTATGAATTATTGAATTACAATTTCGGGCCTAATATCACATTTACAAATAGCTTACCTGCATTTTCTCGGCACAAGAATTCAACTCATCTGTAAAAGAGAGAAGCAGCCAACACTAAACCGCATGTTGAGTTCGAGTGTTGTTAAAATAGATGCGCTCTGCTGCAGCTGTGTGGAACTCTTACCAGGACACAGTCACTCAGTCCATCTCCTCAGCTTCTTTGTGTATATATATATTTCTAAAAATCTCAAGTAACCAAATATTTCAGTTAAACTGATGCCGTAACGAATGGAATGCCTCAGTAATGTGTTCAGGGCTTAAAAAGAAACAATATTGTAACCGATATTCCATTTATTTTGCACAAGTACAGAGTGACGCCTTCATTTTGCCTGTGTCTGTCTCTCTGAGGAGGAGATTGCCTTTTTGCAACCATTTATCCTCAAATAATGGAGCTACATTATGCCTGTTTATTTTCTGTACAGTATTTGTAACCGGATTTAATCAAACTCAATATGACAATAATCACAATGATTAGATAGTCCGTTATCATGATTCCCATACGCAGGTGTGCCCACAGTTACATCAGGGGGATGTTTTACCCAGTAGGCCTGGAAAAATAGAGATGTTTAGCTCTCAATATGTTGTCTAACTTGCTCAAATGTAGGTAAATGGTTTAAACATCATTGCCTCACTCTCACTGGAGCAGCTGAAACTGTCAGTGGATGCAGCACGTCAGCTGAAGACTGTCAAAATCTGCTCTGGGGCTTCTGGTAGAGCTAGCATTAATGTTAGCGCCGCTAGCTTAGCTCGTCTGTGGAGATTGAGGAGCTACGTGACCTATTAGGTAAATGAAAGTATGCATGAGGAGTATTTCTTCTTATTGGTGCTTCCTGTTTATCTGATCTACTCTTTTGGGCAGTTTATTGTTTTACATGGTTATTGATGTAACATCACCCAATGTTTCAGGAGCTCCATCCAGCTGCTTCAGCTGCACCACTGGAATGTTTGACATGGCCTGTCCTCTTTGAGCCTCTGTGGTTATGGCTGCGAACGCGGTCCGCACCTCAGAGCCAGAGCAACAAGAAAAGTTGCACAAGGTTCCTGAGACCTCAGCTGAAGTCAGAACTGAATGGTGAATGGCGACCAGAAAGACCACTACAGCAGGACTTCTGTTCTGGACCCCTGCCCCAGTACGCAGCTCACCCACCAGCTCCGTTCTGTCTGACGATGTGTGGGAAGATGAGGAGGACCAAGAGGATGAATTTGCTAGCCAGATGGATGAGAATGGCATCATTGGACTGACAGACGCGCTGGAGGACATTCAACTAGAGGATGGAAACATGGAATGTAATCCAGCCTGGTGTCCAGGACCCCTCACACCAGAGCAGGCAGGTCTCACTGGGTGTGAGGTGGACGCACCATCCGAGGAACATTTGTCCCAAAGTCAGTCACCTGAAGAGGATGCACAAAGACTGTTCCCATGTGAGTTTTTGACTTTATAACATTTCCTAGACCTTGAGTATTCCATTTAATTTAGTATTGAGTGTAACCTTCCTCCAATTCTTTACTAAGTAGTTGACAGGCTGATTTTTGTAACTCTTTTTTAAAACGATTCTTCATCTCAAAAATGTATTTTACCTTGTAAGTTCTCTTGACCTTTACTTGCTGCATCACTTCTTTGTGACTCCAGAGAGCAGAAAACAGTGTTTGTTGTGTTTGTTTTGAGCTCAAATCAAAGTGTTCCTTGATTACTGAACAAAAAAACCAAAACAGTTGTAGATGTTTCTGGACAGTTTTTCTGTTGTTAGCTTAAAGCTAAGTGGCCACTCTTTCTGCATTCTTGAGTCACGAAGCCGTGGTGCAGGAGGGAAAAATGTGTAAAGTTAAGCTAATGGATTTACAGCTGTAACTTCATCTTTATTGCAAAGGTACAATATGACCTTTTGTCCAACTCTTAGCCAGAAAGCAAATAACATTACCAAATTTGTTGAAAGCTTTTGTTTTTCACATTTCTTTATGTAATCAGTAGGTGATGGTCTCCTTAGAGAATGGGGGGAGGATGAGCAGATGTTGGAAAACAGGCTAAAGCGCATACCTAAGAAGGAAGTAGACCTGGATATGATGAAGGATGAGAAAGATGGAGAGGAAAAGAGCAAGAGGAGTGACAGGAAGAAATATGGACATGTAAAGGGCTCTACTGAAAGCTACAGTAGCAAAGAAGGGGGATCTGGTAGTGTTCAACCGCCACCCACAGAACCTGCTGGAGCTCCCAACCACCACTGCCCATTATACCAGTCTTCCTTGATTTATAGTGAAACCCTCCCAGATATGAGCGTCACTGAAAGTCTCCCAGAATCACGCAGCAGCCTCAGGAGCCACAAGTCCAGTCCTCAGTGTCAGGAAACATGTCAAACTGGAGAGCGAAAAGGGCCTCAACAAGCCACAGCCCCCTCTTCTGAACCAGTGATGGCAGATCAGCGCTGTGGTGTCAGTAGAGGGTCCCCAGAGTCAAATAAATGTCCCACGTCCTCACTGAGGAAAACAAGACAGCCCTCTTCTGAAGCCTCAATGTCTCGTTCCCTCAGCACAGACCGAGCAGGCTGCTTGAGCACCAGGCCAGACAGAGCCACGACCAGACCTGCTGATTCTGATCAATCCAGGTGAGGCTCATCTATCCTCACAGGTCCTCATCCCAAAAGCCATCCTTCCTGCTTCTCCTTCATCACCCGTCTAAACACACCATTATTTAATTGCTGTGTTTTTCAGAAAAAGGTCTCTGAGTTACCGGACACCCAACTTCTCCAAGGTAGAGCCAAAGGTCCATTTTCCCAAAAACGGTTACAAGCCCCCCAAGAGCAGACACTCTTCGAAGAGGCAGTCCCTGTCACCTGAGCCCCCCTTAGTCTTTAAGTCCCCCGCTGACATTGTGAAAGAAGTCCTGCTGAACACCCCTGATGGACCTCCGGTCCCATCAGACTGGAATGAATCATCCACCAGGGCCCTCAAGTCCACGGTGCCTCAGGAGTTCAGATGCCGCCAGCAGGCCGCCACCCTACTGGAACAGCTGCAGGTACTGGAACCACTAGCCAGCACAGGTGGAAGGGTAGAGAGTCTCCACTTACAGTATGTTTCACTTTGAGTGAGCCTGCTAGGACATGCTATCTAAAGCTTGCTTTGCTTACATGTTTTCCCCAATATTCTTCTCTCTTCTCCTTATTATTATTCATCCCCTTCTCCCTCCTCACGTTGCATTTGCACACTTCTCTCTCTTTCCTCTTCTCACTGTCTTGTGTCGGCTCCTCATTTCAGGAGGAGTATGACAAACTGCTGACTAAGTACGCCGAGAAAGAGAACACTATCGATCGTATGCGTCTGGAAGCCAAGGTACAGAAAATATCATGTACAGCAGGTTGTCCTCAATTATAAGCCACAGAACCCCGTCCAGGTCATGATAAGATTCCAAATGATGGAAAGTTTGTCCCAATTATAGGCTTTGCTGTCGAGATGACATGAATAAAGTTGCCGTTTACTAAAATCTCATGTCCTGATGGCTTGATTGCCTCTATGCATCATGGGAATGGTAGGATGGGACCATGTCTAGCTTTGTTATGGACTGCAGGTTTTGGATTCTTTCGGTTATTTTAGTGAATGTTTATTTTAGTAATTCATGGGTTTCTTGTTCTTCTCCTGTGTTTTTCTAGTTTGTGTTCCTTCTTGTCTTCTCGTTCACTAGCTCTTCCCTCCTGTGTCTTTGTGTGCTTGTCGCTTCCCGTCTTTGTCTGTTTCCCGCCTTTTTTGAGTGCTTCACCTGGGTCTGGTTTTGTTCTCAGTCCTCTTCAGTCACAGCCCTGCTCCTAATGTTCCTCACCCTATCAGCTCCTTCCCTGCCCTGGTGTTCCCCGTCATGAGTTGAGTGTATTTTTGGTGATTGTCAGAGTCAGATTTTGTCACATCCTTCTGTCATGGCGGCAGAGAACAGAGATGAACCAGGCAGGACTTGATGGAACTTGAAGGTTTAATTGACAAAATGTAAAAGGAGTATGGGAAAAGCAAGAAACTCAAAAAACAAAACAACAAAAAAAAGCTGGTGAGGTGACATGAGGATCCGAATCTTGAAGCCCCATCACCAGACTTACACAGTCCTGGTTGGACTGTGACACTTTGCACTTATGCTTGAGACAAACCACACAACTTTCTAAGGGCGTTTTATACAGCATTCCTAATTGTGCCAAGTCTGTTGTAGTCGGCCTGTAGTTTGGGCCTGTAAAGCTCTTTTGCCCCCAAATCAGTGAATGATTTACTGAACTTGGGCTTTGCTGAACCGGCTGGTGTTCTCACCAGTTTTGAGCTGAACCATTGTGTCATTGACGGAGGGCATTAAAGGTGCAGAGCGGTCTCTGCTGTAGTGGTAATAAACCAGGTGGTAGACAATAAAATTCAGTCACCCACATAAAGATGAGATATTTAAAACAGGAATAAGATTTATTGTTCTGGCTCACAAGAAGATGACGCAACACGACTGGGTGGGCGCTGGACTTCACACCTCACGTGCGTCGCATGTGCTCATCACTCACGTGTATCGCCAGTTGCCGCGCATTGGTAAAAAAACAAATGTTTGCAAAGAGGTAGTGAACCTGTTCTCTGTCAGTGGGGAACGCCAGTCGGTGTGTGTGTGTAGAGAACAGATGAGACAAGACTCCTGCTGATGTGAGTTGGAGTGTCAGACATGTTTTTCAAGCCGACTCTGAGCACATCACAGCAGCGTGCACCCATGAGCAACCTTACTGCAGCCTGTGTTGGAAGTATTAATCCCACCATCACCAGACATGCAGTGGTAACACAAGGCACACCCACTGACTCAGCTGTCCACAGTGCTCCTTGTTCACACCTGCTCACCCTGACTGCTCCACTGCTACCTCTTGAAACTATTTCCCTCTTGGCTGGGTGCTTTAAAAGACCGGTTGTATGATTTGAACAAGCATCATGTAGGGACTGTTTGGGGTTCATGTGAGATTAAAAATAACACTTTCTGAAATATGTACCAACTCTTTGTTGTTGTTGTTTTTTTTTATCCACTGCTTCACAGGCTTTAGTATATGTTGTTTATACCCTGCAAATTTGGTTGGAATGTCCAGTGGGATAAATGAAATGAAAAGGTTTTGGTGGCCAAAGGTCACTGTCAGTGTGAATAGCACACATCCCTGAGGCACGTTGTGTGTCTAGTGTTCACTTATTGGCTCATTTAATGTAGTTAGTACATGGAGATATAAATAGTAGGAACAATATTTTTTATGTTAAAGTCCCTTTTCTAAATTCTGTTGTTGTTTCTTTGTTCAAATAGAATAAGTAAACCCTGGTCCAGACAGAATCAAAGACATTTCAGAAGAAACTCCTTAAAACGATGATTTGCCCATTTCTCTTCAAGCTCTTTGTAATCGGTGCTCCATAATCAGCACCAATTACAAAGAGCTTCCCGCCGCTCCTGCGCCTCCTTCACTGCAACACTGACCCAGCATCTGCCTACGCCGCCTCCTCCTCTTGTAACATCTGTGGGATTACATGAAATCCTTTCAGAGAAAGAGGTTGTGATGCCCCTGAATAGACAGTGTTAGTTATTGATGCATGACTGAATAAAAACAGCAAGAGATGGGATAAATGACTGCAACATGTTCGAAAGTGAAATATAAATAATATATCATGTAGAATATATACTTACAATTTTGATCGACAGTAAACAAGTTTTTACAAATAGTTGTCCAATTTCTAATTCCACATTCATGGAATTCGAATTTTGAATGGCGAGCTTTACTTTAACCAGAGTACTGTTTTACCTGGGTATTTCTACTGTTGCTTAGTACTACTTGACCTACTGTACTCCAAGTCAGTTTTATTTGAAGAGCGCCAAATCAAAGCCCCACTTGTCTCAGGACACATAGAAGTACAGCAGGTCTAGAACCACTCTTCTTTATTTTTAGAAGTTTAAAGGGACCCAACAATCCCCATGAGCAAGCAAATCTGTGACAGCTGTGACGAAAAACGTCCCTAAACAGGCAGGAATGTTGAGCAGACCCTGGTTCCATCTGCCTCGACCAGTTGTGGGCAAAGCCAGTAGAAGAACACAACTTCTTCTGTCAACGTTGAAAAGTGAAATGTTGTGCCAATGAAAAACCAGATACTTGGAAGTTAAAATGTTAGTCATCGATGCGTGGTGATGGATGACATCATGATAAGTGTGACTATGTATATCACGTGTTCTTTTCTCACATGTCCTCCAGGTGAACCTGTACTCTGATCCCCCGAAGCCCGGCCCCTCTGTCCAGTCAGCGCTGAACAAAGAGCCCTCAAAGTTCTTGATGCTGGAGTTTCCTCAGGCACAGAGAGCAGAGCTCCACTCAGCTTCTTTTTATCCTTGTGGACACAGCACTCCTCTGAGTACATGCACCTAAAACATGGCGTAGCCAACTGAGTAGCCACTGTGTTATTGAAGGCATATTTATCACTTGTCATCATATAACTTGTTCCTCCCTCTGCAGGAGGGTCTTCCACTCGCTCATCATCCTCTGCCTCCCTCTCATCCTCAAGAAGCCCCGGCCCTCACGTGGCGCACCGTCTGGCCAGGATCCTCTACAGTCAGGCTGACAAGTTCCTCCAGCAGGTCGGCGACCTACTCTATCATGAGGGAGGTCTTAAAATTTCTCACATATTAATGTGATGTAACATTTTTGTGTCTTTCTTTTTCATGTAGCTTCAAACTTTTGAGGATTTCATAAAGAACAAAAAACTCAAAGCATTCGAACAGATGAAGGTAAGAAAACTTTGAAGGAAAATGCCATCTTTTTTTTTTGGAAAACTCGCTTTGTTTCCATCCTCCCCAGACCTCTCTCCTCAGTGGCATTAGGGATCAAGCCTGACTGCTACTTAGCTTAGCGCAATGCAGCACTCTTTTACCTTAGCATACCTCTGTAAAAGTCATCTAACAGATAAAGTCCAGAAATGGTAATCCTCATCCTCTCTTACAAAATCTGCCGTGTTATGCAGACGCAGACTCTCTTCTCTTTTCATTGGCTGAAGTCATGATTGGGCTTTGGATGTGCTGCGGCACAACACTCAGTTTCTGATTATGAAATTACAAGTTCTTATTTATCTGATTGTTTCAATGGAAATGTTATTCACAACCCTACTTTTATCAATGCATACATAGAGAAAAGTATCTAATGACTAATGATACTGCGCTAAACTAACCAACACAGCTCTCTGAGCCATGCACAGAGGAGAAAAGGGCCCCTGTCCTGTGTGGTTCTGGGTGGGCAAGAAGCATATTTCCCACAAAGTTGGTGTATTCCTTTAAGTCTGTTTTAAGAAGAACGAACAGCCACCAGTACATCCATGCTGATGCTCTGATTTTCTTTTTAGGGTCTTTCACAGCTTTTTCAGGGGCTTGAGTCTTTAGAGAGGGGCTACCTATTAGCAAGGGATGAGCACAAACTCCTTCAGAAGCAAGGGAGAGAAATCAGCCACTTTGACCCTGAACGGTGAGATTAGTAGATTAGATCTCATACCTACAGTATGTGAGCACATCATTTGTTTATGTTTGTTTAATGAAGTTTTGTGTGTGTGTGTGTGTGTTAGGGAGCTGGAGGGGCTCATCTTTCAGTGTGGGTTGCGTATGGATGAGCTGGAGGAGCAGGTGGACCAGATGGTACAGGAGCAGCTCACCCGTCCGCCCTCGCCGCCTCTTCAACCTAACGCTTCACCTTTAACCTCTGAGGGGGCCAGATGTCCGTGTCTCCCCCAGGTACTACCACCGCCTCCACCAACCTGCATGATGATTGCAGCATTGAAGCTAAACCGAACCCAAAAAGTGTATTTTTACCTCTCAAACCTCACAAAAAGGTGTCTCAAGCTCACAGAGATGGTTTTTCCCTTCCTGCATCATCTTGGAAAGAACAGCCATGTATATTTAGCATGGATCTAATGAACCTGCTTGTCAGTGTTGTTGATATTATACCATATATTATATAGTTGAAATTAGCTTTAAGAAAGATACATGTGGCTGGCTCTTTCAGCACTCTGGAGTCAAAAAGAAGTGGAGCAGGAGGGAAAACAAAGACCTATTTGTGAGTACTTGAAAGGTGAAGTGAAGTATCGCTCTAAAGCTGCAGTACACACGTTTTCAAAGTACAAATGAACATTCAAGACATTTCAAGGCAAATTGAGACAAATGAGTCTCCATGTGTCTGCTTCTACCTCCATGAATGTGAATAAATAATTCAAAAGTGCATCTCTTCAGATGGAGAATGATTCATTTTTTGGGTTTGGTGATGCACAAAGGAAGTTCCTTCCTGTTAAACACAGCGATAACAATAATAAAGTCTGACGGGGAAGCCTTTTGTTTGTAATAACTCTTCCTGCCACAAGGAGGAGACTAAAGTGGTACATGTGGCTTCTGTTTCATTCATGTAAACATCTGTATTGATGACACTGATAAATAAGTCATGACCAAAATCTTTTATTTTAGTTCAAATATGACGATATAGTTAGTGATCTTAAGCTCATGCAAAGCGACAGTGACTGACTGTGTTGTGTTTTTCTAACACTAGCGTTTATAACTCCTTCCAGAGCCATACTGTGCTTTTGCCTGTCGATGCAGGAGTGGAAGCAGTGGCGCAATTGAGCACAGCCAGTGAAGAAAATGATGATGATAATGACAGCGATGACGACGGGGGGACAAGTGACAATTTAAACCAAGCTTCTTGCTACCTCAAACCTCTGAATGGGAACCACGGATGTGTGGAACAAGACTTTGCTACGCCAGCGACTGAGTGAGTGATGATATTCTGTTTTTCATTTCGAAAGAATTGTCCAAGCACATTTGCATATTGTAATAAAAGATCAATAATAATGAAAGCGTCACCATCTGTTTTCTCCTCGCTTTGTTTCAAAAACAAATTTTCCAGAATATTCGGTGTTTCAAAAAAATATTATGCAATTATACTGTGATATACAGTGTATTTCCCATTTCCACAGAATTAAATTTGTTAATCATCCAAGTGTTATTTGTTAACCAAAATCATAAATATCAAATATTCAGAATCTAAACCTCTTTAATACCTTTTTTTTGTGTCAAGGTGTGAGTACGTTTCCACCTTAAAAAAAGGTGATGTGTGCAGGTTCAAATACTCACAGTCAGGTACTTAGGCTCAAACCAGGCTAGAAAAAAATATTCCAAGGTGAGGCCCAGTGTGTACACACACAAACACACGTCTCTAAGCATCAGGTTGAAGATAGTAAAATGGAGCCGCCTTGTGGAAAGTGGTAAAAACTACAAATTTCAAGGGAAAAGCCCTGAATAATACTTAGAAATTATGTTTTGCAGTTTTTATGCTCTGATGTCTGGGGAATCAGGTTTCAGCAGGTTTAAATGATATATTTTTTTTGTGCTTAGCAGTACAAACTTGGGAAACTTACTTTTTGTTGTAGTGGGCGGGTGATTTTGGAATTTGGAGGGATCTCAGGACATGGTCTTGGTGTGCTGTCAGTGGAAGCTGTGGAACAATACTGCTTCAGTCTTTTATTCTGTAATATTTGTCTGACTTCTGTCTAGCCACCAAAGCTTCAAAGAGCCTCCGGAACTCCTGAGCTGTGGCCTGAGAGAAAGAACTAGCATGGAGCCTGAGCACAAGGGCAAAGAGAGGCACATTCTAGAAAATGAAACCATGGCAGCCCCTGAAAGTCTTCCTCCAAGGTTCGTGTGTGCAGGGAGCTCCAGTTTCATCAGTTGTGGTCTGTTTTTGTTTGTGTACTCTGTAGCTCTAAGGCATGGACATTCCGCTTATTCCACTGCACTCTCAATTATTATGAAGTTGTTCTGAGGTTTCTATTTGATAGAAAAAGAAGGGAAGATGTGAGAAAAAATAAATAAATAGAAGGGTAGCAGAGTAAGGGCACATTAATAACTGTTATTCAGTGCAAGAGATTTTTGAATTGAAGCTACTAAATTCAGCAGTACAGCAGGTCTATGTCTCTAACAGGCAATCTCCTGATCCTTCCAGCAAACAACAGGCCTGCAGCTCCAATATGTCATCACACCGGGACTGTACGCCGCTCCCCAGTCATCCTCCAAAAAGCAGTAGTAGGTTGGAGGTGGGACAGTCTCACAGCAGCGCAGGAGTGATCACTGCCACAGAGAGCTGGAGCTCCAAATTACCGACTGAGAGCAGGAGAATGCCTTCTCAGGTCAGTCATGTTATACAGTAGACAGCCATGATTCCCAAGCTGGGGAATGCATACTCCCAGGTAAATGCTTTTTATGTCAGGGCTACAACAAAAAAACCTCCTCCATCAATACTAAACCAGTGTTTTATGTTTGTCCCTCATGCATGGTATGACGACCTGCCTCTTCTGTTCCTCTGACTGGGTTAGACTTGACTAGAACTAGCCAGTCAGAGGAACAGAAGAGCTATGGGTGGAAGGCCCTTTAGCACCCAATGTTTTGCCTAATTTGCTGAAATTTCCTGCAGAACTAGCATTGACATTAGCACTGCTAACCTTGCAAGTGCATCTCGTGTCAACACCGTTCCACATCCACGATCGTCAGGAGTCACCAGTATGTGCTCATATCAGTTCATTTTGATGAAATATATGATGTCTTATGAAGAGGCTGAATAAAAAGCTGCAACTGTCAAGAACCCCATCATGTCTTCATATTTTAAGCCTTTTTTATGATTGTCACGCTAGCTTCTTATGGCAGGCGCACACAACGGCAAAATTCACATCACCTCCAGCTATAAATGAAACCTCAACATGTCATTCACTTCCCTCATGAATTAAAATGTTTGGTATGATGTGTTGAGCAGGATGGGGTTGTCTCTCCAGAGATGGACAGTGGGTTTGTTGGTTCGGACAGCAGCCGTCTGACTCCTGCAGCAGCTCCCAGTCCTCGCCACCAGAGGGCCTCAAAGAGGTGAGGAGGTCTCCGCCGCTTCTCGGCAGCACACAAATTTATTGCACCATAAATCTGCCCTCATGTGCCATCCCCCAACACTGCAACACACAGAGCACTCATGTCTGACTGCAACCATCAAAGTCTATTGATCAGGTTGCATTTCTTTTCCCTTTGTGGGTTTAAAAATTCTTCCTGGGTGCACCAGGTCCTCTGTCTCTCAGGGGGGGAACTCAGGGATACCGCAGACAAGCCGGGCCTCAGCACCGTCTCCTAGTTCGTTGTTGTCGCCCAGACGCTTGTGTACGAGGCCTGGAGAAAATTTGCACCGCAGGCCTGACAAGCTGAGGAGGCCGAGAGAGAGGAGCCGCACTGCCTCCTGTTCTCCGCTGCACCGGTTCAGCCAGACAGACCAAACCAGGGTCAATGTTGGGACAAGTGCATTGGAGAGTGACACCAGTGAGATGTCTTTTAATACAGAAAAATAAATGCATAGCTATGAAATGTTTTCATATTCACCTTGACAGCTTTTTATTTAACCTGCTGGCATCTCTTCCTGCAGCTCACTCTGTGTCTGAAAATGGACAAACTGACCAGTTTGCAGAATCAATCAATTCCCTCCCCAGTTCCTGCCTCAGCTCCTCCCCCGTTGCTCAGTATTACCATGATGATTCTCTCAAAGCACTGAGCTCCCATCAAGTGGCAAACTGTGGGTGAGTGTGTGTTGCAGCAGCTGCCGTGATGATAGCTGTGCAAACGAGATGCAAGTCCCAATGTGGGACAGAATCTTCTTGAACATACAGAATAATCCTAGAAAAGGTGTGTGTGTGTGTGTATGTATGTGTATGTGTGTGTGTGTGAGAGAGAGAGAGAGAGCAGATTTGTTGTGTCAGGCATTTCGAGTGGATTACTCTTCATCTGAAAACATGACAATAAACCATTCACCGTCAAGCTGCACTGCTCATGAAATGCACATTTTGTTTGATGTATTTATTACAGAATCATCTGCTATTTGCTCACACGCTAGGAGGTACTTGGTTTAAATTTCCTGCATGGTTTGATGTGGAATTTTCAGGAGCGTTTGTGTGTTTATGTGCGTGGACTGACACCTGCATTAAAGATGCACACCAGTCTTTGGGGAAATTTGCTTATTTTCTATTTCTGCAGTCGCACAAGAAGACTGCTTATTAGCTCAGCACAATGAATAGCGCAGGATGGGAAGTGTTGGATGTCAAAAGTCATTAAATGCGTTTTTCTCCAAAACAGTGTTTTCCTGTATGAATAGAAAAAAGTGTGTGCATGACCCTTGTCATGAGATGACATAAGTAATTACAGGGTGTTCTAATTTTAGAAGATAAAGGGAGTCTGAACTACTTTCTTGACAAAACTGCCAGCTGCGGTGATTTCATGCAGCACCTCCAAAGCACTTGAAGCCAACAAAACAAGAGTTGTGTTGATGACTAGAAGAGAGACTGCCGCCACTAATCATCAAAATCATATATGTGATGAAGGATGTGTGCCAGCACTTGGCAACCATTAGCATTCAGTGTGCTAAGGTAATTAGCAGTCAGGAGGATGATAACAGTTAGCATGTTACTGTAATACTTTAAATCTCATGGATACTATGAGGTGGTAAATGTTTCCAGATGGCTACAGTCCCATAACCTTACTGTAACTTGTAGAGTTTGACCTATGTTTTATATGTTGTAGTTAAAAAAGCAATGTATGTACTCAAGGCAAAGATGAACCTGACTGGATTGTTTAATATGTTGGTGAACGTTTGTCGTGTTCTTGTTAGGGAAGCAATCCAGAGTCTGCAGGCTGAGGTGACCAAACTGAGGGACAGGATAGAAAGCTCTCTGAGAACCACGAAGCCTCTCAGTGCTATGGAAGCATCTCCTTCACCCCCGCACAACGGCACACACCACAACAGCTCAACGCCTCGCATCAGGTTCGTGTGTCTCCCAGGTGGAAGCCATCAGTCCACAGTACACAGTTTACAAATCTAGCAAGGACGCCTGTGTCCTCCTCCACGAGGGTCATGTTTCAAGTTCATCTGTTGGTTTGTTACCAGCATCAAGGCAAGTTGAACTTCTGCTAGATGGTGTTATGGTGGCCAATTTTGATATTTCACCATCAAGCAGGAAACATCAGCCATTTCATTAGAGTCTAGCCTGAAGACATCTTACTGGAAGTAACTCTGATGTATATGGTGATTGAGCGTGTGTGTGAGGGTCCCCTCATCGCTGCTTGGTACTCTAATTAAGCCCCACGGTGCCAGTCGGGCTGAAGGTTTGTCTTGATGAAGGCAAATTCGCTCTTCAAGAACTACCAACCTACATTGGTGAGGTCTTAAACTGCAAGATTGAAGAAAGTGTGATGTCACCCTCTGCAATTATATAACAACAAAATAACTGGAGTTTTCTTTTGAACAATAGTCATGTCAGTTTTATTTGTTTGGCCCCAAATCACAGCAAAAGTTCTCTCCTGACTCTTTCCAAGTAGAGCAGGTCCAGCACCACTCCTTCAATGAACCTCCATCCAATAATTCTCCATCAGCAAGCACATCCTGCAACAGCAGCCACCAGAACCTTCCTGTTAGCAGGCAGGGACGTGGAGCAGATCCAGGATCAGTGGGGACGGACGTCTGCTTTGACTAGTTGGGTGGGGGAGAGAGCAGAAGAGCAGGGCAGAGACAAAGACAGAGAATGGAGGAAACAGATATGCAGGAGGAAAGAGAGGGACAGAGAAAGAGAGAGAGAAAGGAGGTCTTTAGCCTCCTCCAGCAGCACCCGGGATCATATTTTTTGTTACTGCTTTATGAATATTTGGAAAAAAATACTTTATAAATGCTTTTTATGCTAGTTAAGGTTTGTACGTTTGAGCTGAGAAATACAAGTACAATGCGCACTTGTTGTAAAGAGACATGCACACATAATTTGTGTGGCGATAACAAGTAGACTCATGATAAAAATGTGTTTTTCCTATCGCAGTTGCAAATCACAATATTATCCACAAAAGAAATCACAATATATATCATCACCAAATCCTGCAGCACTGGTTAGGTCCCTCTTGTGTTGCTGGAGGTGGGCGGTAACGCCCACATTACTGGTTGGACCACAGGTCTGGCAGCGGAACATCGCCCTGCGCTGCTGGTGGGTAGTAAAGTCTACTTCCACCAGTCGAGAGCTGCCATCTTAGAGATGATGGTACTCAGTCGTCGAGCAACATAATCTGCCCAAAGTCACTCAGACTGTAAGCTTGTCTATCTTTGCTGCTTCAATTTTGAGAAATTGATTCACTTGTATGTATTCCACACTGGACAGCTGCCATGGCAACAAGATGAACAGTATTTCATTGACTCCTTTTGTTTAAATGTTGCAACTAATCAATGCAGTTATCAGCTTTTCATCGACAGCCTTAACTTGTCCTGTCTCTTCACGCAGGTGTGGAGAGCGACGGAGTGATGCTATCGGAGGGGGCACACACAGATGGATGTTTGATGAGGCTGAGGAGGAGGAGGAGCTGAGGCCCACAGCCAGGAAGAACTCGTCTTCTGCAGCACTCAGAAAAAAAACCCAAGCGCACATCTGTAAGATCATCTGAAATAGCGCTCAGGCTTAATTCAAGACTTGATCGTAAAATATTACTGTACGTTTGCTTGTTAATGACGTATCCATCTAAACATGACCCAAGAATAAACAAGAAACAGAAATGCATTTTGTGCACTGAAGTCACTTCTGTCTGTTTTAATGCCCTCTGATGCAAATGTGAAAAGCAATAATACGATACGGTACTTTGTCCTTTAATCTCGTTTTCAGCAAAAACTTCAGAGCTTCAAGACTCACATCGCCGTCGTCAGGTGTCACGATGTACTCAAACGTGTGCTGCGGAGCCGGACAGCCAGCGTTCATGCACAAGCTCCTCCTGTCGCAGGAGAACACACCCCAGTAAGAACGAGACCTCTTGGCTTCTTCTTCAGATTCACCATCACGCAGAGAAATATGACTGTCGCGTGATAGCTACGTGTTCAACAGCTGTAAAGAGGGAAGCAGCTGTCACTCCCAGACGAGTACCTGATCAAACCTCTCTGTTTCTCATCACAATGAATCATTAATTGCATTCTCATGCAGACCAAAGAGCTCAATTATGAGGACAACAACAGTGAGGATGTGCCCCCCCATCACATCTTATTAGTGTTGCATCATTCTGTTTTCCTGTGTTGCTTTTAATTCCTTTTATTTATTCAGCGATTCTCCGTTTTGCAAGTGCGCCCCACTCACAATTACACCGTTACACGTTCACATCTGGAAGCTGTACAGTTCAACCACAGTCTGATCTGTTCAGTATAAGCAGCTCAAATATTATCGTTATATTTATGTTCTTAGTATGCCAGATTGAAATGACGTTTTTTTGTTTTTTTTAGTGTAGAAAAAAAATGGTTGAAACAGAGAGACATAAATGATCTCTGTGACCAACATATTGTCCAGAAGGCGGAGTCTCCTCGCCTCTAGTGTTGTTGTGCATCGCCTGCCTGCAGAACGATCCATCTCTAAATCTGTTGTTCCTACGGCTGTCAGGCTTTTAAACTCCCTGTCGCTTCAGTCTTCTTGTCGCTCTGCACTTTAGTCTTGCTCCTGGTGCACTGGTCTGGTCTGGATGCTGCTCTATGTGCTGCTGTGTGTCTAAACATAACAAATTGCCCTCAATAAAGTTGTTTGATTTGATTTCATTTGTGTGTGTGTGTGTGTGTTTGTGTGTGTTTTACAGGGCAGGATGGTGATGTGTGTGTTCAAGTGACTGCAGGGGAACCTGATGGTGGAAGAGGTGGAGTTCCTCCCTGTTCTGCGGGTTCACCTCGTCACAGAGGGCCATCAGAACGTAAGGAGAACATTGTCTTTCTAGTATTCATGTAAAGAACTTGAAATAAGAAATGGTTTTAAATTGGGTCATTGCTGTGTGATCACTGTCGATGTTCTGGTGTTGATCCGCCTCTAATCCACATTCCCATTTGCTGTCAGGTCCAGCTGATGATATCAACTGGCAGACCCACTCCTCCTCCTCGTCCTCCTCCTCTCACTCATGTCACTGCCCTCTCTGCGGACGGTCTGAGCTGAACAGAGGCACTGAGCCAGGTCAGATCTCACAGGCTTTCTGCCATGTGTTCATGGTGCAGTTGTCTCTGGACTCAGGTCGCTGTCAACTAATCACTACCAGATGCTCTTTTCCCATGAACTTAAATAGTGGAAGAAGAAAATCGATCGTTTTGAAAATCAGGACTCGTCTCCCTATAAAGGTTTGTCTTATTTGGTCTGATAACGTTTGGAAATTCTGAAGGAGCTACGGTTAAATTTATTCATCCACACTTGCTAGCAGAGAATGAACCATAAGTAGCTGGTTGGCCCAGCAGAAGTCTGTGGTGTGTGTGCTCTATCACACTAGTGCTTTCAGTGCTTTGGGTTGATGTAAACACCAGTCAGGACACACCATCAGTCCCACTTCAGCCTCAAGATTCCACCAGACACACGAGAACAAAACTTTCCATTTTACCGGGCCTTAAATCAGGGAATGCAACTTCCTACCTTTGAAGTGGTCAAACTGGTCAAAGACTAATGACGGACAGTCAGATTGATAAAGATGGGCTCATTCAAGTGTTGAATTAATTTTAATCCCAACTACATTTCAGCAGCTTGCAGGCAAGAACGTGTGTGATTTAGATTGAAGGCTTTACTTGAGAGAGCTGCTTTGAGAAGACCTGGTGATAGAAGTTTATTTAATAGTCGACTGGATTGTAGAAAACTCCAACCCTTTGCTCTGTATGTGGTTGATGATGTCATTGATCGGTCGTACTCACCATGCTCGACGTATTGATCGGTCAAGCCTGCTGTGAATGGGAGGAGTCGACTGATATCTGCAGCTCCTGATTGGCTTGTGTGATTTACAGACCGTCCCAGAGACCCAGACACTCGCAAACACCCCCCCCACAAACCAGCCCAGTCTCCAGGCGGAGCTTTGAGGAGCGGGTACTTCGCAGCAGCAGCCCCTCCTACGCTGTGTGTGCCAGTGTGTCCACCACCTCTGCTGTAGGTAAACTGTTCACTCACCACGCGCACACACACACACACACACACACACACACCGTAGTACAATTGATGAGCCCTTCTTCTCTTATTGGCTCACTTTGGTGCAGCCCTTTCTCATTATGATGTTGTGGAAAGGTGACTAAGCTTCTGTTTTAAATTGTTGAGGCCGTCGACAGCAGCACAACTGTTCAGTATTTGAACGATGACTGTCAGTGGCTTCAGGCACATGTGCTAGCTAGATCTCATGATAGCTCAGTTGTTACTGTGCACATGTGCAGGGAGGAGCCGGTGTGTTCACTGAGGCATGTCCTCGTCCCGGACCGTAGGCAGCAGTGTGCCCCCTTACAGCCAGTTAAGAGCATAACATTTGTGTCCTTGTCTGTCCAGAAACACGTTCATTTGCTCTCACGGCCATCCGGAGGATAAATCTCTGACTATTCCACTTCTCCATTAAAGGTGCAATGGACAACATTTACACCTCTCGGTCAGCAGGTGTCACTCTCACCCACTAACCACGTATGGTCAGAGTTGAAGTAGTGTATGGAACAAGGGAAAAACATCATGAAGCAGCTTTTTGTGGTACATCGTAGGACTATCAAAGGCCACAGTTCCCAAACTGGCCCTGATCCAACTTGTTCCACATGACCAAAAGCACCAGGTTTTAGCCAGATGCAAAGTTTGTGTGTGTGTGTGTGTGTGTGTGTTTGTGTGTGTGTGTGTTTGTGTGCGTGCGTGCATGCACACCTTGTAGTCCTATGCCCTTTTCCTGCTGAGTTGGAAAAAAGGAGGACCTTTAGCACCCAGTACATTGCCTGACTTGCTTATTTCTGGATAAATGGTTGAAACCCATTTTAGAGGATGCAGTACATCAGCTGAAGACTGAGGTCTGACTGTGTACACCATCAGCTCCAAGGGTGGTTTGAATGTTAGCGCAGCTAGCCTAGCCAACGGTGGTGCTAGCTTAGCCACTTGTGGTGTTAACCCCATGTGAGGAGGTAGAGGGGGAGGAGGTTGAATGTTTCAGGGGTACTGGAGTTAAAAAGTTAGTAAAGCACTAACCTGAAGTAACTCATAATACAGTAAATATCACCATTAATTTTAGGCCCAACAGTGAAAACCACTTTGTGATTAGGAAAAAAAACTGCTAAGTTGAGTGCATAGTGACATAATCAGACGTGGTTCTAATGTTCCTCAACCTAGGTTCTGTCATCCTACAGATGTTCTTCAATCCCACTTCATTTTCTTTAGTTGTTCTGTGAATGTGATCACATTATTTCCTTGGTGGGGGCCATATCACGATGAGAACCCAACCAGAGAAACTAAAACTTTGGTTCGTGACACAGCTTGAAGGAGTTCTCTGAAATCAGCAGATCCAGATGGGAAGTTCCATCGCCAGTGCCAGATTGAAGTCATTTGATGCTTTCATTTTCCATTTTTCCTCCTTATGAACCTCCACCAAGGTGCTGTCATGGAGCAAACAGTCCATGAACGTAGAGCCTCACCTGAACTGAAGTGCTAAATGTCTTGTCTTACCCTTCTCCTCAGGTTGTACTCCCACCCACAAACCCTGTATGTGCCTCCTAGCAACAGCACCGGCACATCCTCCGGGGTCAAAGGTCACAGGGATCTGAAGGGGAGGCCAAAACACTCCCTGTCCACCACTAAGCAGCGCTCCCTTGACAGCTCTCTGAACAGAGCCATCAGAGCAGCCCGCCACATGAAGCACACGTCCAGACACATGGCTCGCTCGCTGGCTACAGGACTGCACTAGCACGCGCCCCACACAGCAACTGGGCAGCGGTTTCCTTTCCTCACTTTACAGCAAGAAACAGGTTGTGCTGTCATTCATGGAAACGAGAAGGTGGACTGAAAAAGTTGTAGCATAATGATTTTCCGAGCAATGAAGTAGGGCTGCAGGACTGTGGGACAACTGTGATCCAAAGTCACACGACCTGCGACGGTTCTGAAGCGTTTTCATTCAAGACGTCAGCTGCTTCAAAACAAGCGCTCCTGCTTTCTCCTTCAAGAGGTGCAACCGTCGTGATGCTGAGGGGAGGAAGTCAGGTAAACCCAGTGTGAAGGAGTGAGAGGGGGGGAGCAAATTTGAATGCAAGAAGAAATAAAACCAATGAAGGAAGATGGGGGTAGGCCATGCACGCTCAGCACTGTTGGCTGTAAGTATCAACTCCCTCCTCAGGTTTCGTTTCTGTCAGATACACGTTGGTAGGCAGAAATCAGCAGAACCCTGCCCGTCTCCCTCTGCGTCAGGCCACCAACACCATCAACATCTAGACTGAACAAGATCACCATTTCAAATCAAAGCAAATCCACATGTGACTCTTAACTTAAACCGGAGTCCTGCAGCCTTGCTATGAGCTACAGAAATACATTTTAGGACTTGATTCTGTGGGGAAATCGACAGCTGTGGATGTGGCAGCTGCCATGAGTTAATTCTCACTGGTTTTGAGCTGTTTATCGAGTCAGTGACTGGTTATTAGCCAGGTAAAAGTTTAATCGTGCCCGTTTTGTATCGGGTTCAGCATTTCAGAGATATTTTACCCGACGTAGCCGTCTGTCCGTGTTCGTATAGAGTAGCGGTGTACTGGAAAGTGCAATTGTGATGAGCTGTCGTTGTGTGCACAGCAAGAAGCTGCAGTCTCGTAGTCGTTCACTTTAATTTGGAACTTCAGCTACAGTACAGATATTATTTCCAAAGCTGTGTTTGAGCTAAATGTACTGCAGCTGGATCCGTTTACATCCAGGCTCATGTAAACCACACGGGACTCTTTGCTACGGAGCCCACGGTGGCCTTCAAGAGAAACAGAAATATTTAGTGGCTATAAGAGCTGTGCTGTTCCCAAATTTTGTTTTTCTGTGGTCACTTTGGGTTTTTTTTACTTCGTCGTCAACTGTTTTTGGTTTTGTGTCTTCCAGTTGAAACATTCCAAAAATTGTGGAATTGTTTTTAACCTCGAGGCTTTTTTAATTTTTGCATTTTTTTCTTATGTGTGTGTTGTTTTTTAAAAAAAAATATTTTTCATGGAATCTTTTTGTACTTAAGGAGCCCAATAAATGTTGAAATTAACATGAACTGTCACTGTACCATTGATGATTTTTATTATTAGAATTTTATGATTATTATAAGTAAAGATAATATTCAAATGAGTGCAGTCTTAAATGTCATGGAAGCCAATTTATTACACAGCCTTAGTACATATTAGGTACACATGGAAGTACTGTTTGTGCTTCAACACTCTCAAACATACAATCCCAATAAGTTAAACAGTTTTAGGACAGACTAATGAGTCATTGCTTTTGTCTGATAAATAATTTTGTTAGAAATCAATCCATTTGACATTAGGTCCTATAGAACAGCAAATTATAGTAGAAAAAAAAGAAACACAAAGTCAAGCGTTTGCATCACAGAAAACGCGTTATAGTGCAATATTCAACTTTTGGCCGGGGAGGAGGGAAGGGGAGGAGGAAATAAAATTCGTTATTCATTTGCATTTTTTTCATTTGCAAAGCCATTCACCATTGTAGGGTTTTACATTGCACCAGGAGAAATAACAGACAAAGAAAATATAGATATTAGTTCTTTTTTCTTCTTTTTTTTTTTTTTTCCAGTTGACCACTAACAGCTACAGCTAAAACGTCACAAATACAGCGGCTTCATATTGGCATTTTTAAAGGAAAAGTATCACTACTTCACAGTCAGAAATATCACCAGTCAACAGTGAGACGCTAAACAGCAACATATGGCATATACACAACACTACTCAGTGCATGGTCCAATAAAACATCGTTACTAACCAATGAGAAGACTTAATCTGACAGGATACAATACTGAAATACAACTGGCCCTCATTAGCATTAGTCATTAAATATCAGCAAGCAACGGCCTTTTCAACATTAAAATGTGAAGTTTCTCCAGAGAAATGAACGTATTGTGGCGAGTGAACACTCGCCAGTCTCAGCAGCCGGAGGAGGGATGGCTGGCTCTTCCCCAGAGCTCGTTCTCTTCTAGATATACTCACCTGAAAAGGTTCGTTCTGAGTATCGCCGGCTGAGGCCTCGCACGCGAGGGGAGTTCTTAGCACGAGCGCCTGTATCAAAACACACACACACACACACACAGGCACTTCCGAAACCACCGCCTTCTTTGAATCGCATAAACTCGGGGATCCTTTTCCGATTATTATCCAACAGCAGTGACTTCTAAGAAATGGCACTTTAGCGTTAGCCTTCCGTGGCAAGGCGGAATTTTCCTGTGTGACGTCGTTACATCCCATTTACGTGTAAGAATAATCTGAATATTTGAGAAAACTGTCCAATGCTTCATATTTTGCCAGCCTATGGAAGATTTAGTTCATGAACATGAACTGAACGGCTACCGTGAAGTGCGAAGAACTGGAAACCACAACTGCAAACGCAGGTTAAAAAAAAACAGCGCTGTTTTCGGCTTTGCAATCAGTGGTTTCTTTTGCTGTTGTGATTTTCCCAGTTTGTTTTTCGGTCTTGTGTCGTCATTTGTAATTTACCCCCGTGTTTAGCTTGTTAGCCTCGGTTGTGACTTGTAGCTGGAGGGAGGTCTCTGTTAGGTTCGTTGTCCTGATTTGCACTTCGTGGCCACTGTACAGCTCAGTGTGCGACGCCTCGACAGTGGTTTGAAATTGCTTTTGTGCATGTTTTGATACTGTTTGGAACTCAAAAATAAGTTTTCAGTCGAGTATCTGAGCACAACAGTTTAGGAAAAAAAGCTAAAAGCTAATTGCGGCTCCCAGACCACCCACACTGGATACAAACACAGTAACAGTCCACACAAGTCCAAGCATGCTACTGAATACAAACATCTCAAATGGGCAGGGGCAATTCCTCTTGATATATTTATATATATATATTGCATGATATGATATATTTTACATCAACCTCTCAAACTGCACATCCCTCCTCCACCCGGTTTTCACTAAAACTGACAAGAAGGAAGAAACCCAAAGGAACAAACAAGTGAAAATCTCTACCTTTTACACATTCTAGCAGGATTCATAGCATACAATGTTACATTTTGGTACTTTCAGTTTGAAATGGCCTTCTGGTCTGATATTTAAACTTTTTAAAATAAGTTTATCTAGTTGCATCCTTTGTAAAACATGAGAATACTTGCAACAATTTTTATCATTACATATATATATATATATATATATATATATATATATATATATATATATATGATCATCTAAGATGTTTTTTTTTCTTCTCAAGCAAGATGCATACACAAGAAATGTACGACTGGTGTGTGGGGAGGGTTGGAGGTCAGGTGATAGAGGGGGGAGGGGGGCAGGTTCATGTCAGGAGGAAAGAGATGTAATGGAGGATTTTAACTTGTCACTTCCTCGTCTGGTTTGTTCATGGCCTTGAGCTGCTCCAGCAGGCTGGTGGGGGTAAAGATGTGGGTCGATCCTGAGGACACGTAGAAACAACGCGCACACGCACACACACACGCACGCACGCACACACACACACGCGCGCACACAAGCAGAATGTTAGATGTGAGCATTAAAGAATGACATTGAGTTAAAAAAAAAATGTGTTTTCAGCTCTTGCTATGAATGCGTACTGGAGATGAGGGCAGTCTTACACGATGATGGGGGCTGTCCAACACAGGTCATGTCTACCCACTAAGTGTTGGCAGTGTCTGACAACAGCAATATTTGGCATTCCAATGATGCATTTTGTAAACAGTGAAATTTGAAAATACTTGCTCAATTTTCCTTGCTTGAGGTGTTTTTCCTCCTGTATTGAGTAAAAGTAAATTCGCAAAATGGGTGATGCAAGCTCCTAATCCGAATAAGCTCTGACATCGCGAATCTTGAACTCCCGTCACTGAGGAGCTGTTTGCACTGCCGGCTGTCCTCACAGATTCCCAAACCTTGCCTTTTTTTTCCAGACAGCAGCAACATGCATGACACGAGCTTGTAAAGCTATACTTTACCCAAATAGAGTATTTTTTTTTAAAAACATCTCTCACAAATAGGTGCATTAGGCTCCCAAAGATGTCCCCCCCCCCCCCCCCCCTGGATTAGTTCTGACTGAATCTGTAATGCAGAAAGAGCCAGAAACGTGTACCTATCCTGAGGCTAATAGTGATCGTTGGTAGCAGCAGAAATGGGAAAGACGGAAGAGCCACAGACAACTGCCCCTCTAGGTAGCTGCTCAATGTTGGAACAGTTCCACTTATTTTGGTCCTCACTGTTTATTTGGAGCGAGACACATGGGAAAGTATAATCCAGGGGGGAAAAAAACCAGAGTGATTCTCGATGATTTGAGTCTTTCAGTTGTGGGATACTTTGGGTCCTTCGCTACATAGAACTCACAGCTGCAATCACTAGTTGCCCTGCATGTTCTGATTTTACATTCAACACAAGTGGCCATAAATATCTGAGGACAATCTTGAATGTTTGCAAAAGTCTAAAGTCCTTCCCTACATTGACACTGAGATTTCTACATTTTTACACATGAATTTGATCAATCTTTATTATCTATTAATTGATCTGAAATAAGGGGCACTCTCATTTCTGAAGCTTTCCAGATTTTAGAACTTCGTGTGATAATTCACCCAAAAGTGTATTTTACCTGTCATGTACTCACAAAGAGCGGTCCTCAGCCCACAAAGACATTTTTCCTCGCTGCATTAGCAGCTAGCAGCAAGCTACGTATATTTAGCTTTTAGCTACTGGTGACTGATGGCCAACAGCACCAAAAAAACATCCATTTACAAACCCTCAAGCACATCATCTGGTATGATGCTCAGTACTCCACAGCCTCCTTGATTGGAGCTAAAACCAGACAAACTATACCTCTTCCTGTTTGTCAAAACTGTGACGAAAGAAGAAGAGTTCCGGTTGATTTTTAGCCAAATCGAAGTAGTCGTAGTTTACTGAGCAGGTGACAGCCACCCAGCACCGTTAGCTTCAAGCTAAATAGACCTGGCTGGCTATTTATGCATTCTGGAGTCACTATTCTATATTATCATATATTGCTATTATATATTATGATATACTGTATTAAGAAGCCACGCAGGAGGGACTAAACACAATGCGAGCTGAAGACTCGTATGAGTGAGTTCTTGAAATGCACTTCTTGGGAGAACTATCGCTTTCCCAATTTATTATTTTCTTCCTGAATGTAGAACGTCATACTCCATGGCTAACATTACAAACGTACAGCCTGGTGCAAAGCGATGAAGAAGCTGAGCTGCTGAACGTCACGGAGGCGCACCGATTAGAGACGGTGCCACACGACTGGCGTGAGCTGAAAGCTGTGGGTGGACTCGTAGAAGTCACACTGAACTTGTCTGGTGTTCGCAAAACTGAACGATAGCCTTTGGATTAAAAGCATGCAAAGAGCTGAAAAGCAGATCTGGACATGTGATGGAATCCATCAATCGTCAACTGTACGTGTGACACTCAGAAGGCCTAATGGTGCAGGGACCATGACAGCTGAAGACACATTTCCCACATTGTACAACTTGAAAGGTGCTGGACTGGAGTAAAGCAAACATTTCACTGAGTTTGAGGGAGCAGGTTTTCAGATGGACACCAGCCATTTTGGATGGTATAGAAGACAATTTGATTTACTCCTCACACCTCTTCAACATCATAAACAGTTCTTCACCTACGGTTGTTTGTTTCTGTTGCAAAGCTGCATGTTTATTCCACTTTGGATTGATTGGGGTCTTTTATCGAAAAGACTTTCAGCTGAGATGAGGCAACACTGTGACAGGTCAGAACAGTTGCCTGTGTCACCAAGCAGGTTCTCTTCGGGTTCAGGCTTGGATTTTCAGTATCACAAAGGCAGGATCTATCGCCATGGCAACTTATGCTTAGTCCTGAATTGAAGGCGCTATGTTTATAAAAGCAACCCTGCAAATCTTCCTGGAATCATTTGTTCTTTTCTCTTTTTTTTTTGCAGTTTTTCATCACTTCCTACTTCTACACTTCTGTAGAACCAGAGACTGAAAGATGCTCTATAAATCTAGAGAACTGGGGGTCGCTTGCCACGGAGCAGGCGGCCCGTCCTGCTCTGAAGCAGGATATCTGACTGACAACAGAACTTCCAGACAAGCATGCATGAGCGTTAAAGTAACAAACTTTATTAAAAACACTAAAGATTCCACGGCTGGTTTGTCTCTTACAGGCAAGATGGACTTCTAAAACTTCCAGTAATCAGGGCCTCATCCATGCAGGAGAAAGGGGGCGGGGCCAGTCAGGTGTCAATATTTAGAAATTCACAGAAAATAAATTACCATGACTACCAATCATGAATGAAGGTACCACAACATTCGAAAAATAGAAAAAATACAAATAACCACGTAAAAAACACTAGATCTTAGGACCTGATACTGTGACGGCTTGTAAAAATAGCCAATATTTTTGCACTTACTGCAGTTTCATGTTCAGCTGCTCTGTTTTGTTGACCTAATACTCAAACCCAATACTTTTGTGAAGCTTCTCCTGAACCTACATGCGGTTCCAACACGGCTTCCGTTCTGTGAGCACTGAAGCATCTTCATCGGGAGAGCCTGGTTGTTGATAACCACCTTTGCGATACTGCTTACCTGAGTTTGCGCTCACTAGAAGAAACCCTGGGCATGTTGACCAAGCTTGGTGATACAAGCCCCAGCAGTGAAAACAGAAGAGAAAGAGGCAAGCTCATCTCGAGTTGGGTCACAGGGGTCAGGGATTGTGGGTGGGGTTTTAGTGTGGGTCAACGTCGGACTGGCCCGCCTGTTTCTCTGCTGTTTCCCAAACACGCAGCTTCGTCATTTGGGCCATTTTGCCCCAGAAACACAACATGGAGACACTGAGCTCCACTCTTGACTCAATTTCGACTAAAACAGCATAAGAAAAACAAAGACTAGTTTTACTAAGTGATGGCCATTTTGTTCAGGAAGTGTTGAGTATGCAGTATGCAGGAGAGCAGCCATACTGCTGATGGTGAGCTTCTACTGAGGAAATCATAAACTCAAGTTGGTTTGTAAACGATATCGCTTTAGCAGATGGGGAAGGGATGAGATGGACACTCAGTGAAATACACTTTTGAATGGAAATGTGTGTGTAAAAGACGCCTAAAACTTTACAGAGATGGAGACATTGAGAGGCATTGTTATGGGTACTGGCTGTATTAAAATAGGTTTTATTACCTCTGTCAAGGAATTCAGGGGTATTCCTATCGCTGTGGTTTGAGCTCAGACTGGACACGCTGGTTCTTCTGTTTTGTGTCTGTGAGTGTATCTGCACGATGGCCTGACTCTCCTCCCAACTCACCTGCTCTGCACGCTTTCTCTACTCTGGCCACTACATTCTGAGTTTTCTTTCTCGTGCTTCCATCTGTGACTACTTCTGGGCACACAAGGGACAAGGATCATTCCTTGCATGCCTACTGCTTGGCTTTGTTTAACAATTCAAGACGTAATTGTTTTGTCTACGTTTAAATTTGTCTATGGCTGCTTTTGGGTCCCTACTTGGGGATCTTACACACACCAGCTTTTTGGGACATAACCTTCTTTGCCATCCTCCCTGGAGTCAGGCGAACGGATAGATACCCTTCTCTCGACTGCTAGTTAGCTTAGCACAATGAATGCTAGTGGGATGTGTTAGCATTAACTCTATCAGAAGATCTTTTTTTTTTTAAGTGTCAAATCCTTGTGGAGAACAAATGTATTTGACGACTTTTGACAGAGCTACGCTAACACTTCCCACCCACGACCATTCATTGTGCTAAGCTAATTAACAGTCAGCTGATCTTCCCAAACAGATGCTGAATTCCAACGGTCAAAAGCCACGTTTTTAAACACTCCGAATTCAAATTAAAACCAAATTTGCTTTAAAACACTTGATAACTTTTGATCACATTTTTTTTCATATTCTGTATAGATATAGCTGGTTATGCCTGTTTAAGTCAACCTCCGTTTTAAACTACCCTTTGATGAACTTTACCCGCCAACACAAACAGAAGACAAATCACATCAGCTTTATCTTATTATATTTGCATAAAAGCATACATGCTCATTTCAATTGCTCACTGGAAATTAAAAATGGAACAGGAAGAGCATTGGATAAGAGTTGCTCCTTGGCAGAGGTGTGTGAAACACAGGTTCGGATGTAGCTTCTGTTTCTATGCTCTTGCATCCTGGACGCTAAATCTTCTAGTGACATTCAGCGTCGGTGCAAAAGGTGAGTTTTAAATGTCACCTACATGTCAGGGACGAGGGAGTCATGTTTGACCTGTGACGTCTTTTGTTCGGTTGCTAAAGCATATCAGGTGGAACATGGCTACATTCCCAGACTCCAACAGCAGAGAGGCAGTGAACGACAGGGAATGTCTGGAGCAACTGAACTGAATTTGTCTGTTGCTCCAAAAGATTCCCGCTCATGAACACGATAAGGACTGCGCCCTCTGCAGACGAGCCGTGGGCCATGTGAGCATGTAATGGTGGGCTGTGAGAGAGTGACTTCAATCAGAGGATTGGGAGTCAAATGAAAATCAAAAGAAGGAGGAGGGGAAAAAGGAGAGAATCGTTGTAAATCCAACATTAATTCAAGGACTTTGTGCTGAAAGAATTACAAACCAAGGTGATTGTCATTGCGAAGGGTTAGAAAATAATCAGAGTAAAAACTGATAAAAATGGATCTGGGGATAGATTAAATCTGATATGAGTGTTCAATTAATCCACCCAGCTGAGATGATGGGAGGAGGCAGCAGGGATGGGATAGACCCTCTCAGGCATGGCCGCTTGTCGGACTTGCAGACTTGTGATGATGCACCAGATGGAACAGAGAGTTCAGACGGCCGTCGGACTCCACCAGTCTGCAAGTCCGATGACGTTTGAAGGTTTGGGTTGGAGTAGCAGACGTATGATTCCCACTCTGACTGGCCAAACCTGAGCCTGTTGGGAGTGGAGCCTGCTGGAGCGGTTCATGCAGTGAGTAAAGGTCATGGAGCACCCATCCCTGAGGGACACAGGGAGGAGGAGGGTGGAGGTACATAAAACGGTACTGAGTGATCAAAGAAGGAAGAAGGAGGAAGCCCTTGTGCTGTGAAGGTTCAGAAAGGGCTTCTTTGAGCGGCTGCCTTTACTTTTTTCAGTGTGATTTCTTTCTCCCTCCCTCCCAATCTGTCTCTGCCTCACTCGTCTGAGGGGTCTGCGTCCTCAAAGGACACCCTAGTGGACTCTCGGAAGTCGGGGTGCTGCAGGTCCGATAAGAATTTGGTGGGGGTGAGCATGTGGGTAGAACCTGTGGAGGAACAGAGGCGGCTTCACCACTCGTCTCTCAGCACATGCCACGCTCCTCCCCCACTCGCTCCAAATACAAAAGGGTTAAAACAGGCAACCTGTCGTACAAGCACGCAGAGACACACTCGTCTACTGACGGCTCACACACACACACACACACACACACACACACACACACACAAACACACACACTCACCATGTTGCACACAGAACACAAAAAAAACGTGGACGCAGAGACACAGAAAAAGACACGGCATGGCTGCAATTTAAAGACAACAGTTGTTTTTAAAGAGAACAGCTGAAGCAGAGCACAACAGAAACGAGTCAGACACCAACACAGAGAAGCTTTGAGACATCAAATCAACAGCACAGAGGGGCATGACATAGAAAGGTCTGTTTCAGTAAGACGTAGCACACAGTAGGCAGGTCGCAAAAGCTATCCGCAGCAACATCTTCACGATATTTTACGCACTTCAAGTGCCTGAGCGTAAGTGCTGTGGTAAAGATGCCAGAGTCCTGATCTGGGTGAAGGAAAGTCAGAACGATACTTGCTTCGTCCTACTTCAGCCATGTTGTGCTGTAATGGATGTTTTTAAAAGTAAAAGTGTATCTAAACCCTGAAACCGAACAGAAACACAGCGGGTAACCGCGGCTCAATGACTACTGTGATCAACTGGAGCAGCTACTCTGACCTCGTTAGCTGCCCGAGACGCGTCACCGTCCGCTACGTCTCTGTTTTTGGCAGCAGGTTGATATTCAAAATGACAGAAACTCAATAGAAATATGCAGCGTCATCAAATGTGCTTCTACGCTGCTGTGTGTGTGTGTGTGTGTGTGTGTGTGTGTGTGCGTGTGTGTGCTCATAATTGCTCCATAATGAGGCTTTTAACCAACAGCAGTGAGGACATCCTGGCTGATCCTCACCTGTCTGAAAGTAAAGACTTGATTTTAGGGTTTGGGGTTAGAATTTGGCACTTAGCTCAATGGTTGGAGTCAGAGTAGAGGCTGGAGAATGCATTATGGCAAGGACCTCACAAAGATACAAGGGTGTGTGTATATGGGGGGAAGGTTTTGGAAGCCTTGTGTGGTATAAAAACTAACCTTATCAGGACCCTGGTCCTCACAGGGACCAGAGACTGGTCCTAATGTGGTACAGCATAATTTAGGAGTTCCTGCTGAAGTGTGAATTGACTTTTGACTCGGCTTTGGCTGCCCTTATGAATGGAGGTCAATGAATGTCCTAAAAAGGATAATTGTGCAAACACGCACGTGTGTGTGTGTGTGTGTGTGTGTTCTTGTACTTGCTACATATTAAGGACTAGAATATGCATTTAACCAACAGAGTGAGGACATTTTTGGAAAGTGAGGACAATTTAGCCGGTCTTCACATCTTCAAAGGGCTGTTTGAAGGTCAAGACTTGGTGTTAGGGTCAAGGTCAGGGTCAAGTTCTGGTTAGGTTTAGGGTCCTGGTTCGGGTCAGGCAGTCAGTTTAGATGGTTAGGTTTAGGGTGAGGGGCTAGGGAATGCATTCCTCAGAAAGATATAAGTACAAGGATGTGTGCGTGTGTGTGTGTGTGTGTGTGTGTGTGTGTGTGTGTGTGTGTGTGTGTGTGTGTGTGTGTGTGTGTGTAAAGTCCAGAAGATAGGCAGATAGTGAGAGAGTCACCTCTACGTGAGATGGAGCTGGGAGCTGTGGATGTCACAGAACAAGGTGGAGGTTTGATTTGAATTCATCTTGGCCGTATTAACAATCTACTATCATAATCATCACTGGAAAACTGCACTGACGGCGCAGCAGAAATGACACTTGTCAGATGGGACACGCTAGGCTGACGCGGGGGATTGTGCACGTCTCCAGTGTGTTCCAGGCGTAAGTCTGGCTTGGTATTGGCGCGAGATGTCGGTACTTGTCAGCTCACTTTAATCATTCTGTGTGATAATCTGTGCATTTGACCACATAAAGCAACTTCACTCTCATAATCACAACACAGTACACTGATGGAGGAGAGAGAAACAGATCATTACAGGTTAAAACGTTCATTTTTCTTATTTCTAACAACCGACTGTTTTTTCCAGACTCAGACAGGAGGATGTCCGACCCCATCCATATTTCTCCTACACCCCAAAGCCCAGTCTGGACCTACGCCTGCTGTTTCACTGTCACGTCGTCTTCTTAAAATGCTCCTCCAAGTTAGGATGCAGCTTCACACGTATGTCCACGCAGCGACACGCCCACTCTGTCTGAAACGTTACACTGACTGTCTACAGCCTGCGTGATAACCTGTCATCTCGCTCTCAGCCTGCGGTGCCCCCCTGTTGCACTACTCACCAATGATGGCTTCCCACTTCCCATTGGCCTGTGTGACCTCATAGGCACAGCGCATCTCACTGAAGGAAACTCCCCCGATGACGAAAACCATAACACGCGGCCCAGTGCGGTACTCTCCAGGTGTTTTATTCTTGTGCCAGTGGCCATACCGAGCGCTGCCGAGAGAGGAAGGCAAGTTCACGTTAGAACAGTTTCCTAAAGTAGGTTTTCAGGTCAGCCCCCCCCCCCCCCCTCCCACTGTACGGGTTCTAGAGACACATGAGCCCCCCACTACCCCTCACCAGAGACGTCACAGTCCCGACCCCACACACTGGCCACACGCTAATATTACACTACTATGTATTGACAGACTTATCCAAACACAAATTTTAATAATTCAAAAATTCAACGACTATTTCCTCTTATTATTGTGCTATTTGTAGCATCAGAAACGGTTAAGCCCTTTTCAGTATGTTTCAGATCATTTCTTTATTTCTGGAAATCATCTTGTGACCCTCCATCCGTGTCCCCTGTGGTACAGTAAAGGGATTCTCTGCAGAGAAAACAGACTCCGACAGTTACACACAAGAGCATCGCACAATCCCAAAATAACAAAATAAGCTTTATAAAAGTGCGCATCAATTCGTGTGGAAACTCACAAACGTGTGTTCCAATTCACACACCATTTTACAGATGCACAAATCAGCATGATTGAATATCAATACCTTACACACATACATGCAGATTTTTAACGTTAATTGCACAGATTAGATAACATTTACTTTGAAAAGCTTTCTGCGCAAGACAGCGTCTTCAGATATTCACGTGGTGTGTTTTTGGTATTAATGAATTTGTTGGATTCAGTGCTGGGTGTGGAGGAGGAACTGTAAATGAAGATTTGTACCAGAGGAGGCTGAATCGATACTCGTCTGCAGCTTCCTCACACACTGAGGAGTGAGGATTAGTGGGGCTCACTGTCATCACTTCAGAGACTAAACACACACTCGTGCAGCCAGAGTTGGAAATATTGATGATCTGCATTCAGGTCAGCTGTCAACAGAGAGATGTGACTCACTGCAGAGCTGTTTTTGTTTTCAAACGTGTCTTTCAGAGTCTTAATACAGTGATGATGACACGAGCACATACAATGCTGCACGTAGCTCCCCTTTTATTAAGATTCAGCTGATCACATCATTTTGCGATGAGATCGGCTGAATTATTGAAGAGTTTCGATCAGAATGTCACATTTACATTTTAAATTTAATCCGTAGAAGATCATTTTTGTCATGAAAACATAAAATAGCTAAAACAGCGATGATGGTACCTCCCATCACTGCCCTTGGAACGTTCCACGCCTCACGACTCGCCATCTGCATCTCTCTGCTTTGAACTGTCAAATATTGATCCCCACTATCGATCCACCTCTGCTCTGTGTTTGTGTTTTAAAGGAAAACTCCTATGGTGGTAAATATCGTCAAACCTCCCTGGAGCCAGACGAGAAGAGAGATGTCTCTCGCCTGTGGACATTAAGGAACTGTGACCCACAGAGACCAGCTGACTTAGCTTAGCATTAGCTAGCTGAGTAGGGGTTGGGCTGTGTAGCATCAAAAATCATCAAATAAACCAACCCAAACAGTGACTGACTGTATTAATAGAACAAGGTTGTGTATAACATTTGCTGTGAAATAATTTCAAATTATGACAGATTGTAATTTTGTAATCCGACGCGCAGCCTCTCCTGACTGGGGGCAGTGATATGACACAGCTGTGCTGCTACTAATCACAGCCGACTTTGTGGATGAGAGGATGAAATTCAACCTGATCTTTGGGAAGAAGTATACTAATAATGACCACTTGCGCTAATTTTTCTGGTGGCTAGCTGGTCTCTGTGGGTCTCCCCTCCCTAACACACAAGGGGATCTATCCTCTTGTTTGGTGCTGGCGTGTCCCTTTGAAGACAGCAACTGCCATGTAAGGAGATGGCACATGTAGAGTGTGTTGGGTACCTGACTGCAGTGGTGCTGAAGGAGGCAGAGGAGCGGGTGGAGATGTAAGGGTAGTGCTTGGTGTCCAGTTTATCATCAATTGCATCCTGTAGGGGTGGGGACAAAACAGATCTACGTCAGCAATCTTGTGTGGCGCACACACCCACACACCCACCCACACACCCACCCACACACGCGCACACACACACACACACACACAAACACACGCACACAAATACACACACCAACCCGTGAATAGGGGCTTCACAGTTGCATCCTGTCTCTTAGCAACCATTATGGAGGTCCACTGGAGAATTGGCTTTGCACAAATAAGCAGCTAAAAATAGTTAATGACACTCTGGCAGGAAAAACAGATGTTGGACCTCGATTGTTGTGGTCACCACCAAAGATAAATTAATGTGTTGTTTGTCCACTTTAATCTTTCATAAATGAGCAAACAAAGCTGCTGGCTGGTCGAGTAAAAGTTCTTTGTCTTCAAGACTAGAAATAAAATTAGGAAAACAATGACTTAGGTTCTGTAAACGCACCTCCATGATGTCCTTGACCAGAGGTGTCCAGCGGGACAGCTGATAGGTCTGCTCGCTCACGCGCTCCTTTCTGTCCACCTTCTTGCCTCGGCGCAGGGTGGACTGATGAAGAAAGAAACACAGACGCAATAGGAAACAGTGATTAGAGGTTTTACATGTTTGTACTCAAAAACAGCATCTGTGGTATGTATGATGATGATGGTGACGAAGATGACGACAATCAGGAGACTGGCAGGCTGAAAGACGCAGAGAGAAAGAAAACAGAGGTTTTGTACGTCTGTGACGATGGGGACGCCCAGGTGAGCCATGTTGGTGATGATCTCACTGTCCTCAGGAGGGATCTGAGCGTGCTGGATCAACTTGTTTAGATTCTCCTCTGTTATTCCTGCACACACACACACACACACACACACACACACACACACACACACACACACACACACGCACACACACACAAATTTAATATCTGTATATGATGTCTTCTTGTTTACTTTTAACACATTCCCTGTGTTTTATTAAAGAAGGGGAATAAATATCTTGCTTCTAGAGAACAGAAACTGAATAATTTCAGTGCACACTTCTGATGACACACTTCCTGTAAATGACTTACACTAAAAAAAATCCCTTGCAAACATCACATCTAACAGAGATGTGTTCAGTACTTCTGACTTTTCCTCCATGTTGAAGCAAACAGCCCAGAGTCCAACATTTCTGACTGACGACCATTTAAATATCTACAATTCCGTTGTTGTTATTATTCTATTTACTTGTTTTTTTTTCCCAGCAGAGCCTGCAGACGTCGTATTTAGCAACCTGGCGTCAGCTGCACGGATCAAGCGGGTTTAGTCCCTTTATGTTCTTCTACACCTCTTCTTCTTCTCTGTCTCCCTGTATTGTTACTGGCTTGTGCTGATCAGCTGACTTATTGGCACTCCAGTCAGGCCGCGGGGCTTCATATGTGACAATTGAGGCCTCAACAAAAAGACAGCGGAATGACAACTCCTTGTCTTCTCGTTATTGGAAAGGTAGAATGTTAAAAATCAGTTTCCAGTCAAATTTTTTGGTAACTTGTTAGCATATTTAACCATTTATCAATGCTATTTGCGCGAATGCTTCACCGAGCTTCGGCTGTTCACACAAACATTTGGTGACCCCTGAGCCCTGTGTTGAGAAGCTGATGTAGATGACAGTGTTGAGAAATGCATTTGTTTCTTCATCTACAGCTTTTATCATTTACGTTAATTTTGAAAAGGGTTCTCATCAAGTTCAGCAGACAGACGCTGCCCTTGAGTCTCAGTTCCCAACTGACTGTGAGGTTAATTACCAGCTTAATGCTCCTGCACTCTGAGCATTTCCGTACATTTGTAGTAATGAAATATAAGTTAAAAGGAGAGATTAAACAAAAGCCAAAGCAGCAGCAGAGAGAAAACTATTTTTGAGAGCACAAATAAAATACAAAAGGCTGCTTTGTCTTGAGCAGTTTGACAGACTTCCGAATGGAGCCTGCAGCCTCCTTCTCACCGTTCTTGAGGAAGATGTAGAGCAGGATGATGCGGATCTTGTCATATGTACTGACGTTGGCATCCAGCAGGATGGGAACGATGGCCCTCATGGGGTCTTTGATCTTCTCGCCCTCAGCATCTGTTCCCATAGCAAGATCCTGCAACCCAGAACCCAGAACTGGTATCATGTTGGGGGTTAAAAACCGCCTCAGCACCACAATTCTCCATTACAAACTTCAAACTACAGGGGATTTCAGAACTCATCACCTGTACAACTGCGTTGTTGGTTCCAACCTAAGCAAGTTTTGTGGTTTGCACACACTTAACCTATTTTAACGTTTTGTGCAATAAAAAGTGCAATGTGAATTTTAAAGCGTTCACGTGTCTTTGATGAATCGATGCTGAAGCTCAAAGCTTTTGTGGTGATGTTGGGGTAGCACGTCCAAAGTGTGGCTCATTTGTAGCGTAACCTTAGTTTCTACCAATAGATTTCAGCTTTAAAAACCATAAAAATGGTGTTCATCACATTCTCACTCACTAAAACCAAGTAACCTGGCTGTGCTACCTCGCAGGTTGGCTGTCAAACGTATGTCACACCTGCCTTGCTATATTGGTTCTTTCTTCCTGACCCCTCATTTCCTTCTCCACCCTCCATTCTGGTTTCCTCACCTGTTCAACACGGCACAGCTTGTCCACTGTTCCCTGGTAGTGCTTCATACAGTCCTCAGCCAGCTGCAGGTGAGTGGAGTACTGAAAAACACCAAATACACAAAGTCAGCACTGACACACACAGGGAAAAACACACACACACACACACACACACACATATGCAGGCACCTTGCTGAGCTCCTTCTGATACTGAGGCATCTTCTTCAACATCTGGGACAGGTCCCTCATTGTGGTCTGTTGAAAGAAAAGCAACATTGAATTAGGAGGTGAAATAATAAAAGTGTGACAGCATCAGAAATATAATATTTTGTTTTCGATGACAAAATGTTGGTTCACCAATATTTGAAACACCTAAAGACTAAAGTCCTCATGTTGTTTATTTGATTTTAGTCATCTAAGCCTGAATCACATTTAATTATTTTAGTCCTGGTTTTCCATTCGCCAACAGTTTTTAGAACAGCTAAAAAAAGAACAGTTAGTTTTTAGAGCTTGCTGACAAAAATGGTCGGAAGGAAATGAGTGCTTGAGCGCTAGGCCTGGATGCATCCTCACATCCCAGATATCTCACACTCAAAGGCACAGCCTGCAGAGGAAACTGCAGGAGAGTTCATCATTCATAAGAACGGCCGCTGTTATCATTGTACCCAGAGGTAAAAATAGTGTAAACAGTGCACATGTGCGACATCCTAGTCCATTCCGCGAATGTGTTCCCTTTTTTTTTTTTTGGTGGCTCACTATAAATCAGCAAAAAACTACTTGGAAGGTCCCCTCTTGCCCAGAGAGTCATTTCCCTCAGCCGCTTCTCACACGTTACAACAACTAGTCTGGAGGCCAGAGAGGGAACCCAGGAGGCAAACAGAACCGGGCTTTCTTTTGGTGGGCCAGCTTGACAAAACCCGGAGCCCCTGGTAAGAGACGACGAATAACGCTCATAGAAATTTTCATCAGGAAAAGCCAATGACACTTTGGTCCTTCAACACGATCTCCTCAGCTTCACTTCCACATAGGAGCACCAGACTGAAAGTGTTTGAGTGTGTTTTTAGATTAAATCAAAGTCTGTTTGCTCCAGACATCGACTTGTCAGTGCTTGAAATGCAAAATACACTTTTTGGGTGAAGCATTGCTTTAATCAACCAAAATGTCGGTACATTTTCTTGCCATACATAAGCAGTGACCAAACTGAGGGATTTCGAGTTTAGCACCCATGACTGGCAGCTTTACCTTCTCGCCAGTGTTCATTCTCTTGCTGGAGGAAAACTCCTTCAGCTGGCGTGTCACTTCCCTTATAATCAAAAAGCAAAGGAGGAGCAGTCACTCCTGGGATTCAGTATTAAAGACAGAGAACATATAGACGTGTGATAAAGAAAAGTACTCACTGGGACACCTCGGCAATGTGTTTGTGTCTCAGGCTCACCCACAGGTCATCGTCTTCATGCAGCAGAACCTCCTTCTCACGAGAGTCTCCGATGCCACTGGTGTCATACCTGACGACCAAAACACATGATGCTGCTGTCCTCATGTAAAAAAGCTCAAGATTCTTAACTACACCTGAAACATAACCAGCAGGATGCGTTCTGCTCTTGTCATTCTGTTTCCCCTACTTGTAGACGTCATTTTCGATGGGCAGCAGGTCGTAGCCCATGGCCTGGAAGGTGAGTTCATGCAGGACAGGTGAGACGGGGTCAAACGCCCTATCCAGGATGATCAGCTGTGAGCGAGCCTTATCTGGACCCTAATGAAGAGAAAGACACACGCACAGGAAGACAGATAGTGAAAGGAGCAATAAGGTAAAGGTATCTGTACAAGTGTGATGTCGCCCTGTCACATTCTGAAGCCCTGCTTAACCGATATGCATCAATTCAGTTAATAAAAGCCTAAAATAAGAGACAATTGCGAGGCAAGAGGGGACAAAGCTCACCTCCCCCATGGTGGGATCATCAGCCTTGTAGGCATCCAGTTTGTCCTGCACCAGCTGAGCCAGGGTGGCGTTATCTTTGTACTCCCTGACGGACGCGTAGAGACACCAGAAGAAAGTGAGATGCAAAGGAGGAAGTGATGGACAAAGATAAAAAATAAGTTATAGGAACTTTTTCATAACATTTCAGACAGTAAGCCTTCTGTTTCTATGACAGCAGTATGTTGAATCAGTACTGTAAGGAAAAAAACATTTGTGTGATTTACAACCCCCCCAGACACCGTCATCTTCATATCAAAGATGATTATTATTCCAAGCAGATGCTTTCATGCCTTAATATTCATTCATATTTCTGTTTTAATGGTGTTTAATAAATCCCTTTTTCCAAATATCTCGCCTCTGTACAGTACCCGTGTTCCTTTGAGGGTTGTCATAAAAAGAGGTGTGGTCTCATGCGTTTTTGTCCCATTTCTATCTCGATGCGGCACAAAGCAGTTGTGTGACTGACAAAAACAACACACACGTGCTTGTGTCCATGTCACAGTATTTTCCTGCTCTTGAAAGGATCAAAATCCCCAGATATGACATTTCAATAGAAATACCTGGTGCAGGTGTATTAACTCTTAAAGGGGGTAGGAGGCGACACTGCGATTAGTCATTGGTGGACGTTACCAAATACCCAACACACAATTAAAGCTTTGTGCTGGAATATGGTGCTGCAGGGGTGATGGATTTTTGTTGGCCAGCCCAGAAGTTGGCGTCATCACAGGTCCCCTTGAGCAAAAGTCCGTGAGATTTGGACATTTTACTGTGGATTGAGGAGAGTTGCTTGTGCCTTTTGGAATGATAATCTTCACAAATGAACTCCCCTTTTAGGATTGGGGGAAGCATTAAATGCTTAAGTACAAAGCTAACATGCTAAAATCAAACGATGCGGCCAGGCTTAACTTCCTCATCACTACAGCTAGCATGTAGCCACTAAATGCAACAATCAGTCGTTGAAATGATTTGAATGGACCTTACACGCCCAAAGGTGCTGCACCATCCACCTTTGACCTTGAACTTAAAAAGGACCCAAAATCTGTCTCAGTCAACCGCTTCCTTCAAGTTGCTTGTGTGTACGGCTGCCTCCGAGTGGCTCCCCTCGCTACTCACCCTCTGTATCTGACGGCAGGGTACTCCTTCAGCGTGGCACAGAGCGTGGCCAGCTGCTCAGCCAGCCTCTCCATCACCGGGTTCTTCAGCTGGGTCTTATGAGGGCTGTAGAAACTGTGGAAGGCGTCTGGATTGTCCAGGGAGTACACCTGCACAGACAAATACATAAATTCAATCTTACAATTTTGCCCTCCTACTTTCTATTTCAGGTCCTGCAACTTCCCACTCCTTCCTTATGTAATATGCGCACAAATGAAGAAGGGGACACTCCAGGGACTTTGCACGATGTTCTCTACAGGTTCTCTTCAGGTTCTCTGTGGGTGACAAACATCCCTAACCTTTTCAGAACAATAAGAATGTTTGAAAAGCATCTTCTGTTCGTGACGAAGTCCTGCAGTTCAAAGTTCCCAGTACGATTTTAGGAAAAAGTTTCATTCTGGATCATTTTTAAACTGTTTATCGATAACAAGAAGATTTAGGACGTAAGGACTATGTTCTCTTTAGGTTTCTATAAGAGGAGAGGTTACCCAGCTAAGTTGCTCAGAACATCCCCCACTGTTGCAAAGCGTGTCACCTTGCCATGTTCCCACAGGTCCTTAAATGTTAGGGTAAATAATTCAATGAGGAAACATTGGGAGTACTCTGGTAACATTTAAAAGAGTATTTATGAGAACACCGCTGGAGACTGTTCCTTCTACCCGGATGTCTGCAGAACCTGTAGTGACACTACTGAGGGGACTTGAAGGGACAAACCAACAATCATCTTCTCAGAATGTTAACACAACTAAATGTCTCCTTGAGGGAACATATTATGTTCCCCAAAGATATCAATTAAAGTTTAGTTGTCCCAAATGTTCCGCAAAAGTCTGCCAAACACTGCCCTTTTGTGACCTGCCGCCGCCAACTGAGACATTCTGTCTGCACGTTCCAGTATGTTATGACTGATTCGAAACATTTTCACGCGGAGAACTTCAAACTCAGCGGGTCATCGTGGACAAACAGGTTCTGTTTACTGTAGAAATGAGCTGGAGGTGTTGTGATAGGATCTTCTTCCCGTATCTCCTCTCATCTTCCGTCTTTGTCTGTGCCTCCCCTCTCCTTTAATCTCGTCTCCTTTGTCTGTTCACTCTCCTCACGTCTCCTCTTTCTTCTTTCCTGCTCCACTCCCTCTCATCTCCTCACCTCCCTTCTTTCCTTAAATCCTTCCTCACATCTTCTTGATCCGTCTTCCCTCTCTCATCTGTCCCGTTTTTGCCATTCTTTTCTCCCTTTCTCCTCTCTACTCTTCTTTCATTCCCTTCTTCCTCTCCTCCTCTCCTCTTCTGCTCAGTAATGTCGTCTCTCATGTCCTAGGTTGCTTTCCTTCCTTCCCTCTCTCATTTATTTTTCTCCTCTCGTCCCCTGCATCACTCACTACCACTCCCTCTCCCACCCCATCTGTCCAAAGTCACATGACCACACTCCTGTTCCGCAGAAGGGTGCCTGTGTTAGCCTGGCTAGGATTGGCTAACGTCTGCTGTGTGGATCCTGCCTCATCCAATAGAGGCGAGTGAATCAGCCTGTGGGTGGAGCTGTGAGGCAGCACTTTGCCTGGAGCATTAAAACCACTGACTCTGAATTAATCATAGTAGACAGGAGAGAGCAAAGCATTGTGGGCCAGGCAGCATCTTCAGATAGGAAGCAAGAGAGAGAGCGAAGGATGGACAGAAGGGGAGAAGGGCAGAGGGAAAAAATATGTGATTTAGGAATAAATAAAAAACTTGGGGACACTCAGAGTGCGCCAACCACCGCCAAGGCAATACAACATCATTTGATCTAGAGCCAATTCACAATCTAATCGTTGCTCCTCTTCTTACCGAATGTCATGAAAATCCATCCTCAGTGTTCTGAGTTCTCCTGCTAACAGACAGACAAACCTCCTTGGCAGAGGTCATTCCTTCTGAGCAATGAGCAAAAACAGGGAACGAGGGATGGCGAGATTACAAAAAAAAAACAAATGAAAGATGAAAGTGGGACAGGACATGATGGAGGCGGCAGGGTTTAAGACGTTTGAGGAAGGTGGAGAAGCGAATAGAAGGGAGGAGAGCTGGCAAAAGGCTCTAGAACAGTCTGGCAGTAAACACAGCAACTGGTGAGTCAGTGGCATTGTGCCAGGTGACCACCTGAGCGTGTTTGTGTTCTCGCTCCCCTCTTCCTCTCCTTTCATCCAGAGAACTCTGCTCCTATTCCTGTCTGCGTCTTTGGCGGCATCTCCGCCCTCTCCACTGTCTTAATCAATCTCCTCTCGCTCAGGCTCCAGGTTTCTATCTCTCAATCTCCGTCTCTCTGGGTTTCAGTCACAGCCACAGACAAAAAAGAAACATACAAGCCAACCTTCACTGCTTGTTTTACAGGAGAAAAGAAAGACCGGCTCTGTTTCCTTCATCTCAATCACCGACGAGCTTGATTTCACCTCCAGCTGCTGACCGGATGTGAACGCACCCTTAGTCACGGTCTGCTGCGCCATCTCCATAGAGATGCTTACCTGAGACTCGTAGGGCAAGAAGGCGATGTTAATCTCCGTCAGAGTTTTGATGGTTTTGGATGCCCGGCTCTTCACCAGCTCATTGAACAGAGGATCAGGACAGGCTGCAAGGGAAGAGAACCGAGACCAGGTTAGACCGATGCTATGGCTGCACTCTGACAGCCAAAGGTTTTGAAACATCAGTCAGGAGATGAGTGAGATTATTTCATCGAGCTGACAACAAAACTCGCAACAGTTACTTCACTTGTTTGGCCACAGAATGATTCATGTTTGTTCTTCCCTTAAGGACAAGAATCTTTGAGTGTTCTCCTCCAAAAAAGATCAAATGAATACTCCTGTTATGTACATTTTAAGCATCTTGTTATCAAAAGTGAAGGTGTTTAAACATTTTATCTCGATAAAGCCTAAAGACGAACTTCAGCTGGCGTCGTAATGGCTTTGGCAAAGCAGGCTAATGCAGGACCTCACGGCTCTGGCAACATCTCCCGTTCAACCACTGCAGGAGCCTCTCGGTTGTCCCTGCAATGGTTAAACAAGCCCCACTGAGCTAAAACTCCCCGCCAGCAGAAACTGCTGATGCTTGCCTGAGTTTGCCATGATTTCATGAAGACAATTGTTTCATCATTATAAACTATGGCTCCAACCTTGGGTGTGTCAAACTACTGAATTGAAGAGACAAATCTGGCTTGATTCAGAAAATCCAGCAGCCCTTGTCGATGCTGCCTGACCAGCACAGTTAATAAGTCTAATTAACAGCTGTATTATTGGGGGGAGTTTGACATCAAACTCTGTTCTAGTAACAGGCAAACGATGTTATCATGTCTTAGTGAATAGCATTCATCATCTCCTCAACAGTGGCCAACCTAAACAGCAATCAGCTTTGAAACTAGCAGCTCCTAAACACTGATTTATATTCAGTTCAGCTTATCTCATGCAAGCAGCTGTGTTACTACACCACCGCAAACAACTGAGTCAGAACTTCTCAGAAAGATGCCATATATGTATATATATATATATATATATATATATATACACACACACCAAGGGGTCCTTCCTGGTTTCTGCTTTTATTTTCAAGATAAGTTTGAGGTGCTGGAATTGATACTTGCAGGTGATCGGGACCGTACTTTACAAGATGCATAAAGAGGTCAGGGTTCCTAAATGACTCCATCAATGGAAGAATTGATCACTTGTACCAATCAATACCAATCCCACATTAAAAGCAGTTGAAAGACAACTCTGGACACCATGAGCGCATGAAACTTACCGACGAGAGAAATAAAGTAAAGAAACCAAATGAATGACTCATGGAATTGAGAGCGCGATCGAAAGAGAAAAGTTTACCGCACAGATGCAGGTAGAAGTACTTTGTGGAAGAACAACAAGTGTAGTACACAGAGCTGAGGCAACACTTCATTCATATGTTCATACTCACAGTCGGTGAAGAAAACATGAGCCGCCTTGTATTTAGCTGAATGAGGGTCTTTGAAGTCTCCAATAAGGGTGTGGACCGACTGAGGACAGACAGACAGAAGCAACCTGCGCATCAGATTATGGTTTATGTTCCGTGCAACACGGGCCAGGGAAGAACCTGCCGCAGCTTTGCAGCTTTGGGACTGCGTGCTTTACATAATGCCCTGGTTGAATAGTTTGATGTAATCTCCCTTCATATAATATTATATTTACAGTGCACTGTGAATTTTGTACAGCCTTCTAGGTAACAATGTGTGTGTGTGTGTGTGTGTGTGTGTGTGTGTGTGTGTGATCTGCCTCAACAAAGTCAACAGGCATGTGTTTGACATTGGGCAGCTGTCATAAACACACCTGAGAGAGAGAGAGAGAGTGAGAGAGAGACAGAGACAGAGAGAAAGAGAGAAAGAGAGAGAGAGACAGCAGGAGTGTACCTTCTCTGTGGGTGTAATCAGGTAAATGGCCTCCAGGCTGGGAAGGGGCTCTCGTCGCTTGTTGATGTCCTCAACAACTGGAGAAGAAGGTGACACAGACACAGCAGGTTCACAGTTACCGAGCCACATTAACGCACGTGTCACAGTCAAGGGGAGGGATTAGACGTGACCACGGAGTCTTACTGGTGATGCCCTCTGTCATGATGTCCGTCATCTTGCAGCAGGATGACAACATCCTCATGCTCAGCTGGTCCACAATCAGGGCCTGGTAACAGGAGAGAACATAACAGTGGGCCATCACAACAGTACACAGCACATCCAGACCCTGCAGTGAGAGACAGGAAAGGGTGGCTGAACCTTTACTACGGAGGAAACGCTCAGAGGCAGTGGGAGATGACACTGCGGCTGGTGACGTTCATGTTGCACCCCAAATGCACTTATTTCTAATTTGGAGTCTGATGACAAGCTCTTCGCCCGCTGTGCCAGACTGTGAGGCCAGAATATTCATTATCCAACTGATTTACATGATTTGGAAACGCCCACAAAGACATTTGTGCTTTCGATAACTTCCGTAGAGACTTCAGTCTTCCTTATCAACAGCCTGAGTAATGCTGCCTTGTCTAAGGTGGGCGATTGCGCCTGACCCTGTTGATACGAACACTCACTTGAGGGACTTGACTTGGCTAAATACGAGCGATGGGTGAGTATCGGCATAGAAGCATAGCGGCCTCTTCAAGTCGTCGTCCAAAACCAGACAAGACTCCAAAAATGTTTCATCAAGGCTTAAAACCAGCCAAAAACAAAATGGGATTGGTTGGAAAAAGCTGCAGTGTGCATCATAAAAAGGAAATTCTACTAATCCAAATATATATATATATAAAAAAAGTATCTGACTAATAAATCATCTGGCTGCTGCCGCACCACTTTCCTGCTGATACAGTATGCAAAAAGGCGTGAATGTGCAGTTGCCATGTGTGGTATGAAAGATCAGTCACATCAGTTCTGTCCCTGGGCACTTGATAAAAGACCTGCCACTCTTTAAAACAGTGTCCTAAAATGAGGGTCTAATTCTTTGCTGATGGTTTCCATTTCCAGCTCCAATCTGAACACATGAAGTCAGAAATCAAGGGAGCTCTCGTTCCTTCTGGACGCCGAGAAAGGGATTGAATTTCAGAGGGATTCAGCTGACCTGTTCATGGTGCTCTTTAACTGACCGTCATACATGATTGTAATATGGGTGTCCACTGTCAGACTCTCCGTAACGTCACACGTGTGGCAAATTCTCCAGTCAAGCTTCCGGGGTTTAAATAATCCAGGTTTTTGACTTGAACATGAGGTGATTTCCCAGACCACTTAGCAGGGGCGAGGACAGGTTTGACGTTTGGTGAGAGTCGCAGCCCTCCATGTGCACTTGACTCTAGCATGTTTTAGTTCAAATTTCCACTTACAGTTCGGGTCCTCTTACCTTCCATTCTCCCTTCTTCTTCACCTTCTTGATTACATCGTTCATAATCTCTGCAACAGAAAAACCAAGAGGAATCAGAATCTTCCAGTGGATGACAATGAACTGACAAACACACAAATGTCCTGTCTTATTACTATGATCATTAAGTTCATAATACATTGATGCCCGCAGGCGGACCTCGTTAGCAGGGGGAAAGTCATTTGTTGCACCCTGTAAAATGGAGGACACAACTTGTCAGGGTGGCGTCTTTTACACGCGCGAAGACGAGAGATGAAATCGTGAGGACATGTACATATCATTGGAGGGAATCTTTATCAAGGTCATCTTCCTAAGGTGGTAAAAGAGCAGTAATAAAACAAGTTAAAACAGCCTCACACGGCAGCAAAACCAGCACAAGCCAAGCATCTTGACATGACCTCTTTGACATCTATGAGAGGGGAAATGAGCTCAGTAACGCAGTGAATAATGACCATGTTCTCAGCATCCGAGTTTCACAGGGTTATCATTGGTGGCGCTACCTACAACACTCTCTTCCACAAAGGAACCACTGATGTGTCTGAGCCTCTGTGAGCAGAAATGTTGAGAGGCAAACAGGCGCGCTTCCTCCCTAACCCTTCTTCAGTGACATCGCAGGTACGGCCCACGTAGACCAGCCTGAGTGTGGCTGAGCCCCCTGAGTGCTGCCCCCTTCAGGCTCATCCCTGCTCCTTCCCGGGTGAGTTACCTGTACCTGGCCTCCAGCCTTCATGCAGTCAGGTATCGGCCTCTCCTTCAAACATAGGAAATGTAGTCCGGGAGGCCACTCTGGGCCCGGATGAGCGAGCCATGAGTGTGCTTTAAATGTTTAGCGCAGGGTGATGAGGACTTGGTCCTGAATAGAGAGGAGCTGGTTGGTCTGAGATCATGAATCCCTCCTCCTGCAACTGCTTCAATCACTTAGATTCCGGTGCGACACATTTAGAACAAAGCAAACATAATTCAATTGCATTTAGAGCTGAGTAAAGAATATCTAAAATCCCATGATGCAACTTTTGCACTGGAACCCAGTAACGTGCGGAGTCAAAGATGGCCTGCGGCGAGGTCAGTCAGCACAGATGTATTATGATGCATGCATGAACGCAAACTGGCTTGGGTCTTAACTGTGCTTCAATTCCCTGGCACTTGAGATCCACCAAGGAAAAATAATCCAGTCCAGTGTGATGTCACAGCACAGCGGTGACGCACCCCTGCCGATATTAGCCTGATCACTTTGCCAACCATCTGCCGGCTGTGTTCAGATAAATCTGCTTAGTGAATTACACTTGAACATCGGCTGGTTCGGTGTAAATATTAACACATAAGCCCTCCGGCCCTGGCGAAGACCTGGAGCCACACAGATAGATTAGGACAGATCAAAGAGGATTGTAGTAAAGATTACAGACCATGAATTACCGATTGGAAGAGCATCGCAGCCAGATCAGGTTCAGGGTGTGTTCATGCTACATTCCTCCTGGTGATAAAAACACAAGCTGACCACCCCCCTCCCCCTCCCCCTCCCCCCCATAAACTCCTGTGAGTCAGAGCCACTGTATCCGACCTCCTGTGGGAAAGATGATCTTGGAAAAGAGCAAAAATGATTCTCACTAAATGAGCGAGAGTTTCCCAGCTCGGCCTCAGTCTATTTCCAGCACCGTCTGTCCTGTCCAGCTGAGTCAGCACAACTGCGGATTAAATATTGAATCAAAAGAAAACACAAAGCAATGCTCATGACCCTGGGTTGGCCAAGGTAAGATTTATCTTATTTCATTTTACTTTATTTTTGTTGGCACAGAGGGAAATACATGTGCTCTGAGGCCATCGCTTTGTTTTGAGGCCACAAACTGTAACTTGTTAGAAAAAAGGAGAGAGAGAACACACAAAATAACAGCACTGAGTGAACGAGCCGCATCACGTGAACGTGAATTCATTAAAACAAGGGGACAAATTACGTGGTATCAAAACAACTAAACTGAGGGAACAAGTTGTGTCTCACGGCCTTGATTTCACTCGAGGGCTCCGTATCTTGAGTCTGTAAAGGGACGATTGCTTCCAGAGCGCCTGGAGCTCGTGACACGTTCAAGCTGAGGTTTTGAAACGGTTTCCTTTTCATTCCTTAAGAAAAATTTAGTTTGGGGTTTTGTTTTTTTTCATCCAGTGGCGACTCCAGACCACAGGATGAGACCCCTCAACAAACAAGGAGGCAGCGGGGATATCCGTCACTCGTTCTCCCTTTTCCTCTACTGCTGCTGATGCGTTTCCTCCCGGTCTGATAACGGTTCTCTGATACAAGCAGCAAGAGTGACAATACCCAGTGACTGGAGATTTTCTGACATCATTTGTCCTCCAGGAACAAACACACCCAAAAGAAAAGCATGAATCTGATTTCCAAAAGGATATTCTCACTCTACTTCCTATTTTTGATTCACAGCGAAAAGGCTTAAACACCAAATCTGCAGTAGCTTTAGCTCATTGGCTGGGTTGTTGTTTTGGTTTTGTTTCACTTTGTTTTTTTTGGGTGCAGACAACACATCAGATTCAAACAAATGAACCCCCGCACTGATGAGAGCATTGTTTTCAGATGTGTTTGCTGTTGCCAATCCAAATCACTGGGAATGTGAACGCAGTCGAACACTCCTCCACGTTATCAGAGGGTCTGTTATTCCTGGCAGCCAGTGGAGGGAGTTTGGAAACAGGAGGCTGAGGGGGGCTTGAGTCAGTGAGCAGACCACCATCACACACCTAAAGCTGAGCGTTACCTTTGGATTGTACTCAATATTGTTGTCGTCAGCTGGGACGAGGAGGGTCCCTCACCCACCCTCCCAGATAGGAGATCAAAATGTACAAGAGACCCACCTACTGACTGATCAGTTCTTCTGACACCCCCCTGTATTAGGGGTTTAGACTGTCATGTTAGTGGGAACTCTGGTGC